>NC_134519.1:4274766-4579766 GCF_027942865.1 Odontesthes bonariensis
ACCAAAGCGTACCGGTCCCATGGAACCCGTCACCATGGAACCCGTTACCATGGAACCCGTCACCATGGAACCCGTCACCATGTCTGTAACCCTTCTGCTTGGGGTACCGAGCCCACGGGACCGGTTCCAGGCTCTGCTCTCCGGTGTCGGTGAGGAGGCTGTGCAGCGGGAGCTCGATGGCGCTGGGCCAAACCAAAAAGTTTTCCAGCCGATTGAGAGTGGTTTCAACCGGACCGCGAGCCGGTGTGGCATTAAAGGTGGGGTCTGAGATGTTTTCTGGAGCATTTTTTATCATATTGTCTGAAAACCTCCTCACGACCCCATTGCACCCACTAAAATAGAATGTTTGAGAAAAAAAATAATATTTTAGTCCATTGTAGAGGGTGTAGCAAGAGGAAATGTCTGACCAATAGAAGTAATGATGAGAGTTACTTCTATTGGATTCTGACACGCCAATCAACCGTCAGCCCCCCTCCCCCCTGCGCGTTCACAGACTCGTGACTCGTTCATGTGTTTTGAAGGCGTGGTTTCGAGGGGTGGGCTGAAGGGAGAGGAATGTTGTGTATTTTCACAAATATAGCTTGCAGGAACCGTTTTTCCAATATCTCAGACCCCACCTTTAAGCAGAAGAAGCTTGGAGGTGGTTCCAGGTTATGGATGTTATTTGTTATTTGCTACTTACGCTTCGGCTCCGCCCACCCCTGAGGGTCCCCTTTGTACAGTGGGAACGCACGCTGACCCCAGAGAGACCCGACCCGGACCGTTCTGAACCGACCCGTACCGTTCTGAACCGACCCGTACCGGACTGAACCGACCCGTACCGTTCTGAACAGACCCGTACCGTTCTGAACAGACCCGTACCGGACTGAACCGACCCGTACCGTTCTGAACCGAGCCGTACTGGACTGCATAGTGGAAACAAGGCTTTAGTTCTCACGTGAATACCGCGTGCTGGTCGCCATGCTGGCCAATCATAACAAAGCTCTCGTAACCAGAGCTGGGACTGAGCACTGAAAGTGAAACCGAAGCAGCGAATGGAAAAAAAACTGCGAGCCGGCTCTCAGAGCCGATGCTTGTGCGCGTGACCCATCACTACTGCCAGGGCCGGAATAATAATAATAAGGAAACAATGGGAGGACCGACCGACCAAGAACAGCAAGACAATGACTGAGAACTGTGACAACGTGCAAAGGAAAACCAGGAGAATATATAACAAATATAGAAGAAATAGAAAGAAAGAAATTGAAAAATACTTTATTCATCCCCCAATGGGGGAAATTCAAATTAGTCAAGCAGCTCAATTTTTTTTTTAAATATTTACAATGATTGTATTGACAACAACAATAATAATACAAATTCTAGTAAAAAAATACTACTACTAACTAATAATAACAATAAATGAAAAAAATAAAAATAAAAATTGTAAAAATTGTAAAAATTGTCCTTTCATATAACAAAAATAAGACAGGAAGTAACATAGAAAGCCAGAAATCTCGGGTTGAGAAAGATGAGAATAGAGCGAGCTGCAGAGCAGATGAAAGTGTTGGTGTTCTGTTTGGGTGAAGCTTTCTGATCATGTGACCTGGTGGTGTTATCTTCAGCCGCTGTCTGAGTTGTGCTACACACGCCAGCTGATTTATAATCTCACTTTTCCGTCTGATTCCACCACTTCTTCTGCTAAAAAGAAAAACCTGAATCTTAAGGTTGAGCAGAAACCTTAATGGCTGGTCGTGGATTAAACTCCTGAGCTTTTCCTCTGTTTCACAACAAAAAATGCACTTTATGAATGATGGGAAGGCTCCCCTGATGGAAGGCGGCCGTGAATAATCCCCGCGGCTCTCTGATATCTGTGGCGGTTAGTGGCTCATCCGCTCTGCTGGAGGACGGAGGCCATCGTGCGAGGTGGCGTTAAACGCATCCTCCGTAATGACAACACTAATATCATGAGATGATAATGTGTCGCCTCCATCTCCATTTGGCCGATAAGCTTCAGGAGTCTCTTCTGTGTCTGATGGAAAAGTCTGCGAGCCGTGTCGCGTGCCGATGGCAGAAAGGGCGCCATCAGCGTTAACGGCGGAACCAAAACCCCGGCGTGAGCCCCAGGTTGTTCTGGAAATGAAATCAAGCTGCTGTTCATGAACGAGCGGCACGAAGAAGCCGATTATGTCGGGAAATAAAGAGTTCCACGGCCGGTGGAGCAGAGACGATGGCAGAGATTAAATTAAGAAGAGTAAGAGAGAGAGTAAATGTTTGCGGAGAGGCGGTCACAGGTGGAGAAAGACGCACTTTTCCTTTCAGAGGCCTCATCTTTTGACTTTCTGGAACCCGAATAAAGTTCTGAAAGTTCAGCTGCAATATCAGGGTCAATGAACCCAACACGCACCAGCATGGGCGTCAACTGGGTATGGCAGCTGCCACACCTCGGCTCCGGGGGGAAATGTAAATGTGTGTCAATTTGTATTGATTATTCTGATATTTAACAGAGATGGGACCAAGTCACACATGTGCAAGTCCCAAGTAATTTTTTCTTGGGCAAGTCAAAGTCAAGTCACCTTATTTTACCTGCAGAATCTGATCTTAATAAAGTGAAAACACAAATACTGCTTTTCGACCAGGGCCGTGCTGGTGCTGGTGCTGGAGCCGGTGCCGAACTGGCCTCGGCCCGGCACCGGCTCCAGCACCAGCACGCATTTCCATAGGGTTCAGTACTGAGTAGAATTTTATGTGCGCGAACCGATCTAGAATTTAGGGTAGTGAGTAGGGTCCCCTAAGATATAAGTAACTGTCAGTAAACATCATTGGCCAATGTGTCCAACCTGTCCACCCCGTATCACATCAAGCTAACGTTAGCTAACTACCGGCTAGGCTAACAGGATAATATTAGCTCATTTGACGAGCACTTACTGGTCAGAATGGATCTTCAAATGAGGAACAAAGTTCGAAGTTATGCTAGATGCTTAACACTCAAGTCATTCAAGTCATCGTGTCTCAAGTCAAGTCAAGTGCCGAGTCTTTAACTTCCAAGTCCGAGTCGAGTCTCAAGTCTTTTATTTTTTTTCAAGTCAAGTCACAAGTCATCAAAACAGCAACTCGAGTCGACTCAAGTCCAAGTCACAGTGACTCGAGTCCCTTTCCATCGAGTCCATCTCTATTATTTAATACATATAAATGAACTACAAATGAAATTCTGAACAACACAATCAATTTATCTAAGTATCATCTTCCCTTTTGAAATGTGGTAAGCTCTGTGCACGGCTTTAAAGGGACAGTTCGCCTGTTTTGACATGAAGCTGGATGACATCCCATACGAGTAATATCATTTATGAACATAAATCCCAGCCACCCTGTTCTCTGAGTTTGTTTGGCTTCCATCCGGCTGCAGATGTGACCAGTTCAAGAAGTCTTTTATACCAGAAGTCACTGGTTTTCCAAACAGTCTCACATGATTTTTTTTTACAGGTCTTAAAAAAAACATCTTAAAGCTCGTGTTAAATCCCATGATTTTGGAAATAGTTGGATTTCTTACAGGTGTGAGTGAATTAGAGAAGTTTCTTTCCTCCGTCCGTCCCGTATTGGACGCCGTCCTATCTGCTCCATCCATTAAAAGAAGCCTGGCTTTGAATTAAAGGGACAGTTCGCCTCTTCTGACATGAAGCTGTGTAACATCCCATATCAGCAACATCATTTCTGAACATCTTCTTACCCCCTGCTGCGTCCTGTGAGCAGAGTTCCAGCCTCGTTTTGGTGTTGATGAAGGTAGTCCGGCTAGTTGGCTGCAGGCGGCAGCAGGCAGTGATACGAAGGGAGAGAAAATAGGGCCAAGCGATTGTGAGGTCTGACTTTTTCCTGGAGAACCATTTTGTGATGCAAATGTATTACTCTTTTGAACACATATTGTTTTGAGAAGCAAAACGCTTTATTTTTTAAACCCCAGCCAACTAGCCGGAACTACCTTCATCAACACCAAAACGAGGCTGGAACTCTGCTCACAGGACGCAGCAGGGGGGAAGAAGATGTTCAGAAATGATGTTGCTGATATGGGATGTTACACAGCTTCATGTCAAAAGAGGCGAACTGTCCCTTTAAGCTCTGTGCAGCTGTGTTGGAAAGTCAGATATCATGAAGGCTACTGTGCAACTTACTCCAGATGTTTTATCTTGCAGAAGACAAAACTTGCTAAAATGACCATTTCACGTGGAAATCTTCATCTTTTGCGGCAGAAACAAAACACAACGAGCGTTTAACTGTTCGACAGAAACGAATGACTGACACTAAAAGACCTTTTTTCCCTCCTTGTGTTGATTTACCTTCCAGATGATGAGGGTTCTGGCTCCGATGCTGGGAAGAAGTTCACCAAGTGCAGCACGTGCAAATACGGAGCCGAGTGCGACGAAGACTCGGAGGATGTTTGGTGAGTTCCTGCATCATTTCAAGCTTAAAACCCAGAAAAGAACCCAGAGAGTCGGTTATTTTGAGGATTACAGGCACACGGCTTTCCTTTACACCAGATTGAACAATAATAAATAATTTCCCTCTGGGACAGGCCGGGTGCCAAAAGGAGGGTTGATGGACAATAGTTTACTACTTTTCTGGTGAAGCCAGCCTCTGATTTAGCTACTGAAGGCCAGTAATATCCTCCTGGCATCGATTAAACCTGCTGGATGTGCTGCAGACTCTAGAGCCTCACAAAGCTAACAACCTGCCCTCTTTAAATAAAAGTTCTGTAAATATGAACGCGTTTTTCAGAGCAACAGCAAGACATGAAGTTAGTCATCAAACAGCAGTAAAACAACATGAAAGGAATAAAAGCAAGAAGTCCACAAAGGACCAAAAGAGCACAGAAATGCATCCCGTCATGATAAGATTTCCTTAGCTAGAAACTGACATTTCTGAGGAAAATTAGGAGAAAATGACATAAATATAGTTTATTACACTGAGATGAGGTCCGAATAGTTTCAGATCCAAATTCTGAAGTTATAAAAGGTAAGAACACAAGCTGAAACAACTGGGACTTTATTAAAGGTTGATTAAAAGCATTGTCCAGGTAATTGAGTGTTCTATTGATGACCTGCATCAATCAAATCATCTGATAAAATGTGCTTTTGCCATAATAAAAAGTAATAACTACTCAGAATAGAAGAAAGGTTAACAAATACCTGGAAAATGTTAAAAAAAAATAAAAAAATAAGTGCATTTAAACTCATTTAAACTCATTAAAACGTCTCAAAAGTTTAAAACTTCACGAAAATTCGTCAACGAGTTAAAAAAATTCAACGTTTTCTGATAAAATTATCTTTATTTGTTTTAACTTTGATATAAAATAACATTAAAAAACATTAGTTCTTATAAACAACGTACAGGCTGAGGATAATAAAGTGCAATAACTACTCAGAATAGAAGAAAGGTTAACAAATACCTGGAAAATGTTGAAAAATAAAACCAATAAGTGCATTTAAACACATTAAAACGTCTCAAAAGTTTAAAACTTCACGAAAATTCGTCAACGATTTAAAAAAATTCAACGTTTTCTGATAAAATTATCTTTATTTGTTTTAACTTTGATGTAAAATAACTGAAAATATTAGTTCTTATAACAACTGAACGGCTGAGGATGCTCAGATGGGCAGATCCCAACACCAGAAACATATTTAAAGCTCCGTTATGAGAGAAAAATGAATGAAAAACGATGATAGATTGATGTTTTGAGGAGACTCGACAGGCACGTCGGTCAAGAGAGTCGAGCCCTCCAAACGCTGAGCTGTGACCTGCTTTTATTTAATGATGCGTTCATTTCAGAAAGACCAGCAGAGGGAAATAGGTCATCAGCACCATCGTGACAAAGTTCCAGGAGGAAGTTTTGTTCTGTAACTTCTTTAAATGCCGCCACTGCAGCCTGAGACTATGAAACATGTCCCGAAGCTCACATGTCAGAATGAGCTCTTTGCATCTGCAGAGATTGATGAGCTGTGTCCTAATTTCCCCTAAATGTACTTTAAGCTAATGATTCAGCGCTGATGGAGGCTGTTTGGCAGAAATGTGCTCAGACTTCATTTCATTTTCTCCCCCCAGGTGCATATGCAACATCGACTGCAGCGGCCACAACGAGAACCCGGTGTGCGCCACGGACGGGAACTCCTACAACAACCCCTGCCTGGTCCGAGAGGCGTCCTGCATGAAGCAGGAGCAGATCGACGTCAAGCACCTGGGCCGGTGCCTGGGTAGGTCTGAGCTGAATAAAGGGACAGTTCGCCTCTTTTGACATGAAGCTGAATGACATCCCATATCATTTATGAACATTTTCAAGAATCAAGAATCTTTATTGTCACTATGCAGGCACAATGAAATATACTTCAGGAGCTCTTGGCTTTGGATACACAAAAATGATAAAAAGATATCTAAATAATATACAAGAGAATAAAAATAGTAAAAGTTAAAGTCCGGCTAGTTGGCTGGGGTTTAAAAAATAAAGCGTTTTGCTTCTCAAAACAATATGTGTTCAAAAGAGTAACAATGAAGTAAAAACAATGAAGCTGAGGAGAAAATAAATCCGTCTAACTCCGGTGAAGAAGGAAAACCGGAGGAGAGGCTTTTAAAAAAATGAAATGAAATTGAATTCACTGCTTTTTCTTGTTAAAATGAGCAGCTGTTTGACTGATTTGAGTCTTAACGTGTTACAGACAAAGTGAAGAATGAAGCCGTATTAAGTCAAAGACTTTCTTGGGTTTGATTGCAAACATTTTCCTGGTCGAGGCTGGAGTTCCTCTGCTGTGGAAAAGAGTTATTTAAAGGGATAGTTCGCCTCTTTTGACATGAAGCTGTATGACATCCCATATCAGCAACAATAAAATAGACCTGTGGATCATCAGCATAGAGGTGGAGTCTGACCCCGTCACAAGTGGGAGAAGATCAGGAGAATGAAGGTAGTCCGGCTAGTTGGCTGGGGTTTAAAAAATAAAGCCTTTTGCTTCTCAGAACAATATGCGTTCAACAGAGTAATACATTTGCATCACAGAATGGTTCTCCAGGAAAAAGTCAGACCTCACAATCTCTTGGCCCTATTTTCTCTCCCTTCGTATCACTGCCTGCTGCCGCCTGCCGACAGCCGGGCCTGTTACGCTGTTTGCTGCTCGGTCTGCACTTCGGTCTGCACAGCAGGCAGGTTTTTAACACACTGATGCTGCGTTTTGTCTCAGTTTTTGTTAAATAAATAATGACTCAGTGTAATATGTCACATGTTGTTGTGTTTATCTCATTTTAAGACTTTCCAAGGACCACATTAGGCGATATCTGATTTACATTTTTATAAATTCTTTTTTCAAAGTCTTTCTGACTCGTTGATCTAAAACAGATTCTTTGCGTTACTGAGTATCAATATGCGACTAACTGGGAGTCAGCTGAGCTGGTTAAGTTGGTAAGAAAAACTTAATTTAGGTCTAGTTCTGTCAGTTCAGGCGGATGTTTCCATCAGTCAGCACTCTCATAGCATCAGTTTGGACCATCGCATCGTTGAAAAGGGACAAGCTGGTGAGCTTTGTTTCACATTTACCACCCGATGAGCCTGATTATAGGAACTGGCGGCAATGGCAAAGATAAAAATGAGGAAATAATTGTATTTATGAGGTGAACACAGAGCTCTAAGTGAATAATTATGTTGCTTTCCATCTGCAAATATCACAATAACAACTTTATGTGATGTGATTGTTGCTCCTGGAGGTGAGAAATTATAAATAATGAATGCAGAAATAAATGAGATACTTTGGGTTTAAAGAAGAGATCTGAATGTTTTTCCATTGGAGGTAAAATTCATGTCAAGGCCGCCGCAAAAGAAGCTAAAATCTGATTTCTGAGTCTGGCACCTCCTGCTTGTCTAATTATTTTGAGCATAAACAAGGTTTGGATTAATTTCTCGCTGCTGCATGCCTGGTTTGTGTTTTAATTGAAAATGCTGGTGATTAGTGACATTAATTTGTCTGACATGGTTTCAGCAACGAGGTTGATTTATTCAGCGGTCGCAGTCGGCAGAGCATCAGTCCTGCGTCATTATTTCAGATGGAAGATTTAAACCTCAGCAGAAAGGATTAAAGTCGAGGGTTAAAAGGAAAAGGGAAATAAACTGGGGAAAAGAGTGAGAAGGGCAGAAATAATGGATTACAGAAAGAAATAAAACAGCCTCAGCTGACTGGCAACACTATTGATATATTAATCTGTAACTGAGAGAAGCTGCTGTTTCAGTGGGTCAGATGACAAAACTCAAGTATATCAACTGACCAGCGAAGAGATTGTGAGAATAAAGGAAAGCCTTGAAACAGTTCGGACTCAACGAAAGCTGCTTCCTAAAAATAAGACCTTAAAAACAACACATTTAAATCATTTGTGGAGGTTCTCTATGTTTCATGGCTCCTGGGTCGAATGGGTCACTGCCCTAGATGTTAAAGCAACACTAGAGAAGTCTGTGAACCCTAAAACTATGTGCTTCTGTCTCCCTTTGACGCACATTTGCTTTTGTTATGCACGCTTCCAGCCCTGAAACTGCCCCGGAGCATCCACGGGCTGAAAGACCACAGTCCACATATTTGGTTTCCAGCCCTGCACCACAACGTTTTCATTACCGGCCGCCTGATACTTTAGTGGGTTTCTGATGGCCTCGTCATCATGACAGCACATGCACAGAAGATCATGTGCAGGGCTGTGCATGTGTATGGCTGTGCATGTGTATGGCTGTGCATGAGCAGGGCTGTGCATGTGTATGGCTGTGCATGTGCAGGGCTGTGCATGTGTATGGCTGTGCATGTGCAGGGCTGTGCATGTGTATGGCTGTGCATGAGGAGGGCTGTATGCAAGTTTTAGTAAACAAGAAGTTCCCGGATGCATACTAGATTCTCTGAAATGTTGGGTATGCATCATGAGGTTACTACTCATACTCAAACTACCCAAGATGCAACGTAACGTGACGTCGCCGATCGTCATTTCCTGTCAAAACGGCAGTTTCAAGCTAGCTACAACGAGGGTAGGTTCACTTCCTGTTTTCAAAACAAAAGCACCAATTGTATGGTAATGGCTTTCCCTATGATAAAAGGCAACGGGTATTTTATTTTGTGAAAATAACCGGAAGTGCGTTGCTCACTGCAGCTAGCTTTAGTAGCGCCGAATTCGTGAGAAGAAAATGGTAAACAGCCGGTATTTTGTCAGGTTTTCAACACGTTGGGGATCTAAACGACTACTTTCTCACCTGAAAATGTTTCAAATGTTGCTAAAGTTTACAGAGTTTAGAGCTACTTCTCAGACTCTACAGGCCTCAGTTAGCATGTTAAAGGTTAAAGGTCATGACAGCACAGTTAGAAAAAGCCTGACTGAGATGCTGTGCAGAAACCAGAGCTGCAAACCTCAATGAGCCGAAGCAGCGCTCATACAAACCGCTTCTCACTATGTTCACGTTTTCAGTTTAAACCCAAAGTGATTAAATGATCCACAGTGTCAGATTTTTAGAGATCTGAATTAACCGGATTTATGAACGTGAGTCTGTGTCCTCTCAGAGCAGAGGCTCTCTGACGCTAAGCGCTTTCCATTAACCTCACCATAAACAAGAATAACCTCCGCATCAGACTCCTTCTCCTCCTGCTCTCATTGTGACGGTTTCTCACATATAACCCCAATTGTCGCATATATGCTACAAACCGTTTGTACTCAATCAACCAGCTGAGATAGCATCTTTATTCCCCCAATGCCGGTTAGTCCATATTCACTACGGACCCAGGAACCTTCGACAAGCACTTGTTTCTAGTGGGACCGCAAAGTGACGGACTTATTTCCTGTTGCAGATTTATTTAAATAAATATGTAAAAATTAAAAAGGGTGAATAAAAAAACATTGTTTTTTTCACTGTTATATTACTGTGTTGTTGTTATCTTATTATTGACCATTATGCCTGGTGTCGCAAATTTGCAACATACCAAAATTTCTATTTATTTTTTGTGCAAAAGTGAAATTAATAATCAATCAATCAATCAATCAATCTTTATTTATATAGCGCATTTCATACCACAGGCAACTCAATGTGCTTTATATAAAGACATACAGAAATACAGAAAAAATACAACACAGAAATGCAGGTAAATAAAAACATCAATCAGGTAATTTTAGCTAACAGTAAGATTGGTATAACTATAACAGAGCAAAAGTAAATTTAGCTAATAGTAGGATTAGTATAACTATAACAGGTAATTTGAGTAAACTAACAAAAGTTAACAAACATGGATAAGCTTTCCTCTAAGAGGAAGCATTATTTACCATCTACTCAAAGGCTAAAACACACACAAAACGTTTTTTTTATATACAGCTATATAAATTCAGGCGTTAAGGGGATATTATAACCTTTCTTCCATGCTGCATTATCAAACATGCTTTGCGAATCTTTACCGCCGGTGAATCGTGGACCTTTTGATGCCTCACTGAGCGGCTTCTCCTCTCAGAGCAGATGAGAGGTGGATACAGACCTGATCCGCAGTCACAGTTTGCTGTCTGATGTTGTTCAAAGTCTGAGCCAACACCCTGAGCTCCTCTGGCCACCATAAACCTCACAGCCCCCCCCCCTTAGATCTGATTTATGTTGATAGACTCACCTTGAATCACAATATGTCGCCCTGCTGGCGACGCGCTCTCTGTGGGTGTTGGCAGGAGATCGTAACCCACCAGGGTTTATGGATTTCTTGTCACTGGTTATGGCTTTGAGGTGGCCCGTGCCCAAGCGTTTGATTTGCTCGGGGAGGAGGCAGTTGACCGAGGGAGGGGGGCAACACGTGGGTGTCGGGCGCCCTAAGGTGAACAGCACCTGCCCCCCTCCCCTGATCTGCTGTCACTTTAGGGCGCCGGGCCAACGCTGAGGCACACCGGACCCCAGACGCCAAATTCAAAGGATCACCACTGAAATTCAAACAAATAGCTTTTGTATATAAATGTTAGATAGATAGATAGATAGATAGATAGATAGATAGATAGATAGATGGATGGATGGATGGATGGATGGATGGATGGATGGATGGATGGATGGATGGATGGATGGATGGATGGATGGATGGATAGATAGATAGATAGATAGATAGATAGATAGATAGATAGATAGATAGATAGATAGATAGATAGATAGATAGATAGATAGATAGATACATACATTATTCATCCCAATTTGGGAAATTGTTGTGTTGCAGCAGCATACAGTAAAGATATGTAAACAATTAAAGTGAAAACAAGCAAATAAAATAAAATAAAATAAAAATAGTGAATAACATTAGGTATATACAAATCTACAGTATGAAGAGTTTTTTTTTTTTTTTTTTTTTTAATAGTTTTTTAGGAGAGACTTCAAGCCTACTGAGCTTGAAGTTCTCTTCCAGCCAGAGGGGAGGTGTTGTAGATGGTGATGGCTGCTGGTAGGAAGAATTTCCTGAATCGTTCCTTGTGACAGCGGAGCTGTCCTAATATAAATATTAGGGCTATTAATATCAATATTAGCCCTAATATAAATATTAGGGCTGGGAAACTATTAAAATGTTTAATCTAATTAATCACATGATTTCCCTGATTAATCACGATTAATCGCATTTGTACGCAGAATCCAAAAATGAATCCAAAAGTAGCGTATAGCTTTTAGCATTTAGTTTTATTTTAAATGTGCTGCCATATGAATGAAAGTGCCATAACATTTGTTGTGCAAACACACTTTTAACATCAGCATCTTTCTGTAGTTTTTATGTAGAAGCCTCGCTCCACTGTCTGTTTCCTTGAACGACTTGCTGCTATCAGTTGTGTGTTTTGCCTTTAAGTGATATTTCAGACTGGAACTACTACGCTGAGAAGACAATTCAACTTGGCTGTAAATGCAGGAGTTGTTTTTTTTAAATTTATTATGAAATACGTGCTTTTATGTTGAAACCAGTAAAACAGGAAGTAGCGCCGGTTAGCTCCGTTAGCTTCACACCTGTAGCGGTGATGTTAGCTGCTAGTTTATCTTTATTTTATTCCTCCATGCTTCGTGGTGTTTGCTGTAACTGTGTGAATGTGATGCATTCAACAGACTTTTACAATAATAAAACCTGCGTTAATGCGCGATAAAATATTTATCGGCGTTAAATAATTAACGAGTTAACGCGATAATAACGAGTTAACTCGCCCAGCCCTAATAAATATCATAAATATTGAGAGGCCACAGGGCTGAGGAAACCGTTCCCCCACAGCAGCATCGCTTTGCTGCATATCTTTGCACATAAACTTTGGTTAGTTATCAGTAATAAGTAATTTATGATCCCCTAACTGTAGCCGACTGTCCAACGTTCTCTCAGATATCCAGTTCCTCCGCTGCATTAAAGGTGCGAACAGCAAGTGATCTTTTCTCTGTTCGTTACCATAAAATCCAAGATGCTTCCAAAACCTGCTTCTCAGATTACCTGATGTTGTGATTTCCCGCTCAGGAACACTATGTTTGACCAATTTCTAGTTTAATTTAATTTAAGTCTAGGTTTATTTTTCTGTTAGCTCACCAGCTTATTTCTCACGGTCCAGTACATCTTTCTTTACAGCCTACGGTTTGGTAGTGTTGACACACCGTAATGTTTTTATTTAGCGTTCAAAGTTTTTCGGCGTGCATAAAGGATTGTCGAACTTCGAAGAAATAGCCTCAGCCTTTTCCTGCAGTGGTATCCTGAGCCTCAAGCAAAGTATGGGGCAAAAGATTGAAGTTCACGTTGAAATTCACACATCCTATTTATCTCTAAACCCAGGTGCAGGGCTCATTTAATTCTAAAATAAACATGAAATCAGAGTAATTCTGCTTTTTCTACAGTCTCAGAGGCCGATAAAGAAAAGAAACAAACTTTGAGCCTCCATAAATAAACAATTTGGCTTGTGATGTAACCTAATTAAACTGAAAAATACTCATTTTGAAGCTGTTTCTTTTTACTATGAAGCTCTTACTTGACTCGGCTCTGGTTTTGCTTAATTTCACAGGTCCCATATTTTCTATTTAATTTGAATAAACGTTTCCTAAACATCCGCTGTTATACAGCTGTAATTTATCTTTTTTAATTTATTTTCTGCATTTTGTTGCATCGGTCAAATGCTTTTTGAGAGAAAAACTAAATGCTAAAACAGTTTTAATGCTCAGTGCCGTCCGTTTATTGGTCCTTTTGAAAAGGAATCGATGGCCATAAAGGAAGCTATAAACGCGTCTTTTTGACAAGATATTTCCAGGTTATTTTCAGGTTCTTCAGATCTATTTGGATTCAAATCGATTCCTTGTTTTTATTCCAAAATGGTTGAAAAATTTGATTTAATGTTAAAAAAAAAAAAAACTAAAGTACATATTCCTAACATTCTCAAAATTCTAGTTTTTAAATGAATCGGACGTGTTGTAGAATAAATCAGAAGCTTTTTGCTTTGATGGACAAAATAATCATCCGAGCTGGTGCAACAGACCCACGTATCAAATCAAATCAAATCAAATCAAATTTATTTGTAGCACATTTCATGTATAAACAATTCAAAGTGCTTCACATAAAATAAAAGCATTGCAGCAGGGAGTGGAAGAAGCCTTAAAAATACATAAAAGAATATAAAGAGAAACAAATAAAATCATTTAAATGAATTTAAAAACAAGCAACAGTCCAGATGAGTTCAAAGATATCGTGCAGAAATACGTACACAAATTCTAAGAGGAAGGTGTCATTTAATTTCAAGATGGCAGCCTCTTAAATGAGGAAATCTACAGTTTACATAAATCTCTTCCAGGACTTTTTGATGCTTAGACTCAGGAATTAATAAGAATTGAATTTTATTCCCGACCGTATACACATGACTGATGATTTCACCAGATATTCTTAAGATAACCAGCTTTGTTTGTCCTTTTTGAAGCAATCATTGCTGTGTTTGGTACAGATCTGTGGAAGGTAGTCCATGCTGCCTCGTTAACGGACACAGGCCTGGTGTGTTTTTTTCTGTGAAAACACAGCGACTGGCGTCTGTTCCAGACTGGAGCTGGAGGACAAAGGCACAAACACACTCTTATTTTTACAGAATCCATGCGAGCTGCGGTTTATTTGCTGCATTCTTGGATTGCAAGTGAGAAAGAAGGAACGGGGGGGGGGGGGGGGGGGGTAGAGGAGGAAGGTGAGGATGGAGTGATGAAGGGGGTGAGGAGGAGAATGAGAGCGAAGGCTCTGTCAATATTTCTTTGGGAATGATGGAGCATTAAAAATGTATGAGTGTGTTTGTTTTTTTGAGGCTGTATGTGTGTGTTGGGGGGGTATTCTTGTATTTGTATCTTTGTGGGGACCGCTGCCTTTGCTAAGGGAGGACATTGATGGCAGGTCCTCACTTTGTGCTGATTTTGGAGCACTGATTTTGGGGTTTAGATGAGACAGAAATCCACACCTAGAAAACACACAGTTTGTTTGTTTTGTTTTTAGAAAACAATAGATGGAATTTGAAGTGTGTGTGTGTGTTTGTACTTGTTTTCTGTACATTATAGGGACCACAATGTGTCTGCACACCAGCTTATGGGGACTTCCTGTGAATGTGGGGACAACAATTTGGTCCAAATTGATTTTTGAGGGTTGAGACTTGTTTTTTTGGGTCAGGGGTTAGACTTAGTGATGGTTAGATTTAGGGCTGTCAATGTAGTCCCCACAAGGAATATAAACCAGACATGTTTGTGTGCTTTTTACCATTCCCAGCAGCTCCTTTTTTTGCAGAAGGCATTAAAACATGAAGCCTGTCAACGGGAGAATAACCACAACACGCCAAACCAAAGCCTGCTTCTTCTTTGTTCGTTTTTTTTGACAGCAGCCATCACCGTCTGACACCCACAGGCTCAGATTGACCCTCTGATGAACAGAGTGAGACTCAGACTGCTAGTAAACATCCCCTGACATCCTCCTCCTCCTTTAGTTTGTCCTAAAGGGTAAACAGAACACACACAGTCGATAAACTGTTCAGGAATAAAACAGGATATGGGACAGCAGACTAGGAAGTCCAATACACAGACCAAGACAGCGGAACTCATGAAGGATCTCAACCAGACGTCTGGATATTGTGGCTAAAATCTGTTTTTATCTGTTTTTTTCCCCACCGTCGCTGGAAAGAAACAGGATGTTAATACTTATCTGGTGTGAAAACTGACCGTTTCAATCTGTCTCCTCTGCAGCTGATAAAGAAAAACCGGGCAAGAAAGATGACAGCAGTCCGTTCAAAGTCAACATCTTAGGTGAGATTGTGTCAGTGTTTGCTTTCCCCGGTATTTACAGTCTGTCTGAAAAACTAACTCTGTGGTCTCTGTGTTGAAAGATCATTTCGGTTTATTTAAGGTTTTGTGGTTTTTCTGTTTTAGTTTGTGATTTTTGTTGTGATTTTTATTCATGTTTTCTACTTTTTGTTCTTAGTCATTGGAGCTATTGGTCTTCATATTCTAGTTTATTCTAATTTCTCTGTCTTGTCCACGTTTTCTATCGTCGTCTGTGACTTTTGCTTTGGTTTTGTCTCTGTGAAGAAACACCTTTCTTTGTCTCTCTTTTCTGATTTGCCCTCGCCGCTCTTGTTTTATGTTTATCTGATTTAGTCTTGGTCTTATCTGGTTTTGTTCATGTGTTTATCTTTCTGTCCTGATCTTTGCTCAGTTTCTTGTTTATTCTGTCCTAGTTTCCCAAACTCACCAGTTTGGTTTCCTCAGCTCTCCTACATACCCGTCTCCGGTTAATCGGTCTCGCCTGCCGTCACTTGTCTCATCAGTCCCTTCAGTAAAAAGGCTCCATGTAAATGTAAATGTATTTTATTTATACAGCCCTTTACAGACAATCCTTACAGTGCACCAAACTGCTTTACAGGTAATTTTGCAGGTAATAAATAAAGAGAAGAATAAGTAAAAACAAATAAAAACAATAAAAGATCAGTGAAAGCAATAAAATACAACAAAATCGATTAAGATAAAATAAGTTAAAAGTGCCATCATACTATGGTTGTCAGATCCTCTCTGTTTGTTCCCGGTTTCCTGTCTCCTAGTTATCTTGTGGTTAGTTTGGTCTTTTTGGTCATCCAGCCTTTGATTTCAGCTTTAAATAAACTCCACAGTAAGTTTCAATCAAACTGTTCTCTGCACTCGGGTCCTCAGCTCAAACTCCACAACCCATAAAACCCTAACATCAAATAATATTTGAAGAAAACTGCCTATTAGAAACAATCAAACATCAGCATGAGAACATTTAACTTTGCCAAATGGGCTGTTTCGATGTCTTGACATCAGAGTCGAAGTTTTCACAGCATTATTACGTCACCTTGTGAGTCTGTGGATTCTACACTAAAATGGAAGGAAGCCACCGCATCGATGCTCCGATATGTATCTTCAAAGTAACTGACTTGATGATGGCAGTAGGTTAAAAGTCAAAGGCTATGTTCCAAACCGCATACTTCTCCTACAACTCCTACTAACTTTTTGAGTTAGTATGCGAGTTTGAGTAAGCGAGAAGATCCCGGATGCATACTAGATTCTCCGAAATGTTGGGTATGCATCATGAGGTTACTACTCATACTCAAACTACCCAAGATGCAACGTAACGTGACGTCGCCGATCGTCATTTCCTGTCTAAACGGCAGTTTCAAGCTAGCTACAACGAGGGTAGGTTCACTTCCTGTTTTCAAAACAAAAGCACCAATTGTATGGTAATGGCTTTCCCTATGATAAAAGGCAACGCGTATTTTATTTTGTGAAAATAACAGGAAGTGCGTTGCTCACTGCGGCTAGCTTTAGTAGCGCCGAATTCGTGGGAACAAAATTGTAAATAGCCGGTATTTTGTCAGGTTTTCAACACGTTGGGAATCTAAACGACTACTTTCTCACCTGAAAATGTTTCAAATGTTACTAAAGTTTACAGAGTTTAGAGCTTAAGGGAAATCAGCTTCAGGCCGGCTGATTTCGGCTCGGGCAGGAGCGAAATGCATTGTGGGTAAACTCTCACAATGAAGTATGTAGTATGAAGTATGTAGTATGTAGTATGCGGTTTCGAACACATTCACTGAGGTTCAGTCCTACCAGACCAATAATGTCTGAACCAAACCAAACATCTGCTGAGCTAAGCTGCTAACATAGCTGAGCAGCAGCGCATGAACAACCTTTGGGACTTTGTGTTTGTTTTTGCTCAGATTATAAAAACCACGCAGTAAATCCACTGCCCTGCCTTTATTAAAGCTGACAGTAAAACTTTCTTTGTCTTTTTCAGCAGACCGTTAACCTGCGTCTGAACCTGCTGAGTAGCAATAAATGTAGGATAAAACTTCATGTAAATCTTCTTAGTGCACAGTGAGTTCCTCACAGGAGGGTAGTAAAGCAGCAAAGTCTAAACCCCACAGCTGTAAATCTCTACTGGAGCAAAAGGGAGAACATAGCTTCAGAGCCTGATCCCAGTGTGTCGCTGTCATGTCTCCACAGAAAACATGCAGATAAGTGGAAGAAAACAAGGGTATTTTGCAGCTTTACCCATCCTGTTGCATGATAAAATGTTGAGTTTGGAGATCAGAGAAGAAATGAAACAGAATCCAGAGGGACTCCTCGTGAACTGATATCACCACGAAAACATCTCGGGGAGAAATTCCTCCACTGCTGAGTCGAACTTTTTAAACTTGGACTCGGACGGATAATAGAGGGATCGGATTAATTGGTTGTATTGTCAGTATCATAAATGGCAAAGGACACAGCGACACATTTCTGCTTCTGATAAGTGACGCAGAGGGATGGCTGCGTTCAGTCTACATCAGGCAAGTGTTGCTCTCCGGCTCATTCCGTGACGGCGTCGACCTTCGTACGCGTCTGACCTTCGAGCACATAAACCGATGAAATCCGGTGATATATGAGTCTAACTATTCTCTCGCTCCTTAGATGTTTTTTATCTCTCATGGTTCAAGTGAGACCTGGTCACGGTTAGAGGCTGTTGAGACTGAACTAAAACAGAAACCAGCTTTAGTTAGATCAGTTTGTTTGTATAAAATTATCAGACTTTCTTCAAAATGTGATAAGCCGTTAATAAGGAGGTGGACCTGTCGGCGCTGCGACAGCTGAGACTCATACCATCCGGTCATAAATCTGATCCATGAACAGCCAGCTAGTTTTAGCCATTGGACCTCCGGCCACAGATCTGTTCACACCGCCACTTCGGTCAGGAATAATCCTGCTTTTTAATCACATCGTAGGCGTAGTTTTATGGAGCTAAATCAGTTTCAATATCCACAAATGACAAGATTCACAAATGCGCAGGACGAGATATACAAATGTGCATTTGTGAATCTTGTCCTACGCATTTGTAAATCTTGTCCTACGCATTTGTGAATCTTGAAACTGATTTAGCTCCATATAGTTTTTCACATCCTAGCTTGTGTTCAGTTCAGTTTTATTCATGTAGCACTAAAGCACAACAAATGTCATCTCAAGGCCTCAAAGATACAGTCCAGTTCATTGTAATCCAATCAAATCAAATTAATTAGATTCTATATTAGTCCAATTCATACAAAGCCCATTTATTAAAAGGTGGCCTCGCTGAGGAAACAGATGGCTCCAAAGCTTCTCTTCAGTTAAGTCGACGCACCGTTGCCTCGTGCATGCTCAGGACGGTGGAGAGCAACAACTGGAGGATTCCATCCGACACACCTGACTCAGGACAGAAAAACACACCATCTGTACCATCTCCACTGCCTTCCTTCAACATGTTCCTCTGTGCATGGATGCTCCCAATTTTACCTGCTGAACCTATAATCCATCATCTGGTCAAATGTGGCCCTACACTGCCCCTAGTGGACACCTATATAACGCAGCTTTTGCACACGTCGCTTTGATTTTTGAGAAGATGCTCCAAACGCAGGAAACTAAAAGCAGGCCTATTTCTGGCCTTTGGCCCTGCTGCCCTGATACACCAGCTGCAGAAACATTCGGCCATCTTTACAAATGCAACTGCAGCCCTGAAATTTAAATAAACTCCCGGATATGTTCAGGAGGGGCTGAATTTGAGAACATGTATAACATTTGCTTCTGACTTCCTACAGAGTTTAATATCTATTATATCTCTATCCACAGTGCAATTAAAGAATAATTAATATTTATTTGATGCAGTCTGATACAACTATTAACATTTCTTTAATTTAGTTTTTCTTTTACAGGAAACCGCTATCCAGCATTTACTTAAAATGGGTTTTTGAACAGCTGTTTACTTTTAGTACGCCATGGATCTGTGTTTTTGCAATTTTCCTGAATTGAGAAGAATTCATATCATAGATTTGAGTATTTTGTGTCATTTTTCCCATTAAATAGCCACATAGTTGTACACCAGTAAGACGAATATTTCTCTGTTCTTGCTTGAATAATCCAACCTGTCTTCTTCAGTGGTGACGGTTGTCTTTTATTAGCTGTGTTTTACTCTTTCCACTCATTCAGAAACCACCGGTCTGGATCACGGAGACGGTTTCTATGCCGGGATGCCGATCCCCTGTGCCGATAGCTACACTGGCTTCTGCGTACACGGGAAATGTGAGATCAAATACAACATGCCCACCTGCAGGTTTGTGACTGCTGTCAGTGTTTCTAACAAGCTGTTATTCCTGCATCATTGTACTGCAGACAGGACTTAAAATCCAGAAAGCAGACCAGAGATGCCACTATAACACTAAAACACCTATAACTGATGATGCTAATGACAACAAGAGGATCGAGTGCAGCTGTTTTTATTGGCTGTACGATAAAATCTGACAGTAAGATCATCTGTCCACATGTTGCTTTGCTCATCTGTTGTTCCTTCACAAGCGAGCAGTTGAATCTGTACATCTGTAGTTGTTGTTTTAAAGAAGACCATCCTAGGTGGCGCTGTTTGGCAGTATTTTGGTTTTTAACTGTTGAACACCACACTGAATAAAACGGATCGAAAGTCCCACATCGCCCATAAAATCCTGTTTCTACTCACTACCACTTGATGGCAGCAGAGGTGGGTAGAGCAGCCAAAAATTCTACTCAAGTAAAAGTACTGTTATTTCAGAATAATTTGACTCAAGTAAAAGTAAATCCAAATAATTACCTGAGAAAGTAAAATGTGAAGTAAAAAGTGCACAAGCACAAGATTTATTTGTTAACACAAGCATTCAATCTGACAGACAAAAATACTAAATAATCATCTTTAGGAAAATTAGAGTTCATCCAGTTGATAAAATAAATTAAAATGAATTAATTAATTACAAAATAGCTTAAATTAAAATAATCCAGGTAAATTCAAGTACTTCAATAAAAAATAAAAGAGCCTTAGGAAATGTTTAAAACATATGTAACCCATATGTAACCTAAAAAACAAACATTCACCTATCCATGGGGGAAAAACGAGTTTAGGAAACTTAGCGCTACATGTTTCCTCAAGTTAGATGTTGAGTTTCTGCTGAAATGTGCGTTTGTTTTGGTTGCCACAGAAGACACATAATGTAGCTGCTGTTTCTCACTCTTTGTAAGGTAAACATGCTTTCAGTATGAGGCCTCGTCTGCGTCTTCATTTCCCACCGTTGGTTCTGACATTTTTCATCTGTTTGTTTGTTTGTTTGTTTGCTACGACTGCTAATGCTAAAGCTAACCCGTCCCGCCGCTGAGATCGAGTACGGTCACGTGACCAGACTGCACGGCTGCGTCTGATTGGTGGAACACAGTCAGGTGGTAGAGCCTTTGGTGGAAGTCTCTCTCTCTGTCAGAATAAAACATTAAAATGAGGCGTACGCGGGGGGATAAAAATAATGAGGCGTAGAATACCAAAGAGGGAAGAAGAAAAGTAACCAGCTCATTGTAGCCTAATGTAGCGGAGTAAGAGGACAGCTTCTGCTGCACACATCTACTCAAGTAAAAGTAAAAAGTATAGAGATTTAAAACTACTCCTGGAAGTATAATGTTTTCAAAAACTTACTCAAGTAAATGTAACTCATTACTACCCACCTCTGGATGGCAGACATGTATTATTTTAGATTAATAAAACGCCGTAATGGTGACGGCCATTAGCTCGTACAGCTATACAGAAGAGTTCAAATCTGAGACGTCTGGGTGAAAATTTGAGAAAATTAGTAAAAAAATATTCAACAAGGGAAGATGTTTTGGTTTAAATCTTTGCTGACGATGATTCAAGGGGTGAAAATTTCCCTTTGAGAATCGCTGATTCAAAGCTGTTGCTCGGTAACAGTGAGGGAGGCACAGGTCAACGAGATTGTTATGACGGAGAAAAGGTGGATGTAGATGGGGCACAGGGGGGTCTGAATGTGGCTGGAAACAAATGCGTCAGCAGTAATGAGGACTGGGTTGTTCTGAATACTGATGAAGAGTACCGGAGGGGGGGGGTCAGACACTTTGATGAGCCTGTTGGCTATGGAGGAGACAGAGATGTGACAGATGCTGAGCCCACTGAGCTGCTGTCCCTCTTCCTAACCGATGATTTCTGGACTCTGAGAACAGATGAAACTAACAGATATGAACACCAGTTACTAAAGGTTACAGAGTTTAGAGCTCAAGGGAAATCAGCTTCAGGCCAGCTGATTTCGGCTCGGGCAGGAGCGAAATGCATTGTGGGTAAACGCTCACTATGAAGTATGTAGTATGTAGTATGTAGTATGCGGTTTCGAACACATTCACTGAGGTTCAGTCCTACCAGACCAATAATGTCTGAAGCAAACCAAACATCTGCTGAGCTAAGCTGCTAACATAGCTGAGCAGCAGCGCATGAACAACCTTTGGGACTTTGTGTTTGTTTTTGCTCAGATTATAAAAAACACGCAGTAAATCCACTGCCCTGCCTTTAAACTAACAGATATGAACACCAGTTCTTGGCCATTCAAACACGGAAGCCAGAAGCTGTGATCGAAAGACATTTGACATTCTTTTAACTGGTTTTATGTTGTTTTTATGTGGATAAAATGACCAAAAAAACATGAAAAAAGATCATAATTATTATCTCAACTTCTCTGCACGACATCCACCTACTCTGTTCTGGAATATGTCAGTAACTGACAGAAAATTCAGAAAAGACCAGGGACCAACTCACTTGGACCAAAGTTTATTGGCTACAATATAGGAGTGATTTTTGAGGTGATTGGTCGTTTGGTTTAAGGTGTTTGGTGTAAGGTGTTTGGTTTAAGGTGTTTGGTTTAAGGTGTTTGGTTTAAGGTGTTTGGTTTAAGGTGTTTGGTTTAAGGTGTTTGGTTTAAGGTGTTTGGTGTGAGGTGTTTGGTGTAAGGTGTTTGGTTTAAGGTGTTTGGTTTAAGGTGTTTGGTTTAAGGTGTTTGGTGTAAGGTGTTTGGTGTAAGGTGTTTGGTGTAAGGTGTTTGGTGTAAGGTGTTTGGTGTAAGGTGTTTGGTGTAAGGTGTTTGGTTTAAGGTGTTTGGTTTAAGGTGTTTGGTGTAAGGTGTTTGGTTTAAGGTGTTTGGTGTAAGGTGTTTGGTGTAAGGTGTTTAGTTTAAGGTGTTTGGTGTAAGGTGTTTGGTGTAAGGTGTTTGGTTTAAGGTGTTTGGTTTAAGGTGTTTGGTGTAAGGTGTTTGGTTTAAGGTGTTTGGTGTAAGGTGTTTGGTTTAAGGTGTAAGGTGTTTGGTGTAAGGTGTTTGGTTTAATGTGTTTGGTTTAAGGTGTTTGGTTTAAGGTGTTTGGTGTAAGGTGTTTGGTTTAAGGTGTTTGGTTTAAGGTGTTTGGTTTAAGGTGTTTGGTGTAAGGTGTTTGGTTTAAGGTGTTTGGTGTGAGGTGTTTGGTGTAAGGTGTTTGGTTTAAGGTGTTTGGTTTAAGGTGTTTGGTTTAAGGTGTTTGGTGTAAGGTGTTTGGTTTAAGGTGTTTGGTGTAAGGTGTTTGGTGTAAGGTGTTTGGTGTAAGGTGTTTAGTTTAAGGTGTTTGGTTTAAGGTGTTTGGTTTAAGGTGTTTGGTTTAAGGTGTTTGGTGTAAGGTGTTTGGTTTAAGGTGTTTGGTTTAAGGTGTTTGGTTTAAGGTGTTTGGTGTAAGGTGTTTGGTTTAAGGTGTTTGGTTTAAGGTGTTTGGTTTAAGGTGTTTGGTTTAAGGTGTTTGGTGTAAGGTGTTTGGTGTAAGGTGTTTGGTGTAAGGTGTTTAGTTTAAGGTGTTTGGTTTAAGGTGTTTGGTGTAAGGTGTTTGGTTTAAGGTGTTTGGTGTAAGGTGTTTGGTGTAAGGTGTTTGGTTTAAGGTGTTTGGTGTAAGGTGTTTGGTGTAAGGTGTTTGGTGTAAGGTGTTTGGTGTAAGGTGTTTGGTGTAAGGTGTTTGGTTTAAGGTGTTTGGTTTAAGGTGTTTGGTTTAAGGTGTTTGGTTTAAGGTGTTTGGTTTAAGGTGTTTGGTGTAAGGTGTTTGGTGTAAGGTGTTTGGTTTAAGGTGTTTGGTTTAAGGTGTTTGGTGTAAGGTGTTTGGTTTAAGGTGTTTGGTTTAAGGTGTTTGGTGTAAGGTGTTTGGTTTAAGGTGTTTGGTGTAAGGTGTTTGGTTTAAGGTGTAAGGTGTTTGGTGTAAGGTGTTTGGTTTAATGTGTTTGGTTTAAGGTGTTTGGTTTAAGGTGTTTGGTGTAAGGTGTTTGGTTTAAGGTGTTTGGTTTAAGGTGTTTGGTTTAAGGTGTTTGGTGTAAGGTGTTTGGTTTAAGGTGTTTGGTGTGAGGTGTTTGGTTTAAGGTGTTTGGTTTAAGGTGTTTGGTTTAAGGTGTTTGGTGTAAGGTGTTTGGTTTAAGGTGTTTGGTTTAAGGTGTTTGGTTTAAGGTGTTTGGTTTAAGGTGTTTAGTTTAAGGTGTTTGGTGTAAGGTGTTTGGTGTAAGGTGTTTGGTTTAAGGTGTTTGGTGTAAGGTGTTTGGTTTAAGGTGTTTGGTTTAAGGTGTTTGGTGTAAGGTGTTTGGTTTAAGGTGTTTGGTTTAAGGTGTTTGGTGTAAGGTGTTTGGTGTAAGGTGTTTGGTTTAAGGTGTTTGGTGTAAGGTGTTTGGTGTAAGGTGTTTGGTGTAAGGTGTTTGGTTTAAGGTGTTTGGTGTGAGGTGTTTGGTGTAAGGTGTTTGGTTTAAGGTGTTTGGTTTAAGGTGTTTGGTGTAAGGTGTTTGGTGTAAGGTGTTTGGTTTAAGGTGTTTGGTGTAAGGTGTTTGGTGTAAGGTGTTTGGTTTAAGGTGTTTGGTTTAAGGTGTTTGGTGTAAGGTGTTTGGTTTAAGGTGTTTGGTTTAAGGTGTTTGGTTTAAGGTGTTTGGTGTAAGGTGTTTGGTTTAAGGTGTTTGGTTTAAGGTGTTTGGTGTAAGGTGTTTGGTTTAAGGTGTTTGGTTTAAGGTGTTTGGTTTAAGGTGTTTTGTGTAAGGTGTTTGGTGTAAGGTGTTTGGTTTAAGGTGTTTGGTGTAAGGTGTTTGGTTTAAGGTGTTTGGTGTGAGGTGTTTGGTTTAAGGTGTTTGGTTTAAGGTGTTTGGTTTAAGGTGTTTGGTGTAATGTGTTTAGTTTAAGGTGTTTGGTGTAAGGTGTTTGGTTTAAGGTGTTTGGTTTAAGGTGTTTGGTTTAAGGTGTTTGGTTTAAGGTGTTTGGTTTAAGGTGTTTGGTTTAAGGTGTTTGGTGTAATGTGTTTAGTTTAAGGTGTTTGGTGTAAGGTGTTTGGTGTAAGGTGTTTGGTTTAAGGTGTTTGGTGTAAGGTGTTTGGTTTAAGGTGTTTGGTGTAAGGTGTTTGGTGTAAGGTGTTTGGTGTAAGGTGTTTGGTGTAAGGTGTTTGGTTTAAGGTGTTTGGTGTAAGGTGTTTGGTTTAAGGTGTTTGGTGTAAGGTGTTTGGTTTAAGGTGTTTGGTGTAAGGTGTTTGGTTTAAGGTGTTTGGTGTAAGGTGTTTGGTTTAAGGTGTTTGGTTTAAGGTGTTTTGTGTAAGGTGTTTGGTGTGAGGTGTTTGGTTTAAGGTGTTTGGTTTAAGGTGTTTGGTTTAAGGTGTTTGGTGTAATGTGTTTAGTTTAAGGTGTTTGGTGTAAGGTGTTTGGTTTAAGGTGTTTGGTTTAAGGTGTTTGGTTTAAGGTGTTTCGTTTAAGGTGTTTGGTGTAAGGTGTTTGGTGTAAGGTGTTTGGTTTAAGGTGTTTGGTTTAAGGTGTTTGGTGTAAGGTGTTTGGTTTAAGGTGTTTGGTGTAAGGTGTTTGGTTTAAGGTGTTTGGTTTAAGGTGTTTGGTGTGAGGTGTTTGGTGTAAGGTGTTTGGTGTAAGGTGTTTGGTTTAAGGTGTTTGGTTTAAGGTGTTTGGTTTAAGGTGTTTGGTGTAAGGTGTTTGGTGTGAGGTGTTTGGTTTAAGGTGTTTGGTTTAAGGTGTTTGGTGTAATGTGTTTAGTTTAAGGTGTTTGGTGTAAGGTGTTTGGTTTAAGGTGTTTGGTGTAAGGTGTTTGGTTTAAGGTGTTTGGTGTAAGGTGTTTGGTTTAAGGTGTTTGGTGTAAGGTGTTTGGTGTAAGGTGTTTGGTGTGAGGTGTTTGGTTTAAGGTGTTTGGTGTAAGGTGTTTGGTTTAAGGTGTTTGGTGTAAGGTGTTTGGTTTAAGGTGTTTGGTTTAAGGTGTTTGGTGTAAGGTGTTTGGTGTGAGGTGTTTGGTTTAAGGTGTTTGGTGTAAGGTGTTTGGTTTAAGGTGTTTGGTGTAAGGTGTTTGGTTTAAGGTGTTTGGTGTAAGGTGTTTGGTTTAAGGTGTTTGGTGTAAGGTGTTTGGTTTAAGGTGTTTGGTGTGAGGTGTTTGGTTTAAGGTGTTTGGTTTAAGGTGTTTGGTTTAAGGTGTTTGGTGTAAGTTGTTTGGTTTAAGGTGTTTGGTTTAAGGTGTTTGGTTTAAGGTGTTTGGTGTAAGGTGTTTGGTTTAAGGTGTTTGGTTTAAGGTGTTTGGTGTAAGGTGTTTGGTTTAAGGTGTTTGGTGTAAGGTGTTTGGTTTAAGGTGTTTGGTGTAAGGTGTTTGGTTTAAGGTGTTTGGTGTAAGGTGTAAGGTGTTTGGTTTAAGGTGTTTGGTGTAAGGTGTTTTGTGTAAGGTGGTCATTAAACCCAATCCAGGGTGTTTTAAAGCAGTCTCTCTCACATCTTGGGGTTATCGGTTGACTTCTTTGTTGGTGAGAATTTCCACCAGGTGCATGATGGGAAATGAACTCAATAAAATCTAGTTGGTGTTTCACAAACAGTGACCCTCTAAGGTCCTGAGTCTTTACTAAATCGTTATTCAGAGTTATAACTCAGTGACATTGTCTTCAGATTTTTTAAAGAAGTTTTTTTTAAATAATCTTTATGAAGTTTTTAAAAAAGTTGTCTATTGTATGGGAGGCTTAACCGTCTCCTGTACTGTTGCCAGGGTTACTGGCCTGCATGTGCATCACAGCATCCTCTGGAGGGAGGGGCTTCAAAAGAAGAGCTGGAAAGAAAGAAAAAGGAAGTTGTTTCTGTTCACATTTTCAAAAGTCTAGCTTCCTCTCAAGGTTACCAAGTTCTGCTTTAAATAGATCAGAATCAGACATACTTTATTAACCCCCGGGGGGATTGTTTATGTAGATATGGTGTCATCGAGGTAGGCTTAGGGTTAAAGTGCTGCGTTCACTCCACATCCTGAAGAGAACCGTAGTTAATATAAAGATGTGTGTTGCTCAGATGTGACGCAGGCTACAAAGGTCCTCAGTGTGATGAGCCTCAGGACTTCAACATCCTCTACGTGGTTCCCAGCGGACAGAAGCTGCACTACGTCCTCATCGCCGCCATCATCGGTGCCGTCCAGATCGCCATCATTGTCGCTGTGGTGATGTGCATCACAAGGTAAGGCAACCTTTAACTAAAGTCTAACTTTTAAAATGAGCAAAGAAACAAGTTCTAAGTTTAAATTAAATGACCCTGAACATCTTTTATTTCACATATTTCTGCCCCCCAACTTTAAGAAATGCTCAGTCTGCTCTGATTGATCAACTTCAGCAGCCCGATCAGACAACCATTAACAATCTGTATCAGCAGATTCCAAACTTCTGTGGAGCATTTAGCTGGACGCAGAAGTTATTCTCACCTTTTTAGAATCATTCTCCAGGATGTTACAAACTCTAAAATCCTACTTTCTGGTTACTGATGGGCCACACATTGGTTTTAAGGAGATGGATAAAACAAGACCGACCTTATGGAAATAGTTTTAGTCAGTAATCATAAGAGGGTCCAAATGAAGAACAATATATTTTAGAGGTATGATAAACAAGCTAATTAACTTTACTTAATGAAAACAAAAGCATGTACAAAGCAGGGAATCCAGGAACAGGTGACAAATATGAAGGAGGAGTTTAACAGGAGGGTTAATGAGATGAGTGACATCATGGTGGTCAAGAGAAAGGTAACGGAGGACATTTGGCACAATGAGGGGTTGCAGAGAAAACCAGAGTCAGATATGGACTAAAACCAAGAACTAGAAGCCGAGCAGAATCCTAGAACAAATAGAGCTCTCACAAAACCAACTAAAACCGAGCACAGGAAGCAACTTTGAAAAGAAAAAAGTACCGTAATAATTAAGACCGGAGGCCGAATAAATAAAAGTATAGAACACAAAATCCAAACAATCCAATTCATTCCAATCCAATTAAAAAAAATAAGTATCCTAGCTATGGAAACTTTAGCATCAAAACTTCTCTGATCCGAGCCCCCGTCCTGAGCACGAGGGTTAGGGTTAAGCACGAGGCGACTGTGGGAGGAAAAAACTCCCTTTTAACAGGAAGAAACCTCCATCAGAACCAGAACCAGGAAGGGCGGCCATCTGCCTGGACCAGGTGGAGGCTGAGAGGACAGAAAAGAGGGGACAACAAGCACCGTAACACCAGGCCAGGGACACCTGCTGAGAGAGAGGCTGTGTTCGAAACCGCCTAATACATACTACATACTGCATACTACATACTACATACTACATACTACATACTGCATACTACATACTATATACTACATACTATATACTACATACTACATACTGCATACTACATACTACATACTACATACTACATACTACATACTGCATACTACATACTATATACTACATACTACATACTGCATACTACATACTACATACTACATACTACATACTACATACTGCATACTACATACTACATACTGCATACTACATACTACATACTTACATTCTGCATACTCATCGATCAGACAGTATGCAGAGCGTTTACCCACAATGCATTTCGCTCCTGCCCGAGCCGAAATCAGCCGGCCTGAAGCTGATTTCACTTAAGCTCTAAACTCTGTAAACTTTAGCAACATTTGAAACATTTTCAGGAGAGAAAGTAGTCGTTTAGATCCCCAACGTGTTGAAAACCTGACAAAATACCGGCTATTTACAATTTATTCCCACGAATTCGGCGCTACTAAAGCTAGCCGCAGTGAGCAACGCACTTCTGGTTATTTTCACAAAATAAAATACCCGTTGCCTTTTATCATAGGGAAAGCCATTACGATAAAATTGATGCTTTTGTTTTGAAAACAGGAAGTGAACCTACCCTCGTTGTAGCTAGCTTGAAACTGCCGTTTTGACAGGAAATGACGATCGGCGACGTCACGTTACGTTGCATCTTGGGTAGTTTGAGTATGAGTAGTAACCTCATGATGCATACCCAACATTTCGGAGAATCTAGTATGCATCCGGGAACTTAAAAAAAGTTAAAGTTAGTATGAGTAGTAGGAGTAGTAGGAGAAGTATGCGGTTTCGAACACAGCCAGAGAAACACAAGTTAATGACAACAATGATGTCATTGTGTGTTCAGGGCACTGAATGTTTTAGTCCTCTTGTGTTGTACTTTAAAAGAAAAGTTTCACAACCACGTTTCCTTCACAGGACTTTAACGTGTTTTCTTGTTTGTTCCTTCAGGAAATGTCCGAAAAACAACAGAGGCCGCCGACAAAAACAAAACCTGGGACACTTTTCCGCGGACACGAACTCCAGGATGGTATAGCCGTGTTTGCCGCTGGTTGATTTTTGATAAGTTTTTTCTTACAGCGTGGGAATACCATTTTTTAACCGTAGGTGTGGTATTAATTTTTTTTCTCCTGAGAAACCACAACAAGAAGAATGAGAATATGTGTTTAAGGGGCCTTATTTCCCTCCTTTTCTTTTTTTTTTTTGCTTTGGATGGAACTTTTTGCGCGTTTATTTTGCGCGATTTTAAATTTTTGTTTGTTTGTTTTTCAATCGAGAAATGAGGAGAAGCTGAATCAACACAAGTTTCTATCACCATGTCTGCTGTCTGCCTGCTTTATTAAAGGTTTTAGTGAATGCTTTACAGTCTTTTTGGCAAACAGTCATGTCTGCCCCTCTGGAATGTGTTATTTATTGAAACAATTCTGTTTATATGCCCTGTTTCCCTGTTTCGCTCTTTACTAATAATGTGCAGCTGATCACCAAATGCTGTTTGTTTTTTAATGTTTTTTGTCCATTTTTTGTAGGAGAGGCGAGGGGAGCCAGCCGGTGCGATAGATATGTTTACACTTATTCTTTGGTATAAAGTTCCGTGTAAAAACTTCACTGTGTTTAAAACAAGCTAATAGTTTATTATTACGATGATCATTCTTTTCTTGAAAGTAGTTTATACTCAAGGTTTTTATGTTAACTTTTATTCTAAATTCTAGTTCCTGTATATTAGCATGACTTGTGAAAACTGTGTACTGTGGTGTAGTTAAAACTTTTTAAAAGGAAATGCTGTCGGCCTCGACGCCTCCTCCTTCCTAGTCCAGTAATGGCGGGAAAGCAAAAAGTCGGACTATTTGACGGAGGACTGCGGGATGGGGAATGTGTTATTCGGTGTTTTTAAGGAAAAGACTGTAACATTCAGACGTCCATCTGCTGGCTAAACCACACGAGGAACCACAAAGAGCATTTTTTTATCGGTTATTAATGGCGTAGAGGCGGTCCGTAAATCCGAAGTTGGGACGATTGTAAAGGAAGGCCGTTGGTCAGAGGTTCCTGGTGGGAACTCGCAGGAAGAAGTCTGGGTTGCAGAGGTGGCGGTCGTTGAGGCTGTTCTTTGAATGTAAGAAAAAAAAACCTTTTGTCTGTTTTTATTTGACATTTTCTCCTTTTCCGACACATTCCAAGCACACGGGACTAAATTAACACAACACTCACAATCCTGTGGAAACACACCTTTTAGTGAAAGCCTCTGGTATTTACAAGTGATTTGATACATGTCTCAGAGATGTTAGTGGTGTGCAGCTTACTCACTGTAATTTCAGTCTTTTTGGGTGTTAACAGTTCAAAGTCCGAAGGCCAATTCATGGTTTCTGTGTGCGTATGTCCGTTAGAGCCTGTGTGGTTGCACATGAAACGTAAATTTCATCATCTGCCCAAGTCGGTGATGGTGCTGCCCAAACTTCACCCTTAGATCCTGTCGACTGTCCGCACAGCAAGCGAGGGGTCTGTGCATGTGCCAGGAAAGTAAGCTGGATGCTCGTTTCGTGCTCCGTCTGTATTCATGTTTGTACTGTGTTTCGAATTACAGTCCTGTTGTTGATAAGCTGTTACACTGTTTTCTTTTTCATGTTGTTCAGACAACACAATAAACGGAAGCTCAACAAAGGAGGTCATCGTCATGTTGTCTAATTCAATTCTGTTTTATTTAGAAAGCGACAAATCACAACAAATGTCATGTCAGGGCACTTCAATGATACAGTCCAATTCATTGTAATCATAATCAAATAAAATCCAATTAATTAAATTCAAAATTCATTCATACAGAGCCAATTCAAAAACAGTTTCCCAGCAAAGGAAACCAACAGATTGCACCGAAGCTTCTCTCTGATCCAATCCCCAGTCCTCAGCGTTCACGAGGCGACTGTAGGAGGAAAAAACTCCCTTTGAACAGGAAGAAACCTCCATCAGAACCAGAACCAGGAACCATCTGCCTGGACCAGCTGGGGGGTGAGTGGACAGAAAAGAGGGGACAACAAGCAGCGTAACACCAGGCCAGAGATACCTGCTGAGAGAGAGAAACAGTTAATGACAACAATGATGTCACATGTACATGGAGAGGTGCATCGTGGGAGCTCCCCCAGCAGTCTGGGCCTATAGCAGCAGAACTATGGGATGTTTCAGGGTCACCTGAGCCATCCCTAACTATAAGCTTTATCAGAAAGGAAAGTTTTAAGCCTGGTCTTAAAAGTGGAAAGGGTGTCTGCTTCCTGAAGCCAAACTGGCAGCTGGTTCCACAGAGAGGGGCCTGATAACTGAAGGCTCTGCCTCCCAAACTGGCAGCTGGTTACACAGAGAGGGGCCTGATAACTGAAGGCTCTGCCTCCCAAACTGGCAGCTGGTTCCACAGAGAGGGGCCTGATAACTGAAGGCTCTGCCTCCCAAACTGGCAGCTGGTTCCACAGAGATGGGCCTGATAACTGAAGGCTCTGCCTCCCAAACTGGCAGCTGGGTCCATAGAGAGGGGCCTGATAACTGAAGGCTCTGCCTCCCAAACTGGCAGCTGGTTCCACAGAGAGGGGCCTGATAACTGAAGGCTCTGCCTCCCAAACTGGCAGCTGGTCCCACAGAGAGGGGCCTGATAACTGAAGGCTCTGCCTCCCAAACTGGCAGCTGGTCCCACAGAGAGGGGCCTGATAACTGAAGACTCTGCCTCCCAAACTGGCAGCTGGTTCCACAGAGAGGGACCTGATAACTGAAGGCTCTGCCTCCCAAACTGGCAGCTGGTTCCACAGAGAGGGGCCTGATAACTGAAGGCTCTGCCTCCCAAACTGGCAGCTGGGTCCATAAATAGGGGCCTGATAACTGAAGGCTCTGCCTCCCAAACTGGCAGCTGGTTCCACAGAGAGGGGCCTGATAACTGAAGGCTCTGCCTCCCAAACTGGCAGCTGGTTCCACAGAGAGGGGCCTGATAACTGAAGGCTCTGCCTCCCAAACTGGCAGCTGGTTCCACAGAGAGGGGCCTGATAACTGAAGGCTCTGCCTCCCAAACTGGCAGCTGGTTCCCCAGAAAGTGACCTGATAACTGAAGGCTCTGCCTCCCAAACTGGCAGCTGGTTCCACAGAGAGGGGCCTGATGACTGAAGGCTCTGCCTCCCAAACTGGCAGCTGGTCCCACAGAGAGGGGCCTGATAACTGAAGGCTCTGCCTCCCAAACTGGCAGCTGGTCCCACAGAGAGGGGCTTGATAACTGAAGACTCTGCCTCCCAAACTGGCAGCTGGTTCCACAGAGAGGGGCCTGATAACTGAAAGCTCTGCCTCCCAAACTGGCAGCTGGTTCCACAGAGAGGGGCCTGATAACTGAAGGCTCTGCCTCCCAAACTGGCAGCTGGTTCCCCAGAAAGTGACCTGATAACTGAAGGCTCTGCCTCCCAAACTGGCAGCTGGTTCCCCAGAGAGGGGCTTGATGACTGAAGGCTCTGCCTCCCAAACTGGCAGCTGGTTCCACAGAGAGGGGCCTGATAACTGAAGGCTCTGCCTCCCAAACTGGCAGCTGGTTCCACAGAGAGGGGCCTGATAACTGAAGGCTCTGCCTCCCACACTGGCAGCTGGTTCCACAGAGAGGGGCCTGATAACTGAGGGCTCTGCCTCCCAAACTGGCAGCTGGTTCCACAGAGAGGGACCTGATAACTGAAGGCTCTGCCTCCCAAACTGGCAGCTGGTTCCACAGAAAGGGGCCTGATAACTGAAGGCTCTGCCTCCCAAACTGGCAGCTGGTTCCACAGAGAGGGGCCTGATAACTGAAGGCTCTGCCTCCCAAACTGGCAGCTGGTTCCCCAGAAAGTGACCTGATAACTGAAGGCTCTGCCTCCCAAACTGGCAGCTGGTTCCCCAGAGAGGGGCTTGATGACTGAAGGCTCTGCCTCCCAAACTGGCAGCTGGTTCCACAGAGAGGGGCCTGATAACTGAAGGCTCTGCCTCCCAAACTGGCAGCTGGTTCCACAGAGAGGGGCCTGATAACTGAAGGCTCTGCCTCCCACACTGGCAGCTGGTTCCACAGAGAGGGGCCTGATAACTGAGGGCTCTGCCTCCCAAACTGGCAGCTGGTTCCACAGAGAGGGACCTGATAACTGAAGGCTCTGCCTCCCAAACTGGCAGCTGGTTCCACAGAGAGGGGCCTGATAACTGAAGGCTCTGCCTCCCAAACTGGCAGCTGGTTCCACAGAGAGGGGCCTGATAACTGAAGGCTATGCCTCCCAAACTGGCAGCTGGTTCCACAGAGAGGGGCCTGATGACTGAAGGCTCTGCCTCCCAAACTGGCAGCTGGTTCCACAGAGAGGGGCCTGATAACTGAAGGCTCTGCCTCCCAAACTGGCAGCTGGTTCCACAGAGAGGGGCCTGATAACTGAAGGCTCTGCCTCCCAAACTGGCAGCTGGTTCCACAGAGAGGGGCCTGATAACTGAAGGCTCTGCCTCCCAAACTGGCAGCTGGTTCCACAGAGAGGGGCCTGATAACTGAAGGCTCTGCCTCCCAAACTGGCAGCTGGTTCCACAGAGAGGGGCCTGATAACTGAAGGCTCTGCCTCCCAAACTGGCTGCTGGTTCCACAGAGAGGGGCCTGATAACTGAAGGCTCTGCCTCCCAAACTGGCAGCTGGTTCCACAGAGAGGAGCCTGATAACTGAAGGCTCTGCCTCCCAAACTGCTAGCTGGTTCCACAGAGAGGGGCCTGATAACTGAAGGCTCTGCCTCCCAAACTGGCAGCTGGTTCCACAGAGAGGAGCCTGATAACTGAAGGCTCTGCCTCCCAAACTGACAGCTGGTTCCACTGAGAGGGCCCTGATAACTGAAGGCTCTGCCTCCCAAACTGACAGCTGGTTCCACTGAGAGGGGCCTGATAACTGAAGGCTCTGCCTCCCAAACTGGCAGCTGGTTCCACAGAGAGAGGCCTGATAACTGAAGGCTCTGCCTCTCAAACTGGCAGCTGGTTCCATAGAGAGGGGCCTGATAACTGAAGGCTCTGCCTCCCAAACTGGCAGCTGGTTCCACACAGAGGGGCCTGATAACTGAAGGCTCTGCCTCCCAAACTGGCAGCTGGTTCCACAGAGAGGGGCCTGATAACTGAAGGCTCTGCCTCCCAAACTGGCAGCTGGTTCCACAGAGAGGGGCCTGATAACTGAAGGCTCTGCCTCCCAAACTGGCAGCTGGTTCCACAGAGAGGGGCCTGATGACTGAAGGCTCTGCCTCCCAAACTGGCAGCTGGTTCCACAGAGAGGGGCCTGATAACTGAAGGCTCTGCCTCCCAAACTGGCAGCTGGTTCCACAGAGAGGGGCCTGATAACTGAAGGCTCTGCCTCCCAAACTGGCAGCTGGTTCCACTGAGAGGGGCCTGATAACTGAAGGCTCTGCCTCCCAAACTGGCAGCTGGTTCCACAGAGAGAGGCCTGATAACTGAAGGCTCTGCCTCTCAAACTGGCAGCTGGTTCCATAGAGAGGGGCCTGATAACTGAAGGCTCTGCCTCCCAAACTGGCAGCTGGTTCCACACAGAGGGGCCTGATAACTGAAGGCTCTGCCTCCCAAACTGGCAGCTGGTTCCACAGAGAGGGGCCTGATAACTGAAGGCTCTGCCTCCCAAACTGGCAGCTGGTTCCACAGAGAGGGGCCTGATAACTGAAGGCTCTGCCTCCCAAACTGGCAGCTGGTTCCACAGAGAGGGGCCTGATGACTGAAGGCTCTGCCTCCCAAACTGGCAGCTGGTTCCACAGAGAGGGGCCTGATAACTGAAGGCTCTGCCTCCCAAACTGGCAGCTGGTTCCACAGAGAGGGGCCTGATAACTGAAGGCTCTGCCTCCCAACCTGGCTGCTGGTTCCACAGAGAGGGGCCTGATAACTGAAGGCTCTGCCTCCCAAACTGGCAGCTGGTTCCACAGAGAAGGGCCTGATAACTGAAGGGAAACGGGGAGAAAAGGCTGAAATATGCCAAATGACATAAGAAGTGTGCAGTATGCAGATCAGGTCCATCAGCTTGAATTATTTTTTTATTAGAATTTAAATAAGATCGTAAAAAAGAACAATAAAGTTGGTTTTCCAGGTTTTTCTCTGGGTCCTTAAAACCTCAGTTCACAGTAAAATCACTCTGCAGATTTTATCCTCGGCCTGGACTGATTATTGTCTCATTTCTGTAGATTTTTACAGAATATTAACAGGACATTGCTGCTTTTTGGCCAAATTAGCTGCAAAAACATCCTAATATCAGCCCAATTACAGAAGCTTTGGGAGTTTGTGGAGCAGAAACAAGGACAGACGAGGTTGAATATGGCCTTCAGCCGTCATTATCAGTCCCCCCACCCCCCACCTCGTCTGGGGGGAGGTACATCATTAACTGTCTAATTAAAAAGTGCTTGTACGCTGGAGCTGGAGCAGAGGTCGCTGCCTCTCCCCGTGAAAATAAACCGACCGCACTGTGTCATGCATTTCTGCTGGGGGGGGGGCGGGGTCTCAGGCTCGCCGCCCCCTGTAAATATAGACTTACAGGCTGGAGGTGGCGTTCAGAGACAGGAGCAGCTGCTGACTTCCGTCGAACTCATTCACCAGTCAGTCCAAATACCTCGCTGTTAAAGAACATCCAACAGGGTCCAACATTCATTCATCCCCTGATCCTGAGCGGCACTCACAGGAAGGACTGAGACAGCCCGAGCAGATTTGGGCTGTGAGATAACGCTCATAACCTCGGATCTGTTCGCCGGATTTAACATGAAACTTTATAAAAATCCGGCTCAGAGTTTGAGCTGCAAGTTAAGGAGATAAACAGAAACACTAGAAGTTGCCAGTGCCGTGTTTCCAGGGCCTAAAGTCTGGGTTTAATGAAATGTTTTCCCAGGTTTGAATAATTATGGTCTGAAAGTCATTTGCCTTTCTGTTTTGGAGCCTCATAAAGCTCAGCAGCCAATGCGTTTAACCAAGGAATCAAACCAAACTAGATACCCTAAAGTACCTGCTATCCCTTTCTGCTGGTTTTATTTTCATAGAAAAGGCTTCTGAGTCCAAAAGTCAGACGAAATCAGCTTTAGACCTTTTATCTGCTGAACTGATAGAGAAGTAACCAAATGCTCTAATAATCCCTTCATCTAAAGCAGGGATGTCATTAGCAGGCTTGTGCAGAACTCAACAATCTTTGGCTGTGTTTGAAACCGCATACTTCTCCTACTACTCCTACTAACTTTTTGAGTTAGTATGCGAGTTTTAGTAAGCGAGAAGTTCCCGGATGCATACTAGATTCTCCGAAATGTTGGGTATGCATCATGAGGTTACTACTCATACTCAAACTACCCAAGATGCAACGTAACGTGACGTCGCCGATCGTCATTTCCTGTCAAAACGGCAGTTTCAAGCTAGCTACAACGAGGGTAGGTTCACTTCCTGTTTTCAAAACAAAAGCACCAATTGTATGGTAATGGCTTTCCCTATGATAAAAGGCAACGGGTCTTTTATTTTGTGAAAATAACCAGAAGTGCGTTGCTCACTGCGGCTAGCTTTAGTAGCGCCGAATTCGTGGGAACAAAATTGTAAACAGCCGGTATTTTGTCAGGTTTTCAACACGTTGGGGATCTAAACGACTACTTTCTCACCTGAAAATGTTTCAAATGTTGCTAAAGTTTACAGAGTTAAACTAACTAAAGTGTAATTTGTTGAATACAGATGTCTAATTTCACTCCTTTTGAATTGAATGAATTGGATTTGATTGCATTATGATTTGTAGGCATTTGAAGTGCTGTGAGAGGACATTTGTTGTAATTTGGAGCTATATAGATCCCATTTAAATACATAAAACTGTGCTACATTAGCTAACCTGCTACAATCAGTTACACAGGAGATGAAAGCCTTGTCTTTTCTGTTTAATATGCTAATTAAATCATTTTCAGATACTTCTAAATATCCGTTTAATCGGTGTACCCATCAGCCGGCCCGCCGGCTGCCCTGTGCTCAGACCTGAGAGGTGAATATGTGCCCATCGACCTGCTTAATATTAAAAATAATAATAAACACAGCGATTAACAACCAAAGCTAACGTGTGCAATATTAAACCCTCTGTCTGAAAAGCAGGAAGGAGCTTTGGACCGAACTCTGCAGAGCATCGATAATTACAGAGGCAGCAAAGCAAGAACAACAACACACCAACCACAACTCAGCCACAACTCTGGTGGGATCAGACGTAATTCCAGCATCAACTGCCCATCCTTTTCTAAAAATGTATCATCTCACAGTGCGGTTGTTCATGTGTCTGTGCAGCAAGGAGAGAACCCGACCAGCGATTCAGAACAAGGATTATCACGTTTTTCATGCTATAAAATGACCAAAAATACCTCGATTATCTGGTTTTCAAATATATCTACTGGATATCTATCTTAAACAAGATTATAACTATCTATTTATCAGTTTATTAGTCAATGAAAATATATCAATCGTGGAATTACTCTTTAAAATGTGCAAATATGTAATATAATTAGGGCTGGGTTAACTCGTTATTATCGCGTTTACTCGCTAATTATTTAACGCCGATAAATATTTTATCGCGCATTAACACATTTTTAATTTTTTTTAATTATTTTTGGGGGCTTTTGTGCCTTTAATGGAAAGTTCAGAGAGACAGGAAGCAGGGGGCAGAGAGAGGGGGAACGACACGCAGCACAGGGCCGTCTGATGTGGGACTCTAACCGGGGCCAGCTGCAGCAAGGACTGTAGCCTCTGTACATGGGGCGCCTGCTCAACCAACTATGCCACGGACCACCCCTGTTTTATCATTTATTTTATTATTGTAAAAGTCTGTTGCTCACAGGCTTTTATTTTGTAAAAGTCTGTTTCTAACAGGCTTTTATTTTGTAAAAGTCTGTTGCTCACAGGCTTTTATTATTGTAAAAGTCTGTTGCTCACAGGCTTTTATTCTGTAAAAGTCTGTTGCTGTCTGCTGTGGAACAGGAAAAGAAAGTAATCGGCGGATCCACCAAACATGGAGAAGGGTACGGAACTTTTACTCGGCCATTTTCATTTTAAAGTTCTTCCAGACGGCGGAGTCGACAGAACCAAAGTCATCTGTAAACACTGCCAAGTTTAATTGTCTTCTCAGCGTAGTAGTTCCAGTCTAAAATATCACTTAAAGGCAAAACACACAACTGATAGCAGCAAGTCATTCAAGGAAACAGACAGTGGAGCGAGGCTTCTACATAAAAACTACAGAAAGATGCTGATGTTAAAAGTGTGTTTGCACAACAAATGTTATGGCACTTTCATTCATATGGCAGCACATTTAAAATAAAGCTAAATGCTAAAAGCTGTACACTACTTTTGGATTCATTTTTGGATTCTGCGTACAAATGCTATTAATCGTGATTAATCAGGGAAATCATGTTATTAATTAGATTAAACATTTTAATCGTTGCCCAGCCCTAAATATGATGCATAAATGTAAGCCTTTCCTTTGTATTTTGTACCTGAAACAACAGACCCATCCCCCAAATGTTAAATCCCAGTCTAACCCATGTGTACTTATTTTTCAACAGATTATTAAGAGATAAAAAGTTGTTGTCTTTAGTCTTATCCAGTCGGCTAAAGACCACTCTAACGCATTAAGAGACGTGCTGTTAACTGAGCATGTAAGTTGTGGCTTTAAGAAGCCGCTCGGATGCTCCTCCTGTCGCTCTGGAACTGTCAGTCATCTCTATAAAGGGCTTCAGATCTCCATCTCAGTCAATGTTTGGACTCTGCTGCCCAGGGGACAGTAAGAAGGGCAGAGCGGCGTTTAATCTCCTGAAAACATTCCAGCTCTGAGTAATCACACCAGACAACTGCGGCTCCTCTGCATTCGTCAGCTCCTGAGATGTTGTTGACGTACGCGTCTCACAGCTGCTCGCATGAAACATATGTGCAAATAAACGGAAAAGGATGAATCAGTGTGCGGGGGGGCGTAACAAAGCACAGCAGGACTTGGATGGGTATTTCCATCGTCCCCTTGCTTTGCATCTACCCAAAATGTCAGGGTGTCACCTTACAGAAACCTTTTATTTTTAGCTGGGAAGGGGGCTTCGTGTGAGAATAGACGCTCCCCTCTGAGCTAACGCTTGGCCCACATCCCGATGGGAGCTGAATTCAGGTCCCTTTTTAAAAAGGGGGTAGGTGGAGTTTCCCTTCTCTCCTGGGTTGGGTTCGCAGCGGTTGGGTGTCGCCACTCTCCAGTCTCCCTGCTGGTAACCCCCGACGATCTCTGTCCAGGTTCCCAAACCGAGCCGGTTGTAAAGTTAGTCTTAAAAACGCTGCTATGGATCAGCACAAGTATCGCACGGCGGGGGTCCAGGAGAAGCTGGAGATCATCGGGGTGGAGGACGAGGCCGGGAACCCCATCAGCGCTGTGACCATCCTTTCTCTGCTGGAGCGCGTGGCCGGCATCATCGACAACGTCCAGTCCTGCCAGCAGCGCATGGAGGAGCGTCAGCTGGACCTGGAGAGCAACATCAAGAGCATCCAGGGGGACGTCCTGAAGCTGGCCAAGGACCACACCGACACCAACAGCACGGTGGAGAAGCTCCTGCAGAAAACCCGCAAGGTCAGCGCCAACGTCAAGGAGGTGCGGACGCGCGTCGAGAAGCAAAACGCTCGAGTCAAGAAGGTGGAAACCACGCAGGACGAGCTGCTCACCCGCAACAAGTTCAGGGTCGTCATCTACCAGGTCAGCAGGGGATCAGATGTCTGCTTACTTTGGGGTTTTCACTTCTAAATTACAACAATTACACCAAGTGCTCGCATGACCTACTAACTTTACCCAGCTAGTTTTAGTGCTAATTTCTACAAATTAGCAGTGTGGAAGTCTTAAGTAAGTCCCAAGTAATTTTTTCTTGGGCAAGTCAAAGTCAAGTCACCTTATTATTGGAATTTTACCTGCAGAATCTGATCTTAATAAAGTGAAAACACAAAGATATAAGTAACTGTCAGTAAACATCATTGGCCGATGTGTCCAACCTGTCCACCCCGTATCATATCAAGCTAACGTTAGCTAACTACCGACTAGGCTAACAGGATAATATTAGCTAATTTGACGAGCACTTACTGGTCAGAATGGCGAACAAAGTTGGAAGTTGTCGTCTGGCTGTCTGAGATGTTGATGCCGCATGTCTTGCACTGTGCTGTTCGTCTTTTGCTGTCAAAATGGTGATTACGAAAGCCGAAGACAACGACTCTCGGTTGATCCTGCGCTCCTAATCGACATTATTTTTTTAATTATTAATTTTATATTCAAACTGAAAACATGAACTGAATAACTCTCAAGTCATTCAAGTCATCGTGTCTCAAGTCGAGTCAAGTGCCGAGTCTTCAACTTCCAAGTCCGAGTCGAGTCTCAAGTCTTTTCTTTTTTGTCAAGTCAAGTCACAAGTCATCAAAACAGCAACTCGAGTCCAAGTCACAGTGACTCGAGTCCCCATCTCTGCAAATTAGTGATTAAAGTCCTTCATCAAGCAGATATTTTATGTATTAGTTCGACATTCTGACCTTTAGAGCTCTTTTCAAACCACAGTGACCCCGAGAGGAGGCATGTGGACATAGTTACACAGTAAAGAGACAGAATCTACTTAAATGGACAGCAGCAGTTAGTGGACGAATGAGGACAGAAGACGATTGGATGATGAAATCCAGTGATTTCCAGCAAGGTAGGGGGGGTGGCCATCTGGAAAAACTGATATCTGCAACACCAAGAACACAGCAAAGAAAATGATTCATTCTTTCTGGTGCCGCCTGTGACAAAAGGTGGCGAGGCAACAGCTAATTTTAGTCCAAGTTATGCTAAATTTTCAATATAAGATGCTGAATGAGGCTTATTAAAGACCAAAATACTCCCACTGAGGCATCTGTTGACATGAAAAAACGACCTAAAATGGATGCAAGTAAAAGCGTTTTAAGGGAGCAAAGTGAGAATACACCGAGGCCGCTGGCTTGCTGAGAGAGCTGCTGCTAAGGAGATGGACAGACTTTATAATAGCTTTAAATTGGATCTTCTGTGGGAGCAGCCGGTCAGACGAACTGATCAAAGACGTCGCTGCTGGCTGTAAGAGTTCAGCTTCGGTCGGATAAGAGGAGCGTCGTCTTGAATTGGGAATCCAGGCATGAACGCTTTCTGCTACGCGGCTGTTCGTCCGAGGTCACGCTGATTATTTAGAGTTTAGTTTGGTGATATCAACTGCTGTGGCCATAATTAGAAACGATTGAAATATGTGTCAGAGCAAAAGAACGGGAACAAGCAATGGGACACAGGTGGAATACAGTTACAGGCGATTCAAATGGTTAAATTGAGCTTTTTATGGCTTTGAAAGGGGAAAAAGTGGGATTTTCTTCCATCTGAACAATGTTTGGTTTGTTGTCTTACTATCAAAGTAATAAAATATCCTTAAATTCCAGTCTAACGAAACATTTCACCCCAAAATCTAATAATAAAGTAAAATCTTCATCAATTTGTATTAAAAACTGACTCAGATTATCTTTAGATTGATCTAGATTATTATTCCATGATGACGCTGGATGGTTCCAAGCACAAATCACAACAACTTCTGCAACTTTATATCACAGGACTTTAGTATTTAGGCCCCTCCCCCTCCCTCTCTGCTGTGCACTGCCTCTCTCTAAAGCCCCTCCCTGCAGAGGCCGGTAGCCATAGCAACTGTAGCAGCTGCAAGCACTTGGACAAACTTGAGTTAACAGATCGTTACCCAGCAACAACAACAAAAAAACAAAAACAAAACAACTTTTTTAGCAAATATAACAAAAAAATATATAATATTTCTATTAAAGATAAAGTTCTGCTTCATAAAATGTGACAGATTGAAACTTTCAGGTACAATAACAGCATGGTTTAACTCGTAAGGCCTCCACAGGGAGACTTGGGTCATAATAAGTTAGAAATGTGTCACATGGTCTTAACCAGCTGATGCAGAAGGTTGACACGTAGGTTTAAACGTTTTATGTAATTCTGTCGGTGAAGCATCATTCATCGAGTTGTTGTTTCCTGGTCCGTAATAAAAATAATTCAGAATCGGTGATGCCTCTGCAGTGTTGGGGTAAAAAAAAAAAAGAACGTTTCGTGTTGACCAAAGTACTTTTCAGGGGTCTATTTTGGGTAAAGTTAACCATTTTGGACCCAAAAACACCTGCAGTCAGGCCCAGAGATGTGAGTTTATAAGAATTTACTGACTCAGCATCGATGTTATTAGCGATGCTTCTTATTGATCCGCTTCTTTATTGACTTCCTTGTCAATTTTCAACACACTACGAGTAATAATGCATAAAAGAAGATCAACAGTCGCTTAGCATCTGAAATCCTGAACAGAATCAACTTGGGATGCAGGGACGTAGAACGCCATCACGCCATCAGCATTCTGCTGTTTGTAGCGGTTTAACTTTTTTCTTTCCTACTTCCTGTGCTCACACTTATATCAGTACGGAACAAATTCCAACAATATTCCTATATTATATGATATCTATCTGTTTTTTCTGTCATAAACGGGTCTGAAACTCAGAGATGAAACACGTGTTAGAGCCGCATCATCTGAAAAATGAGTTTAAGACGATGTCTGCGCTGCGATGAGCCACATTTACAAGCAGCAGGAGGAAGTTGGAGGCGACAGAACGATGTTTTCTGACACAGTTCACCACACAGAGATGCTGAAGCAGCTCAGGGCCACCTGTCACAGAGCAGCGCGGTCAGAGATCTCCGGCTGTTGAATTTGTTCTTTACTTGGAAGATGGAAGAAAACTCTGGTGTGACGGTGTGTGAAAAGTGTGATTTGTTTATGTACAATCAGTGCCAACACGGATGCAGGATTAATGAAGAAGACACGTGTGAACTCTCTCAGATTAAAGCCCAGAAGCAAACAGAAACGGTGGTTTTGTTGTTTTCTCTGTAAACACGAGCCCTCAGCCTGGAAGTATTTCTGTGTTCCAGAGCTGCGTTCTCTGGTGTTGTGCCTGAAAAGAGACCCACACCTGATCAGTCCAGATGTTTAGTGATCACAGTTCTGTTTCTGTATCAGACATACTACATACTACATACTGCATACTACATACTACATACTACATACTACATACTACATACTGCATACTACATACTACATACTGCATACTGCATACTACATACTACATACTGCATACTACATACTGCATACTACATACTACATACTGCATACTACATACTACATACTGCATACTGCATACTGCATACTACATACTACATACTGCATACTGCATACTACATACTACATACTACATACTGCATACTGCATACTGCATACTGCATACTACATACTGCATACTGCATACTGCATACTACATACTACATACTGCATACTACATACTACATACTACATACTGCATACTACATACTACATACTGCATACTGCATACTGCATACTACATACTACATACTGCATACTACATACTACATACTGCATACTGCATACTGCATACTACATACTACATACTGCATACTGCATACTACATACTACATACTGCATACTGCATACTGCATACTACATACTGCATACTGCATACTGCATACTACATACTACATACTGCATACTACATACTGCATTCTACATACTACATACCGCATACCGCATACCGCATACTACATACTACATACTACATACTACATACTGCATACTGCATACTGCATACTACATACTACATACTGCATACTACATACTACATACTACATACTGCATACTACATACTACATACTACATACTGCATACTGCATACTGCATACTACATACTGCATACTGCATACTACATACTACATACTACATACTACATACTGCATACTGCGTACTGCATACTGCATACTGCATACTACATACTACATACTGCATACTACATACTACATACTACATACTGCATACTGCATACTGCATACTACATACTGCATACTACATACTACATACTACAAACTGCATTCTCATCGATCAGACAGTATGCAGAGCGTTTACCCACAATGCATTTCTCTCCTGCCCGAGCCGAAATCAGCCGGCCTGAAGCTGATTTCTCTTAAGCTCTAAACTCTGTAAACTTTAGCAACATTTGAAACATTTTCAGGTGAGAAAGTAGTCGTTTAGATCCCCAACGTGTTGAAAATCTGACAAAATACCGGCTATTTACAATTTTGTTCCCACGAATTCGGCGCTACTAAAGCTAGGCGCAGTGAGCAACGCACTTCCGGTTATTTTCACAAAATAAAATCCCCGTTGCCTTTTATCATAGGGAAAGCCATTACCATACAATTGGTGCTTTTGTTTTGAAAACAGGAAGTGAACCTACCCTCGTTGTAGCTAGCTTGAAACTGCCGTTTTGACAGGAAATGACGATCGGCGACGATTCAGCCATACCTGAGGGATGGCTGAAAAGAGATAAGCACCTCTTAAATATCCTGCTAACGGCTTGTAAAAAGAATTTTACCAGGAAATGGCTATCACAAGAGAGCCCAACTGCCAACATATGGATGGACATCACAATGGACATGTATAAAATGGAGACATTAACAGCATTTGTTAATCTTAAACTGGAGAAATTCGCCTCATATTGGGAAAACTGGGGCAATTATGTCATGCCCCATAGGCCTGATTTTATTTTTACCAATCAGTAACTGTGCCATATAAACAGGATCACTCCCCACTCTGTACATATTCTTGTGTTTTTTGTTGTTGTTTGGTTCTTTTTTTCATCGTTTAGACAAAATAAAGATAAAACTAAAATACCACTTTGGCATTTAGGACAGACATGTACCGGATGTGAATGTTTGTTTCTGAAAGTCAATAAAAATAAATAAATAAATAAATAAAAAAGAATATGCTGAATGATCAGACATTATTAGACTGGGTTTCACCCCATCACCTGAACTCAAAGACTCATCACTCATTAAAAAAGAAGCTTCTAATTGAATTAAACATATTAATAATTAATGACTGATTTCAGTGTTTTAGGTTCTTTGTTTGAATTTGTTTGGATCTAAAGACTTTATCCGACATTAGCAGCAGAAGGACATCTTCAGCTGCTCGTTTTATTACTGATGAATCTGTAATAATGTGAATTTGTGTTTCTGTTGAGAATGCATTTTACGCCGACTCATCAGTTCCTTGCTCACCTCTTGCACAGTTGTATTTTCCCTGTAAATACGCGGATTTAATGAGTGTTTTTTGATGTTATTCACAGAGCTCTCGCAGAGCTTTCTAAGTCCTGATGGTGTATTTTCTCTCTGTGGTCTCAGTTTTTATGCCAAATAGTCTTTTTTTTAGGGTTCATGCTGGTATCACTAACCTAAAATCAAAGTGGAACAGCAGCATTAAACCACAAATAAAAGCTAATTATGTCTTTGTAATCAAAGTTGTGAAGTATCTGCTTGATTTTCCTTTTTGAACTCTATATAAAACCCATTCTGATAAGAAGCAGAAAACTGCTGAAGTTGAAGAAAACTGCCCGTCTTCACGTGCACTGTGCTCGGACACGCTCAGCCGCCGGTACCGGATGCCTCTGTCCTCACTAATGTCTGTACTTCTGAATAGTAACCGGAGCTCTGCGGGCAGCTGACAGCTGCTGTGGATCTGTGACAGAGGGAACTATTCTGGGATCAGAGCATTCTGCTTCGCTGCCAGCAGGGACGGGCCCATAAACTGCTGTCCCCCGGAATCAGGGTCTGAGATGGCAGCTTAACACAGGAATCAATATGTCCATCAGCTGCTAAAAACAGCTAAAACTGTGGAGGACAGCCTGCTCAGCTGGTTCCTGAGGGCCGTGTGGGGGGGCGGCAGACTGGGCTGGAGCCTTCTTACTTCCTCATTAATTGTTTTGGTTCCGCCCGCCTCCTGAGACTCCGTTTCTGACTCTTCAGCCCAGGGGCGGTCCTAGGGGCGGGCCGACCGGGCAATCGCGAAACCCCGCCCCCAAACGACATCGCAAAAATGTTAAAATAGTTATAAACATATTCAAAATTGTTTAAAACGTGTTATTTCTACACTATTAACACATTGTTGTAATAATAATATTACTATAAGTGGTTTTTGTCAGTTATTATAAGCATTTTTTGACGATTTTTTTTTTGACCGGGGGCGGGGCCACCGCGAAAGGGGCGGGGCGTCGGAGGGGGCGTCGCCCGGGGCGCAATTCATTGTAGGACCGCCACTGCTTCAGCCTCTACATCTTCCACTGCTTTTATCCGCTGTGTGAAAAAGGAAAGTTACAATCAGAAAACTGCTCGAGAGATCTGATGAAGGAACTTTTCTGAGCTCTGAGTGGACACCAGGTGCTATACACTAGTGATGCTCACTATTTATTTCACCACATTGGCAGCAAAATCAAGGTTAGAGCCACTTTTACCACAACATACTAAAGTCCCCTTTTTTACAAATATGGGATGAGCTGAAGCTGGCCTGCATGTCCTCGACTTTCTTCATGTTGTATTTGTAGTTTGTTGTTGTAATCACCAGCCCCTTTCACACTGCGACCCGCTACCTTAGCGGCTCCAAATTGCACCTTCGACCCGCGTCGAGCAATGTGAACACTTGGCGTGTCAGGGTGACCCGTGTCGCCTGAAGCCGAGTTCAGGGGGCGTGGCCTAGTGGCAGAGCGTCACACGAAACACATAAAATGCTGGGCGTGTACAATGATGTAGGCACAAGCCATGCGTCGGAGGTAGGGTGAAATACACCTGTCTGCATCAAATTTTTCAAACAAACGATGGCGGGACACCTTGAGAACTCATTTTTGCAATGCAGTTCATGGAGATGTTACTTTACGGTGCGTCTTGCTGCGTTGGAAACCGCGCTCTCCCATCTTTCTCGCCAGCCCTTCCAGCAGAGGTCCATCTTTCACCGTCCCCGAAATGTGGCGGTAAATAACGTCCTCTGCTCGGGGGCTGAGGAGCTCGCGGACCTCCTTGTCTCCCCAGTTGGCCATATTAAAAAATGTCTCCAACTTGATGTAAAACAGAGTGAAACTTGTCCTCACCTGTCGCTGTTGTTCTGAATCAGCTGTCCATTCTGTCTTTTAAACTCCTCACGTCACGCCCACGTCCGACCCGCATCGATTGCGTTCACATCTAACTCGGCTCGGCAAAAAGACTAGGGTCCGACGCGGGTCGAAAGGCGAGTCGAGTTGACGCGGCAGCCCGGGTCGGCAGTGTGAACACAACAGCGGACACGCTAAATTCGCGAATTAAACGCGGGTTATTCGGCAGTGTGAAAGGGGCTATAGTGAGACATTCAGGATGAGCATGGTTTCTGTGCTGGTTTCTGTGCTGGTTTCTGTGCTGGTTTCTGTGCTGGTTTCTGTGCTGGTTTCTGTGCTGGTTTCTGTGCTGGTTTCTGTGCTGGTTTCTGTGCTGGTTTTTACCCTTTTTTTTAATCAAAAACAATCCATTGTGCCTGCATCTCGTGCTGGCTAAAGGAGCTAGCGTGCTTTGTGGTAAAAGTGTGAGGTGGTTTAAGCGGGCTGCGTTGCCAGGTTTAACAGTTCCCCCCTTTAGGAAACACCATTAAGCCTTAATTAATACTTAATAAAAATACTTTATACTACAAAAACGCAAACTTAATAATAAAAATACTTAATACTGTGCAGTATTCGCTGTATGTTGTTTGAAAAAAATTATTGTTACTGTTACCATATTGTTATAAGCTACTATGGGAGTGCGAGCCGCCAATTAGAGCTTGAGGAGCCGCATGTGGCTCAGTGAGTATCTCTGGTCTACAGGGTGGTCGGCTCCATCTGCAGAGAGCTGCACCATCTGGGGAAATAGGCACATATTGTGTTGTTATTATATTACGATAGGATAAATAAATGCCATCATGATCTTTGGTTATCGAGGAACATGATCACTGATATCCCTGAATCGTGCGTTTCTCTCCTCAAACATAAAATATCGAGCAACAAGCACCAGAAATCCAATGTTTTCAAAGTGATGCATCACTGGAAAACCGGCTGTTTTCTCCACAACATTAAATTAAATGTTACACATCTCTTCTCCTTGGCTTTCGACACGATGTGAGATTGAATTTTGAATTTATTATTATTATTATTATTAGTAGTAGTAGTAGTATTTTTATTAGAATTGGTATTATTATTGTTGTTGTTAATATACAATAATTTTCTTGAGCTACTTGACTAATTTGAGTTTCCCCCATTGGGGATGAATAAAGTATTTTCCTATTCTATTCTATTTTATACCTGAAACGATAAAGAAGATTGTTGTCTTTAGTTGGGATTTTTTTATTTTTTTATTTTATTTATTTTAGTATTATTATTGTTTTAAATGATATAGCTTTTATATAGTCTTTTAGTTTATTCTTGTATTTTATTCTTTTGATTTTTTGTTTTTATTTTTCTGTACAGGACTTTGGTCAACTGAGGTTGTTGTAAAGTGCTTTATAAATAAAATTGGATTGGATAAATGAACAGAACAATAAATAAGAGTGTATACATTTTCAGAAAAAGGAGATTTTTACACAACTTTCGCCTTTTCTTTTGGAGTCGGTTATTTCTTCACGTCTCTGTGAAGACCTTTCCATCCTGCATAATGTTTCCTTTGTTCGACTCACAGGTCGCCTTTCGCTCTGTGCTCTTTCAGGTGCTGATAGGAGTAAGATAAAAACTTTAAGTCTCTACGTTTCTACACAGTTCTCTTTGTTCGGTGTCTGATAGCTTAGAGCCTAAATGTTGCCAGATAACAGAGGAGGTGTTCTTTTGGGCCACCACTCCCGGGCTGCTGAGCTGCACATCCATCTTCCTTCGCTGCGCAGGGGAAAGCCCTGCGACCGCACAGCCTGCACGTGTCCATGAACTGAGACGGACTGCTCATCTTTATGAATGCTGCAGAGAAAAAAAAGGCTAAACTGCTCTCAGGGGGAACAATTCACTCATTTAGAACGGCAGCGTTTTGGGATTAGACTGTTCGTGCAGAGAGTTCAGCTGTTATTAGATTTACAGGAAAGTCACAGAGGTGGGACCAGGTCATTGTTTTGCAAGTCACAAGTCTTTGCCCTCAAGTCCCGAGTCAAGTATTCAAGTATTTCTTTTCTTCGTTATTATCGCGTTAACTTTTTAATTATTTAACGCAGACAAATATTTTATCGCGCATTAACGCAGGTTTTATTATTGTAAAAGTCTGTACCTCACAGGCTTTTATTTTGTAAAAGTCTGATGCTCACAGGCTTTTATTTTGTAAAAGTCTGCTGCTCACAGGCTTTTATTTTGTAAAAGTCTGCTGCTGTCTGCTGTGGAACAGGAAAAGAAAGTAATCGGCGGATCCACCAAACATGGAGAAGGGTACGGAACTTTTACTCGGCCATTTTCATGTTAAAGTTCTTCCAGACGGCGGAGTCGACAGAACCAAAGTCATCTGTAAACACTGCCAAGTTGAATTGTCTTCTCAGCGTAGTAGTTCCAGTCTAAAATATCACTTAAAGGCAAAACACACAACTGATAGCAGCAAGTCATTCAAGGAAACAGACAGTGGAGCGAGGCTTCTACATAAAAACTACAGAAAGATGCTGATGTTAAAAGTGTGTTTGCACAACAAATGTTATGGCACTTTCATTCATATGGCAGCACATTTAAAATAAAGCTAAATGCTAAAAGCTATACGCTACTTTTGGATTCATTTTTGGATTCTGCGTACAAATGCTATTAATCGTGATTAATCAGGGAAATCGTGTGATTAATTAGATTAGGAAAGGCAATTTTATTTATAGAGCACAATTCCTACACAAGGTAATTCAAAGTGCTTCACAGCTACATAAAATCACAAGAAGGCAATAAAATCATTAAAAAAAACATAAAAAATACTAATTTTCATCTGATTAAACATGTTAATCATTTATTTTTAACCTATTTCTAAACTATTAAATCTGAGGAACCCCTGAAGTGAAGAGTTGACCAAAGATGGATCTACTGACACCTTTACTCACCAGCCTCTAAAGGAACAAGAGAAAAACTCTGGAACCTGTAAATTATGGATGTTCATCAATGTTTAAACTGTTGGTGATAAAAACTATGACACCATGAAAAAAAAAACAGGAAAAGTTCTTCATAAGAGGAATCAGTTTTATTCAGTTAAAAGTTAGTGTGCTCCATCTCTGCTGGATCTATTTTAAGGCCCAGTTTTCACTTTGAGTGCATTTCTCACCTTTGACTGAGCCAACAGTTTCCATTCTTTGTGCTGAGCTATCTTTGCCATCTGCTCCGCACGCAGGGGTGAAACCGAATGATTAATAAACGCCCTGTTAACACACCTCCTGGTGCTTTCGGGGGGGCCAGGTTTAGTTGGGTCTGGCCCCCCGCGGCCCGGCCGGCGGCGGAGACACTCGCAGTGTCGAGTTGCCTCATGACTGATGTGCTGTCGGTTATTCTGAGGCCTCCGCTCGTGTCCTAATATAGAGCTTCAGCTGCGGCCGTTTCACCGGGAAGCAGCGAGCGCTTTGTTAGAGACACATGTCGCCGGCGGCTGAGTGATGGCGCCGGGCAGTAATAAGAAAAAGATAAATGGCCGCCGCTCCGCTCGGGCCTTTTGTTCCCGGCGCTACACATCTGAGGACGGCGTGTGATGTCAGAAAGTGAACTGCTTTTAGTTTGTGATGTTTGCTGTGAAGGCGAGGAGCAGTGACCAACAAAGCGTTTAACAGACCACATTCCTGCCAGGTTAAAGGGATAGTTCGCCTCTTTTGACATGAAGCTGTGTAACATTCCATATCAGCAGCATCATTTCTGAACATCTTCTTACCCCCTGCTGCGTCCTGTGAGCAGAGTTCCAGCCTCGTTTTGGTGTTGATGAAGGTAGTCCGGCTAGTTGGCTGGGGTTTAAAAAATAAAGCGTTTTGCTTCTCAGAACAATATGCGTTCAACAGAGTAATACATTTGCATCACAAAATGGTTCTCCAGGAAAAAGTCAGACCTCACAATCTCTTGGCCCTATTTTCTCTCCCTTCGTATCACTGCCTGCTGCCGCCTGCCGACAGCCGCGCCTGTTACGGTGTTTGCTGCTCGCTCTGCACAGCAGGCAGTGATACGAATAACAATAATAAAAGCCTGTGAGCAACAGACTTTTACAATAATAAAATTAATTATAAAACCTGCGTAATGCGCGATAAAACATTTGTCAGCGTTAAATAATTAATGAGTTAACTCGCCCAGCCCTTATTTTTATTCATTTTGTTTGTCTTTGCAGTCACTCTTGTTTTTTCATCATGTTTTAGCTTCATTTTTATTATTATGTTTCTGTTTTTGTGCATTTATGTTTGTTTTGTGTCTCCTCACAGACATTTAAAATCTATTTTTGCCTCTTTTTGTGTCTCTCAGCTGATCAGTTTGTCTCTTGTGGTCATTATGTTGGTTCATTCTTTATTGTTTGTTCGTCTCTTTGTTACGCTTGTGTATTTCTGTTGTTAGTTTATATCTCTCAGTGGTCATTTTGCAGCCTGTTATTTAGTTATTGTTGGAACTGGTTTGCCTCTTTGCTTTGATATTTTGCATCTGTTTGTTGTGGCAGTGAAAGTCTTTGTATTTACGGTATTTATTTTTTCTTGTTATTTTGATTCACGTTATCTATTTTAGGCCGTTATTTCATTTTTATTTTACAGTTTATTGAAAAACTATTTTTACGGTAATGAGGCACAGCTGTCCAACACAGCATGGTGTGAAATATTCCATGTAAAAACAGGAAAAAGTTGCAGTGATTTATTGATCAAACGTGAACATAAACCCAGAATCTGAGGCAGAACCAGAGTTAGTTCAGTTCTGAGCAGCTTTAAAGTGAATATCTGCAGATGTTTCCATGGTAACAGCTGCAGAGATTCACTGAAACATGTTCCAACATGAACATAAACCCAGAATCTGAGGCAGAACCAGAGTTAGTTCAGTTCTGAGCAGCTTTAAAGTGAATATCTGCAGATGTTTCCATGGTAACAGCTGCAGAGATTCACTGAAACATGTTCCTTCAAAGTAAGATGAGGGTTGATCTACTACTGTAGACAACAAAGTATATGCTATATTCTACATGAATTTTTATGTTGTAGAGTTGTGAATTTATTTTATCAATGGAGAAATTGAGCAGCCTTGCTTTGTTGTCTACAGTAGTAGATCAACCCTCATCTTATTTTGAAGCTCCCAGATCAAGGAAGTGACGTTGACGCAGCTTTAGCAGCAGAGAAGCTATCAGGCTTGTGTTGATAATAATAAACTCCTGGACTATGTACAAACTTCCAAATGCATCGCTTTATGAGTACAGACCATATTTGTTACTACTGTAGAAGTTTGGTAGCCTGATTAACATAGACTTTCAAATCTCTTCGAGATTCTGGTCTGACCAAGACCATAACGAATACGATTCGAAATGGCCTGGTCAACCCGCCTCCCTCGGGTTGCTACTGGTTGAGGCCAGAAAAGGCTGTGCCTAAGCTTAAGCCAATCACACCACTCTTTCCTCTGACGTATGATTTAGCTACCAGCGGGGCTAACTGGTAGATTAAACTCTTACCAAAGCCAGTAGGGAGCAAGGCGAAAACGTCTTTCCTGTCAAGAAATGATTCAAGGGCTGTTCTTTGCTCGATTTTTAACGAGAATCTCCCGTCGAACACTTTCATTACAGCATCTACAGCAGTGACAATAGCTTGACGCTGCTCCATGTTGGTATTGAATGAAGCGCTTCCGTGTACAATCCATGGGTTGAGTGGCAGTTCAACCACGTCACTACCTTGAACACGCCTCTACCCTGGGCCGTTGGCGCTGCTCAAAGTTGATTGCTTCCCGACAAAGTGGGTGGAGTTCCCATTTTTTCGGGAACTCGAATCCACCTGAATGAGCAGTTTGCCTGAGTAAGTGTAGCAGAGCCGAAGGTGTTGCGTCACTGCGAGGGCGGAGCCTGGGTAGAAGTTTGGTGTCATGGCATGTGATTTTAGTGTGGTAATTTTGGAGATACTGCCAGGGTCCGTTAGCGCTTGTACGAAGCTATTCGGGATAACTCAGTAACTCAGCTGATGTTCAGCCAATATCGGAAAAACTTCGGGTGGGCTACTTGGCTGGACGTCACGGTTCAAATGACCCCAGGGTGAATCTACTCCGGAGTATCACTTTAAGAACGGCTTGTTGACAGCCACCCTTCCATGGAGCCCATTTCTGATGAGGCTTGGGCCAACAGCAGATGGATCAGCTGAAGCTCCAGATGCATCTCTCAGCTCCTGTGTCAGGTCTTTGCTGGATGTTTTCCTCTTTCTTAAGGACATCACTTTCAGATCCTGTTCATCTGCTGTAGATAGTTCTTTAGGCCTGACACTTCTTCTTCTGTCCTCCACTTGTCCAGTTTCCTCAAATGTTTTAAGGACACACTGCACACCATGCTGAGATATGCCAAGTTTTCAGCTAACAGCTCTTTGGGAATCACCTTGTTGCTGCAGAAATCCTGTTTTCTGTCTGTCACACTGTGTTATCTTTGTTGTTTTTCACACATGCAGCTAAAGAAATGGGAACAAATCTTAATTCCAGTCTAAAACCCACAAAGAGCTTCTAGATTATTCATTTCTGGTGGCATAAAACAGTTTAATCATTTCATTTATATCAATTGTTCCATAATTAGTCATTAGATTATATCTTATATTCCTTTTTTAAGCTTTAAATTGAATCTTATTTACTTTTTCTTGATGTTGTATAACATATAATTCTTATTATCGTCTGTTTTTTTTCCTACTTTTAGACGTGATAACATTCATTATTTTGGGATAATGTTTTTTAAACTGAATTTCATATATTAATTTGACTCTTTTGGGAACTGAAAACAGTTTTAACGTAAATGTACAAAAAAGTTGAAACTATGAAGCTGTTTTTCACAGATGCAGCTAAAGAAATGGGAACAAATGATGTGTCTCTGTGACAGGCTGCTGGGAACAAAGTGCCTAAAGATCCAGTTTAAAACGGCTTCTTTGCTCAGTTGTCTGTTAGGTTAATGATCAGGACTCTGTTTTATTTTGTGTTTTTTTCTGTTTTAATTAGTTTTTTTTGTTTTTTTGTGTTTTTTTTGTTTTATTTTGTGTTTTTTTTGTTGTATTTTGTGTTTTTTCTGTTTTATTTGGTGACTTTGGGTCACTAGACTAAGTTGTCTGTTCTGTGTGGACACAACACTGGTTCATCCCTTGAGTTAGGAGCCTTTTTCCTGCCTGAATGGTTCATAGCTCAGAGTTAAGTGGCTTAATGAAGAAAAAATGGACTGAAAATGAGTGAAAAAGCAAAAAATGTCCAAAGAAAAACTCTGAAAGACCTTCAGGAAGCTGCAGAACTGTTGCTCAGGACACTTTAAAGGTTACAGGAACGTTTTGGCAGATTAGGAGGACAATATAGGAATGAATATGAGGAGTTTCTATATTCTTTTACCCCTTTTTGTGTCTAAGTGTTTCACTGTAAAGTCATTTTTCAGTGATGTTCTATATCTTTGTCACATTTCAGCTCTCTTGGTTGTCAGTCCAAATAGTTTTCTGTGTGTTTTTGGGTCATTTTCTTCCAGTAAAACAAGCTTTGTTGGCTCGGCACAGTGATCTGTCCCACTCCCCCCTTCATCCCAGTTTAAGTTATTAATACGAGCTCTGACCCACATTCCCCTGCCGGTGTGATTATTGTGTCATTCGTCGCGTCTCAAAGAGCTCCGACAACACCTCGGTGATTAATGAGTGTGATCACAGCAGGTGGCCACAGCTTAAGGACGATTAATTGGCTTTCATATCCAAAGTCACCTGCAGGGCGCAGCAGGTGGAGCGGCCCAGTCGGTGTCTGCGTCACAAACTTCTTCTTCTTGAATCATAAAGTTTGGGTTTCATTCGTTTTTTTTAAGATTAAAGGATTAACTTTTGATGTTCACTTTTCCGCGTCATGACCGCCTGACAGGGGCGTGACTACGGGGGGCTGGGGGGGGCACTGCCCCCCTGAGAAATGCCCTGTCCATCCAAAGAAAACTGGCCAGAAAAAAGGCCACGATATATTATCTCTGTTTGTGTCTTGTATTGATAGAATAAATGCAGGTGGTGATTTTAAAAAAGCATATATCTGCAAAGTTTATAGCTTTATTTATTTTTTTGCTATCGTGTCCCCCCCCTCCGTAACCCCTTGCTGCTGAAAAAAAAAGGCGATTTTCACATTTTCGGATGTTTTTGTTGTATATAATGATCTGAAATGTAGACTTAATGAAGGTAATAAAAAGCTGGAGTTGGCTGGATGTCTTGCCCAAAGTATCTACTTGAATTCAAACCCTCGATGGAGAATGTGGAGCATGTTAAACAAAAGCTATTGCATCCTAAAGTCCTGGTCTAAAAACCTTCCAAAATAGGACATATTTGCAACATGGCGAAGGGGTTAAGGGGCAGAACAATCGTCGTGGTTTTCCACCGATATTTTTTTTCAGGTATTGTTTTCTGCCCCCCCAGATGAGCTAACTGCCCCCCCACACATGCCATTCTGCTCACACCTCTGCCTGAGCTGGAGTTCCAGGTGCCGGTCCTGCCAGCAGCTTCCCGTCTGAATGAGCTTCAGTTTCTCCTCACGCCTAAAAATAGAAAAACTTGATCTCATGACGGTGCCTGTTTTCTGACGGAGCACCTCAGAGGAATATCGTGTTTTCTCTCTGAGCTTAATGACTATTTTATCTGGAAAGCATAGAAGGGGGGAGGCGGGTGGATATCAGTGCGGTGCTCAGACGTCCTGGGAGAAAATCACGACCTGGGCAGCAGAAAACCAGAGGTTAAAAACCCCAACAGAGTTTGGAACAGGGGCGTGGCTACGGGGGGGGGGGGCACGATAAAAGGCCACGATTTATTATCTCTGTTTGTGTCTTGTATTGATAGAATAAATGCAGGTGGTGATTTTAAAAAAGCATATATCTGCAAAGTTTATAGCTTTCTTTATTTTTTTGTTATCGTGTCCCCCCCCCCTCCGTAACTGGACAATGGATGTAGATTTCAGTTCTGGTATACAGCAGGACTGGAGGGTAATAGTATTCTGGTACTCTCAGCTTTATTTGTTCTCTTTAGCAGTTACTTGGTGAACGCATTTCTTGTGACCCTGATGGCGTTGTAATGGTAAACATGCTTTCAGTATGAGGCCTCGTCTGCGTCTTCATTTCCCACCGTTGGTTCTGACATTTTTCATCTGTTTCTTTCTTTGTTTGCTACGACTGCTAATGCTAAAGCTAACCCGTCCCGCCGCTGAGATCGAGTACGGTCACGTGACCAGACTGCACGGCTGCGTCTGATTGGTGGAACACAGTCAGGTGGTAGAGCCTTTGGCGGAAGTCTCTCTCTCTGTCAGAATAAAACATTAAAATGAGGCGTACGCGGGGGGATAAAAATAATGAGGCGTAGAATACCAAAGAGGTAAGAAGAAAAGTAACCAGCTCATTGTAGCCTAATGTAGCGGAGTAAGAGGACAGTTTCTGCTGCACACATCTACTCAAGTAAAAGTAAAAAGTATAGGGATTTAAAACTAAACTGAATTTAGCCGCCTGAGGATCAACAGTTTTATCTTCTACTTGAGCAGGAATGTTGCTCATAATCAGGGGTGGAGCAGTGATTTTAAGTGTGGGGGTGTTACATGAGCGCCACATCAAGCCCATAGACACGACGCTGAAGTTGGCATCCGATTCGCGAATGAAATGGATGGGCATAAAGGGCCATTTCACTGCATTTTTGCATTTTGATCGCCCTAAACTAGGTCCTGTATGGAAGCTACAATTGTTACACTGCTCAAATCTGGATAGAATTATTCTAAAGAGGCTGTAGATTCATTAAAACCTTGTTTGGGATTTGTGAAACCTTTTTCTGATTTGTACAAATGCAGAACAGGGCCATTTCACTGCATTTTTTTGCATTTTGATCGCCCTAAACTAGTTCCTGTATGGAAACTACAATAGTTAGACTGCTCAAATCTGGATAGAATTATTCTAAAGAGGGTACAGAGTCTTTAAAACATATTTTATGATTTGTTAAAACTTTATTTGGTCATTGAAAATTCAAAAGGGTGAAATCATCTTGCTGTAAAAGTGGGGGTGTCGAAACACCCCAATCCCCCACGGGTGCGACGCCCATGCTCATAATGATGTGAAAGCAGTTCACATGAAAGTCTGTGAATAAACGTGACCTCAAAAAATCTATCTTTGTCTTTATCGTTGCAGGGTGACACGGAGATCCCGTCCGTGGCCGTCACCAAGTCGCCCAAAGGACCGGGCCTGGAGGGTTTGGATGTTGAGCCCGATGCCTACGACGCCCCCGCCGACCTCTCCTCCGACGAGGAGGACCTCAGCGCGGAGGAGGCCGACCCCTCGCGGGCCGCCCGCCTCAAGAAATCCATGGTGAAGAGCACGGAGACCCTGAAGGCCGCCTTCTCCAAAGAGAACATGAGCAAAACCAAAGGCAACCTGGGCACCAAGTTCCACCACCTGGGCGAGAAGGTCATCCCGCCGGAGCGGCGGGAGAAGATGCACCAGGCCGGCGAGCGGCTCAAGCAGTCCGGTGAGCGGCTGAAGGAGAACATCGCCAAGAAGGCTCCGACCAAAGAGACCTTTCGCATCAAACTGAAGAAGGAGAGGGCGGTGGCCGAGGGCCAGGAGGGCGCCGAGGCCGAGGCCGGCGCCGAGGCCAAGGCCGAGGAGCCCACAGGGGGCGTCGCCTACACAGAGGTCGCCTTGGAAACCAAGAGGGAGGGGCCAGTGGAAGAGGCTGGCGCCACCCGGATAACAGAGGAGGACGACAGGAAGTAGAAGCTGGCGGGAAGAGACGGCGGGACGCTGGAAGAGGAAGAAGGGCTACGATTCGTCGACTTAAACGATGGACTTTTTTATTCGACTCAAAAATGTAAAAATAAATGGAAGAAAAAATTCGTTGGTTATCTGTAAAAAAAATCTGCTTACAGAAGCCGTCAAAAATATCATCTGTCATCTTTTAATCAAGTTTAACAGGAAATATTCTGGGAAGTTCATGCTTAGGACTTTAGAGAAGAGGTCCTGAAAAAATGTCCAGATTGTTGAAAAGGTTGGGTTTGAAAACCAGGATTTAAAAAACGCTGATCAGGGCGAGGTCGGTTTGCACGAGAGGACTGAAGGGAGGAGAGGGATGGCGAGCGAAAGCCGGGACTTTGAGAAGGATTCTGAATGTTGACTTTGGAGAAACACTCTTATCTGGATGTACAGACGGAGCTTCAGCCCGGTGGGAAAACGGAGAGAGCTGGCGTCAGGCTGGTTTCTGCCGCAGAGCAGACCACCAGTGAGCGAGATTTAACTTTAAGATTTAAGAGATTTAACCGCGTTAAAACCACGTGTCGCCAACTTTAAAAGATGCATGTTTCACTCCTGCTCTCCTGTACGGAAGCCCAGAGCGGACGTGGTACCTACAAACTTTTTTTTGGATAGTTTTCTCAAGATAACGAGATAATTTAACGATGGTTTTCGAGGCCACTTTTTCTCCCCAGTCCGCCCCTGTTTACATGTGTTTTATGTGTTCGCAGTTTGTTTGTCGTGTAGAGATAACTTTCATATCAGCCCGCGTCCTTTAAAGGTGTGGTAGGGGATCTTTTTCTGGAACATTTTTTTACATATTGCTTGAAATACTCTTCACACCCCCATTGCAACCAATTAATTAAAAGTTTTGACACAAATATGAAAAGTTTTAGTGGCCTCTAGAACGTACAATCCAGTAAAAACAGTATCCAATCATACTGAACGGACCGTTAACAATGATTGGATACTGATGCCGTCTATCAAACTGCAATCTGCTCCTCCCTCCCCCTCCTTCCCCCTGTGTGCGTACCCTGCTCCGTGAACGAATTACGCGTCCAGAAGCTTGGCAGGAAGCTAAACTAGAGCCAGCTTGGCTAGCACCTAGCATTATTAAACGTATAGTTAGCATATACTAAATACTAAATACTAAATACGGCAACGATCGATGCTTGCTGTCAGAACAGAGCTCGTGCACCTTCGTGCACCTTCGTGCACCTTCGTGCACCTTCGTGCTCGTGCGCGTTCATGTACTCTAGAGGCGTGACTTCGGGGGTAAAGTGAAGAAAAGGGTTGGGACTTTTTACCTGTGTATTTTCAAAATGCAGCTTCGCTGGACTCAAAATCCAGGATCTCCTACCCTACCTTTAAGGAGACGGCCGGCTGGACTGCAGCTCAGCAGGCGTTTACACCTCAGTGATCCTGCTGATGTAGTCGACTTCATCAGTGACCGCCTGAGGGGACCAGGCCGTCTCCATGGTTACCGAATGATGCACGAGAGGTGCCGTTATCGTTTTCTAACGAGATAACGAGATATTTATCTCGAAAACGAGAAAAACAAATGCTCGTCACACCAGCGGGATTTGCTTTGTGCATTTTCACAAACGCTCCACATTCCATGTTTGATTCATAGGCGACTTTATTCAGTTTTCAATGAAAGGGGGTCAAGATGGGTAAAAACCTTTGTCAGAAATACATATAAACACATATAGACACATGTAAACAGGGGCGGACTGGGGAGAAAAAGTGGCCTCGAAAATCATTCTTGTAGTTATTTTACTTTATTTACTTTGTATATTGATCTTATTTGTAAAGCACTTTGAGCTACATTTTGTGTATGAAAGGTGCTATATATCAAATCAAATCAAATCAAATTTATTTATAAAGCACATTTCATGTACAAACAATTCAAAGTGCTTCACATAAAATAAAAGAATTGCAGCAGGGAGTGCAAGAAGCATTAAAAATACATAAAATAATATAAAGAGAAACAAATGAAATAATTTAAATGAATTTAAAAACAAGCAACAGTCCAGATAAGTTCAGAGATATCGTGCAGATTTCATGCACAGACACATGAGAACAGAAATGTTTTTAACCTGGATTTAAAAATGTCTCCATTTGGTGAAAGTATAAAATATAAATAAATTATTGTTATTATATTATTATTATCGAGATAATTATATCGTTATCTCGAGAAAACCATCAAAAAAAAAGTTTATATGTAACCACGTCCGCTCTGGGCTTCCGTACAATGTTTACAACGAGTTAAATGTTCAAACCGATCTGCTGCAGAGATGATAGACCCCGGCATCAGAAGGTGGGGAGTCGGACTTTAAAGTAACAGCAACTTTAGTCAATTTGGTGGATTTCAGATGAGCTTTCAGCTCATTTCACTGTCTGAATGTTTCATTTTTCCTGCTTGTTTCTCAGTTTCTTCTGAAGAGTCGATTGTCCTGATGCGATTGCTGCTCAGATTATTGAAAGTTTCTGTCCCGCACTGTTAAGATGCTCTGAACACATCCCAAAGTTTTTACGCTTCCAAGGTGCTGTCATTACACTTCAGTGGAGTCTTCTGCTGAAAACACACTTTCTGTATATCTGCTGCTTCATTTCATTCTTAAGTTCCTGTTTATGTTCTGGTGTCGGGGCTGAATTTACCGTAAAAATGTCGAGATTCGAAAGGGGAAACCAAGAGAAGCTGGGCTTGAAACATAATTTTTATTAGAAGTAGCCCAAGATCACAAGTTAATTATGTCATTATATCAACATAAGAAAGTTTCCTTCAACTCAAAATAACAAGGCCGAGTTAGTTTGGCCGAGTAGAGATTCTCTGAGGTCTTCTGGCCTGAGCTCTTTCCTTTGTCCACAAACACGGTGCACAAAATCAGACGTGCACGCTACGTCCAGAGGTGGGCAGAGCAGCCAAAAACTGTACTCAAGTAAAAGTACTGTTACTCCAGAATAATATGACTCAAGTAAAAGTAAAAAGTATTCATCCAAATAATTACTTGAGTAAGAGTAAAAAAGGTGAAAAAACTACTCGAGTACTGAGTAACTGTTGAGTAACGTCTGATTTATTTGTTAACACAAGCATTCAATCAGACAGACAAACATACTAAATAATCATCTTTAGGCAGATTAGAGTTCATCCAATTGATAAAATAAATTAAAATGAATTAATTATAAAATAGTTTAAATTAAAATAATCCAGGTAAATTCGAGTACTTCAATAAAAAATAAAAGAGACTTAGGAAATGTTTAAAACATATGTAACCCATATGTAACCTAAAAAACAAACATTCACCTATCCATGGGGGAAAAAACGAGTTTAGGAAACTTAGCGCTACATGTTTCCTCAAGTTAGATGTTGAGTTTCTGCTGAAATGTGCGTTTGTTTTGGTTGCCACAGAAGACACATAATGTAGCTGCTGTTTCTCACTCTTTGTAAGGTAAACATGCTTTCAGTATGAGGCCTCGTCTGCGTCTTCATTTCCCACCGTTGGTTCTGACATTTTTCATCTGTTTCTTTCTTTGTTTGCTACGACTGCTAATGCTAAAGCTAACCCGTCCCGCCGCTGAGATCGAGTACGGTCACGTGACCAGACTGCACGGCTGCGTCTGATTGGTGGAACACAGTCAGGTGGTAGAGCCTTTGGAGGAAGTCTCTCTCTCTGTCAGAATAAAACATTAAAATGAGGCGTACGCGGGAGGATAAAAATAATGAGGCGTAGAATACCAAAGAGGTAAGAAGAAAAGTAACCAGCTCATTGTAGCCTAATGTAGCGGAGTAAGAGGACAGTTTCTGCTGCACACATCTACTCAAGGAAAAGTAAAAAGTATAGAGATTTAAAACTACTCCTAGAAGTATAATGTTTTCAGTAAATGTAACTCGTTACTACCCACCTCTGGCTACGTCTTGACTGCAATAACGAAATCAGAGACACCAAAGCTTGTTCTCCGGTGATATTCTGCGATCTCAGGGAAACAAAAAGGCAGATTTCTTGTAGAAACGTTATTAATCAAATTTTAAATAACAGAATTATCTCAGCTTTTAGAGATTCGGGTTCACTTCTTTGTCTTTCTTGTTTTTTTGATCCCAGTTTGGCTTCCGTTTTCTACTTTGTTGCCATTTTTACAGTCAGAAATCAGTCCGAAACGCTTTGTGACTTTAAGAAAAACAGCTGATCGTCGCTTGTTTCTTGCTTTACTCACTTTGTTTTGATTTTGTATAAATAAAGTTCACCTGAAACAAAATATCAGCTCTGCTGGATAAAAACATGCGACTGCTTTGTTTGTCATTTTCTTTTTTTTATTCCATAGTTAGATTCATGCAGACCTACTTTATACTCACCGTTAGGGCTGCAAAGATTAGCCAAAAAGAACCAGAACTTGATTTTTTATGGATTAGACGGTGGTGTGTGGGGTGGTTCCAGGTCTGATCCCCAGCTGGGGCTTTGCATGTTCACCCCGTGTAAGCGTGGGTTCTCTCCGGTCCAAAAACATGCATGTTGGGTTAACTGGTGACTCTAAAATTGTCCTTGGGAGTGAGTTTGTCTCTGTGATGGCGACCTGTCCAGGATTTGCCTCTTGCCTAATGACAGCTGGGATAGGCTCCACCACCCCGCGACCCTAAAATTGGATTAAGCAGTTATAGAAAATAGATGGATGGATGATTGTATCACAATTAATTGGATTCTAATGCCTTTAAAGGGACAGTTCGCCTCTTTAGACATGAAGCTGTGTAACATCCCATATCAGCAGCATCATTTCTGAACATCTTCTTACCCCCTGCTGCGTCCTGTGAGCAGAGTTCCAGCCTCGTTTTGGTGTTGATGAAGGTAGTCCGGCTAGTTGGCTGGGGTTTAAAAAATAAAGCCTTTTGCTTCTCAGAACAATATGCGTTCAACAGAGTAATACATTTGCATCACAAAATCATTCTCCAGGAAAAAGTCAGACCTCACAATCTCTTGGCCCTATTTTCTCTCCCTTCGTATCACTGCCTGCTCACTTAGTTTCTCACTCACTGCTGCTACCAGCTGCTGGATCAGGGGTTCACTTAGTTTCCCCTGATCCAGCAGCTGGTAGCAGCAGTGAGTGAGAAACTAAGTGAACCCCTGATCCAGCAGCTGGTAGCAGCAGTGAGTGAGAAACTAAGTGAACCCCTGATCCAGCAGCCGGTAGCAGCAGTGAGTGAGAAACTAAGTGAACCCCTGATCCAGCAGCTGGTAGCAGCAGTGAGAAACTAAGTGAACCCCTGATCCAGCAGCTGGTAGCAGCAGTGAGAAACTAAGTGAACCCCTGATCCAGCAGCTGGTAGCAGCAGTGAGAAACTAAGTGAACCCCTGATCCAGCAGCTGGTAGCAGCAGTGAATGAGAAACTAAGTGAACCCCTGATCCAGCAGCTGGTAGCAGCAGTGAGAAACTAAGTGAACCCCTGATCCAGCAGCTGGTAGCAGCAGTGAGTGAGAAACTAAGTGAACCCCTGATCCAGCAGCTGGTAGCAGCAGTGAGTGAGAAACTAAGTGAACCCCTGATCCAGCAGCTGGTAGCAGCAGTGAGAAACTAAATGAACCCCTGATCCAGCAGCTGGTAGCAGCAGTGAGTGAGAAACTAAGTGAACCCCTGATCCAGCAGCTGGTAGCAGCAGTGAGTGAGAAACTAAGTGAACCCCTGATCCAGCAGCTGGTAGCAGCAGTGAGAAACTAAGTGAACCCCTGATCCAGCAGCTGGTAGCAGTGAGTGAGAAACTAAGTGAACCCCTGATCCAGCAGCTGGTAGCAGTAAGTGAGAAACTAAGTGAACCCCTGATCCAGCAGCTGGTAGCAGTGAGTGAGAAACTAAGTGAACCCCTGATCCAGCAGCTGGTAGTTGCAGTGAGTGAGAAACTAAGTGAACCCCTGATCCAGCAGCTGGTAGCAGCAGTGAGTGAGAAACTAAGTGAACCCCCTTTTAGTCTGAGATGTAGCTCTTGGGTTTCTGACCTTGGGGTGACCTTTAACCTTTAACATGCCGACTGAGGCCCGCAGAGTCTGAGATGTGGCTCTTGGGTGACTTGTTTAATTTACATCCAGCTGCTGTAACTGCGTTAAAGTGACTGTTGAACGTAATCACGACTTTTTCAGGTAGTCTCAATTTAAAAGAATAGGAGCAAAATGACATTAATTCATTCTCCTTCTCCGGGCATGTTTGTGATTCTGAGACTAACGAGCGCTTTGTTGCTCTTGTGTTTCCCCCCATGTTGCTGCACCAATGCCAACAAAAACCCGTAATTTTGATTTATCTCAGAGAGAGGCAGCGAGACAGAGATGGAGACGCCACGCCGGAGTGATTGCACTCAGCTCCATCTGTTTGTTATGCATTAGCCGAGCACAATTGAGCTCTTCAGGCGATCTGTTGGAAAAGGGCTCGGGTGAAGTGGTGGGAAGGAAAAGAGGAGCTCCATTAAGACATTTTCATTTCTCCCTCAGAGTGTGAACACTTCTTCTGAGCCAGAAACACTCGAGTAACCTGCAGAGATGCTTCCCCCTGGAACCTGATTTACCCTCTACAGCAGCGATACTCACTGTTGATTTCACCAGAGCCACTTTGGCAGCAAAATCAAGGGAAGAGCCACTTTTACCACAACATACTATAAAATAATAATAATAATAAACTATATTTATGTCATTTTTTCCTAATTTTCCTCAGAAATGTCAGTTTCCAGCTAAGGAAATCTTATCATGTCGGGATGCATTTCTGTGCTCTTTTGGTCCTTTGTGGACTTCTTGCTTTTATTCCTTTCATGTTGTTTTGCTGCTGTTTGATGACTGACTTCATGTCTTGCTGTTGCTCTGAAAAACACGTTCATATTTACAGAACTTTTATTTAAAGAGGGCAGGTTGTTAGCTTTGTGAGGCTCTAACACAGTGATGCTCACTATTTATTTCACCAGAGCCACATTGGCAGCAAAATCAAGGGCAGAGCCACTTTCACCACAACATACTAAAGTCCCCTTTTTGTAAACATACATTTCTACATATAAAACATCCCACAAAAAAAGAACCAACACAGCCAATACATGTTCAATTCAGACCACATTTACCTTAATACTGGGATGAGCTGAAGCTGGCGTGCATGTGCTCGACTTTCTTCATGTTGTATTTGTAGTTTGTTGTTGTAATCATAGTGAGACATTCAGGATGAGCATGGTTTCTGTGCTGGTTTCTGTGCTGGTTTCTGTGCTGGTTTCTGTTTCTGTGCTGGTTTCTGTGCTGGTTTCTGTGCTGGTTTCTGTGCTGGTTTCTGGGCTGGTTTCTGGGCTGGTTTCTGTGCTGGTTTCTGTGCTGGTTTCTGTTTCTGTGCTGGTTTCTGTGCTGGTTTCTGTGCTGGTTTCTGTGCTGGTTTCTGTGCTGGTTTCTGGGCTGGTTTCTGGGCTGGTTTCTGGGCTGGTTTCTGTGCTGGTTTCTGTTTCTGTGCTGGTTTCTGTGCTGGTTTCTGTGCTGGTTTCTGTTTCTGTGCTGGTTTCTGTGCTGGTTTCTGGGCTGGTTTCTGTGCTGGTTTCTGTGCTGGTTTCTGTGCTGGTTTCTGTGCTGGTTTCTGTGCTGGTTTCTGTGCTGGTTTCTGGGCTGGTTTCTGTGCTGGTTTCTGTGCTGGTTTCTGTGCTGGTTTCTGTGCTGGTTTCTGTGCTGGTTTCTGGGCTGGTTTCTGTGCTGGTTTCTGTGCTGGTTTCTGTGCTGGTTTCTGTGCTGGTTTCTGTGCTGGTTTCTGGGCTGGTTTCTGTGCTGGTTTCTGTGCTGGTTTCTGGGCTGGTTTCTGTGCTGGTTTCTGGGCTGGTGTCTGTGCTGGTTTTTTGGCCGTTTTTTTTTTTTTAAATTAATCTTTAATTGCTTTTTGAAATTATACACGAAAAGCTTTGTACAGAAGCATGAAGGCGCCTTATAATACACAGAACGAGGTGAACAAGCAAACAAACAACCATACAACAGCAAAAACCCACACAGTGAAAGGAAAGAGAGAAAAACAAAAACAAAACAAACAAACAAACAAAAAAGCAAAACCTGAAAAAATCTATTCAAAACAGATTAATATTAAGTACAGACAAGGACCAAAACAAAAAGAAACTATACAACGACATAAAGAGCTCAAATTTGTTCTTCAGTTAAAGGGATAAACAGATATCCAGGTATTGCAGTGTTACTATGATTTTGCCCTTTTTTAATTAAAAACCGATCCATTGTGCCTGCATCTGGCGCTGGCTAAAGGAGCTAGCTGCTCTGCGGTCAGGTGTGAGGTGGTTTAAGCGGGCTGCGTTGCCAGGTTTAACAGTGTGCCCCCTTTAGGAAACACCATTAAGCCTTAATTAATACTTAATAAAACTACTTAATACTACAAAAACACAAACTTAATAAAAATACCTAATACTGTGCAGTATTCGCTGTGTGTTATTTGAAAAAATGTATTGTTATTGTTAGCATATTGTTGTAAGCTGCTATGCGAGAGCGAGTCGCCAATTAGAGCTCGCACTGGAAAAAAATCTAAGTCTTACCAAGTATATTTGTCTCATTTCTAGTCAAAATATCTCATTACACTTAATATCAGACACAACTGCCTAACAAGCACCATTTCAGCCAGATATAGGGACTTGTTTGAAGACAATACATCTGGAATATCTTGTTAAATGAAAAAGTCTTGAAAACAAATTGTTTTGAGTCGGATTTCATATGAAACAAGCTTTTTTTTTTTACATTTGAAGAGGTTTTTAAGCTAATTTCAAGATCACTTTTATCTCAAAAGTCCTAAATATCACATCTTATTTCAAGAAATCTTGACAAGTCGATTTTCACTAGTTCCATTGGCAGATTTTTTTGCTTATTTCAAGCAAAAACGTCTTTTATTTGTTGTTTTTTTACTTATTTTTGGAGGGGCATTTTTTCCGGTGTGAGGAGCTGCACAATGAGTATCTCTGATCTATAAAACCGAGCCGAGACTCCGGATCATAGGCTCTTCTATGTGTTTTTTTTTATTTCAATTTTTTTCATCAACCGAAAGGCAAGGCAGGTTTATTTGTACGGCACAATTCAACTACAAGGTGATTCAAAGTGCTTTACAGAGACTTTAAAACAGTAGAAATAAAAAAAGCATGATTTAAATTTTAAACAAAAAAAGAAAGAAATAAGAGCAATAGATAAAATCAGTAGTTAAAATGTGATTTAAGTTTTGAGCTTTATTCAAATGCAGCTGAAAATAGGTGTGTCTTAAACACAGAGTGTTTCAGCTGATCTGAGGCTTTCTGGGAGTTTGTTCCAGACATTATTTTATTATTTTATTAAAGGATCCCCATTAGCTTGTGCCATAGCAGTTCGCTAGTCTTCCTGGGGTCCTAATTCAAAATACATCACATAATTTCAATTAAAAACCATACAGATATACATGCATTAAAAGTTCAAAAAGTCCTAGTAAAGTAAAATACATTCACAAAACAATTATAGCAAATAGTTATATGTGGAGCATAGAAGCTGAACGCAGCTCCTCCATGTTTGGTTCTGACTCTGGGAACTGATGGAAGGCTGAACTCCGAAGGGCCACGATGTTTCCTTTAAAATACTCGTGCTGCTCCTTTGTCTACTGAGGCCGCTTCAAGAAAATGAAACGAGTCTTGCAGACAGTTTAGAAAATGCTGCTGCAGTTTCAGCAACGATCGGCCAACATTTCCTCTGAAGTTTGCATTTGTGCACCAGTAATCTGCAGCAGCAACATCGTGCCGGAGGTGGAAGCGATGAGCAGTTTTTTCTGTCGTTACAACACTGATTCGGCGTTTCTGTATTTAATTTGTCTTCATTTTCCATGTTTTAAAAACTGCGTGAAGCAGCTGTAATAATTTCAGGAACTTTCCATGTTTTCCAGCTTTTTCAGACGAGTTAAATCACTTTATTTAAAGGGTCGACATGAAGGAGAGCAGCTGAAATATCGCAGATTGTTCCCTTTGTGCTGTGTAGAAAAACCACAGTTAATTACAGCACGTCAACTCTGACACTTACCTCGTCTCCCTCAGCAGAAAAACTAATTAAAGCCTACTGTAGCTAAATGATGGAAATAATGAATTAAAGGCATTAAAGTCAGTAGCAAGGTTTCCATTAACAAGTCAAGCGAATCCGAACGGATCCTTTGGAAAGCCTCGTGTGGATCAAACATGTTCTGCTGTGTCACCAGCGGGGGGCGGTATAGGCTACGAGTCAGTGGTTGGAATTAAGTAGATGAAGTAGTCGTCCTAACAGGAAACAGGAGGCTGTGTTCCAAACCGCATACTACTCCTACTACTCATACTAACTCTTTGAGTTTGAGTAAGCGAGAAGTTCCCGGATGCATACTTGATTCTCCGAAATGTTGGGTATGCATCATGAGGTTACTACTCATACTCAAACTACCCAAGATGCAACGTAACGTGACGTCGCCGATCGTCATTTCCTGTCAAAACGGCAGTTTCAAGCTAGCTACAACGAGGGTAGGTTCACTTCCTGTTTTCAAAACAAAAGCACCAATTGTATGGTAATGGCTTTCCCTATGATAAAAGGCAACGGGTATTTTATTTTGTGAAAATAACCGGAAGTGCGTTGCTCACTGCGGCTAGCTTTAGTAGCGCCGAATTCGTGGGAACAAAATTGTAAACAGCCGGTATTTTGTCAGGTTTTCAACACGTTGGGGATCTAAACGACTACTTTCTCACCTGAAAATGTTTCAAATGTTGCTAAAGTTTACAGAGTTTAGAGCTTAAGGGAAATCAGCTTCAGGCCGGCTGATTTCAGCTCGGGCAGGAGCGAAATGCATTGTGGGTAAACGCTCTCCATACGGTCTGATCGATGAGTATGCAGAATGGAAGTATGTAGTATGTGGTTTCGAACACAGCCATGCACAAAAGGAAAATATACAGAGCTCTTCATCAGGAATTACTTTAAAGGGATAGTTTGCCTCTTTTGACATGAAGCTGTATGACATACTTCAGCCGGTGTTTGCTGCTCGGTCTGCACAGCAGGCAGTGATACAAAGGGAGAGAAAATAGGGCCAAGCGATTGTGAGGTCTGACTTTTTCCTGGAGAACGATTTTGTGATGCAAATGTATTACTCTGTTGAACGCATATTGTTTTGAGAAGTAAAACGCTTTATTTTTTAAACCCCAGCCAACTAGCCGGACTACCTTCATCAGCACCAAAACGAGGCTGGAACTCTGCTCACAGGACGCAGCAGGGGGTAAGAAGATGTTCATAAATGATGTTGCTGATTGTTACAACCCTCTTAATTATGATAAGTCATGGCACTGGGTGTAACACAAACAAAATAAGTAATACCTCAGTCAGTTGATATCCATAGAAAAAGTATAATTTATTTACAATTGTGAAAAGGTAACATAACAAAAGATCATCCAAAACCACAGTGAAGCTCTTACTCTTCAGGGTCTCCGAGGCCAAAACAACAAACAAAACACCCCCTCTAATTATGAAAAGAAAAGATCTCTGGCTAAGAGTCAACTTAAAATTACAAGGGCTAAACTCCCTGCCTGACCAAAAAACAGGAGAAAAGAGTGAGAACAAAAGTAAAGGCAGAGAACCCCTACCAGCTTCCACTGTGAAAACAAAACACAAAATTAGTCGTCAGTGACCTAAAGTAAATACCAACACTGTACACCTTCTCAAAACACAATACCCAAGCACAAGCACAAGCACAAGCACAAGCACAAGCACAAGCACAAGCACAAGCACAAGCACAAGCACAAGCACAAGCACAAGCACAAGCACAAGCACAAGCACCAGATCAAGGCCCAGAGGAAAAGGGAAGGGCGCTTAGCACATGTTGAGTGAAGCTCTTTATGGAGCAGCTGACGAGCTGTAATACCAATCACCTGTGGCAGCAAGGTAGGCCTGAAACACAGGAAGAGGTAAGAAGGGTGTCTCATGAAGAGAGCTCCCCCCCTGGAGGTCAGGGACCGTAAGACTGATATGGGATGTCATACAGCTTCATGTCTTAAACTGTCCCTTTAAACTCTGGGATAGTCTTAAAATGTTTTTTCAAATAGTTTCCCTGCTTCAACACACCTGATTCAGATTAATTGGATCTCCTCAAAAGACTGTTAACTTCTGCACAAGCCTGCTGATAATCCATTGATTTGAATCAGGTGTGTTAAAGCAGGGAAACATCTAAAACATGCAGGGCAGCGGCCGGGTTTGGACATATCTGAACGAGAGGGTAGAAAGCAGCACTCAAAAGCCTGATCCCACATCGGAGAAAATATGTAAGAGCTGGACTGTTGGCTCTCATCTCTGCTTAGTGCATCCATAATAACCTCCAATATGTCGAAACGTTTTCTGATAAATTACATTTTTATTTCAGAATATTAAATTCAGGACGTTAAAGCTTTTCTATAAATATAAGACAACCTGAAGCCAAATTTAGTTTTTCAGGGCAAAAATGCCAGCTTTTGTCTTCTATATCAAGCAATGCCTTTATATAGAAGATGCATAAATAATGTGAATAGGGTAAAGAAATAGAAACATTTCAGTTCTCACTGCTCAGAGGCATCAAAGCTGCTGTGTGGGACTGTGTGTGGGAGACAAAACCTCCGACATTCACTCAGCTTTTGGGGAACATTGAGACTCATCAAGCTGTGAAAGTGAAGAGTGTTTTTTTTTCCCAAAATGACAAATCCGCCGCTTGAAAGAAGTCTTCCGTTAGGGAAATGAGCGCCGACTCCACGGCAGAGGAAGTGGAATACTGATGAAGCTGTGAGTCAGCAACAATTAAAAGCATCATTCACTGCTTCTGAAAACATTTATTTCACTTTTAGTGATTTATATTAGTCAGAAGTCTAAACAGCAACAAGAGACAAAGTGAGGAAGCTGGACGGTTCTTCCACTACAGCGGCGATCACACGCTGCAGTGATTGAGCACATAACTAAGAGTGGTTCAATACGAAAGACTTAGGAACAAATCAAATCAAATCAAATTTGTTTGTATAGCACATTTCATGTACAAAACAATTCAAAGTGCTTTACATGAAATAAAAGCATTGCAGCAGGGAGTGGAAGAAGCATTGTAAGGTCCCGAGTCTCAAGATATTTACCAACGCTGACCCTCTTCTCTTTGCTCCCAAACAGAATGATCTCAGGTTGGTCTTCATTTAATTGTAGAAAATTCTCTCTCATCCAGGTGTTTACTTCCTCCAGACACTGACACAGTACGTCTGCTGGGCTGCAGTCGCCATGGTGACAGAGACACATAAAGTTGTGTATCGTCTGCATAACTGTGATAATTGATGTTAAAATTCTGCAGTATCTGACCCAAAGGGAGCATATACAAGTTAAACAGAAGAGGTCCAAGAATGGACCCCTGGGGGACTCCACAAGTCATGGCCACTCGCTCAGATTCACAGCTGCCAATCGTAACAAAATAACTCCGGCCTTCTAAGTAGGACCTGAACCAGTTAAGGACTGTTATGGAATTATTGTCTTAATTCCCTATTAAGTTTTTGCTTACCTTCCTATTACATCTGATGAGAAGTGAAATAGAGACTTTCAATGTTTGTGCCGGCCGGCCACGTGTTTATTTCTTCTGCAAAAGAGGCCAACTCTCACCAGTCAGCGTTCTTGGTGAGAAGAGACCCAGAACAAAGGAAATCAGAAGCATTTATACAGAAAGAGGAGGGTTTGGACTTTCAGGTGACACCTGAAAGAACACACCGTGTGTATTCTCCAACTGTCTCCTTGCCACACCCCCTGGGGGAAAGTCTCGCACTTTGGGGAGATGCAGAATCCGGAGACAATGGTCATTTGAATGATTATTGTCAATGTGTTAATCAGCAGACATTGGTCTGCAGACAGTGGATTTTACAACAAGGTGTCATTTCAAAGACAAATGGTTAGCAGACATCGAATTTACCATAACATTCCCCCCTTTTTGATTCAATTAATCACTGATAGGAGACAAACTTAAGAAAAAATAAAAAGAATAAACTAAGAAGAATAAAATGAAATGATGTAAAAACTAAAGGAAAACAATATTGAAATTGAATTTTAAAAAGATAAAAATTAGAAATCACCAACCACTTTCTTTCAATTGAGTAGAACTAATCACTAACAGAAAACAAAACAACCTTAAGAAAAATAAAAAGGAATTAAAAAAATGAAAGGGAACAAAATTAAAAATAGTCATAACTATTATCACTAATTCACACAGATTGAAAAATATATCATCCTGGCGGTTGTCTACAAGAGAGAAAATAATGGGAATATAAAAACAAACAAACAAAACCAAACCAACACAAAGCAAAACAAAGAAAATAAAAATAAACATTTACAAAATGTTATCATCAAAGTCTGATTTGGTGTCAGGAATGTGAGCAGAGGTTGAATTTTGGTCGGCCTTATTGGCATACACATGAACATACATGGAGGAGTAAATCATCTTTGTTATGAGCACATCAAACAGCCGTTTTAACACGCATGGAATTAAGATGCAGAGCAAAAAGAAAATTATTATTAAAAACCGTGATGGCCATCCTTGGCTCTAAGATTTTAGCCTAGAAAGTCATTCACTGCTGGTGGGGGTTGAATGGCATCTTGCATGTGTTGATGATGCTGGTAATGTTCTCCTATTCATCAGAGTGGTTGTTTTCAGTTCCAGAGGTCCGCTTGACCGTCTTAAAATCTACCAGCATGTTAAATTGGGAGTCATGTGGGTCGGGTGACCCATTGATTAAAACTGAGTTGTTTGTGTATATCCGAGCTTGGATATTTAATTCCACACCAATACGTGCCATGGTGTAGTTTGTTGAAACACGTCTAGTTGGCGTTTATTGAGTTGATTCCTTGCGTCGTCCTCTCTGGCGTCTGTGCGTCCTTGCACCATTCGTCCTCGTGTTGTTCCTCCTCGGCGTGTGTTCCTCCTTGTGCCGTTCGTCCTTGTGTCATCTGCTCCTCCTCTGTCGTTCCGGTTGGCAGCTTGGCTCCTCCGTTGCCTCGGGGATCTTCCTTCCGTGGTTGGCGTGGACCCGCGTCGTTCTCTGTCATCATTTGGAAGTCCTTTGCTTCCTTTTCAGGCCCTCCACCCCCACTCAGTCGTCAGGCTGGCAATCATGGCGTGAAGTGGAAGCTGGTGGTGATTTTACCTGCTGACACAGATAGACAGAATAAGTTTTGCAATATTGTAACATATTTCCTTGTGTGAGTGAAATGGAGTGGTCTGGCTACAAACTCTGTGTGTAAAAGAATTGCAAAAGGTCTATGTGTATGTTAAATGTTTTCCTTATTCTAATATGCATAAGGACAATAGGCTTTTGTCCCTGGCAGTCCTGTTTCCTCACAACACTACGCTAATTTGATTTTAGAGTGTCATTTTCTGGCAGGGTGTTATAAACAATGTTGTTTGAGGTTAATGGCAAGAAATGTATTAATTTGGGTTATTGCAGAATTGACAAAGTGAGCTGGGAATAATCTCTGTTAGCAGAGCCTCTTTTGTATTTTGCTGGGAATACTTCAATTCAGTTCGACCACATGTCGATCTATTACTAAGCAATTATTAAATCTATCTATGTGGTGGGTGAGTGGGTGTGATCGTTTTGTTTTACCTGTTATGCGTTGCACAAACCGTTCATGATTGATGAAACTTGAAGAAAATCTGAAAATCCTTTAGTGAAAACAGTGTTGGGTTATAGCATTATTCCCCCCTTTTGACACATGGTTCAACCCATGTGTCACTTATGCCAAGTGAGGAAAGAAATGTTCAGGCAGGAAAGATTTATCGTCAGGTCCACATCACACAGCTTCCTTTTCTGTGTGGCACTGGAGCGTCTTTTTCTGTGGTGTGGCGAAGGGCTGTGATGCTGCATTTCCGACAGTCCACAGTGACTTGGAGACCTCCTGTAAGGCTGTTTGAGTACAGTGTTTTCTTTGGACAAACAACAAAAGTTTTTTAGAAGTGCTTTTAGTTACCAGCTGGATTTTCCTTTGGGTGTGCACACAGATGTCACTTTTTCTCTTTTTTTTTTTTTTTTTTTTTTTTTTTTTTTGTACCACTGCTCTGCCTCTGTTTTCCACATTTGTCTTATTATTTCCTGTTCCCTTTTCTTCAGTTTTTCTTCTAACTTTGATATGTCTTTTAAAATAAAGGATCCCCCTATTGGAAACCCAAACTCATTCGTCCAAACATTTAGATATTTTAAACTTTTTCCCCCACATTTCTTTTCTCATAACGTCAACAAGTGGCTCCCCCGGAGGCTGCGCCATCCTCAAACGGAGACCTTGCTCCCCACCCCACTAGGAAGCGTCGTACGACTGATTATTCTTTAAGTAGTAAAAAACTACATTAATTTAACTTTTCTCTGCTTCGTTTTTCTTAAGTTCACAAGCAGCAAAAAACTACGTTAGACAAACATTTACAACATTTAACTCTTCTCTGCTTCGTGTTCTTAAGTTTACAAGCAGCAAAAAACTTTGCCACCTGCTAAGATCATGAGAAATGGAAATGCTAAAACCCAAATTTGAAATAATAATTTAGAAGTCAATATTTCAGTACTCACCAGATGGTTTTTCGCTGATCTATGTTCGTTGGATTTCAGCGGCAACGATTCAGGACAAATACACGGTTAGCCCTCCCGTCTTAAAAACTAAACAGACGTTCAGAGGCTGAATTATATAATTCAGGACGGCCAATCGCTTCCCGTGTCTTTGCCCCGGACGATTGCGCGTGAGTCCTGCCGACAACGCCAAATTGTTATGGAATTATTGTCTTAATTCCCTATTAAGTTTTTGCTTACCTTCCTATTACATCTGATGAGAAGTGAAATAGAGACTTTCAATGTTTGTGCCGGCCGGCCACGTGTTTATTTCTTCTGCAAAAGAGGCCAACTCTCACCAGTCAGCGTTCTTGGTGAGAAGAGACCCAGAACAAAGGAAATCAGAAGCATTTATACAGAAAGAGGAGGGTTTGGACTTTCAGGTGACACCTGAAAGAACACACCGTGTGTATTCTCCAACTGTCTCCTTGCCACACCCCCTGGGGGAAAGTCTCGCACTTTGGGGAGATGCAGAATCCGGAGACAATGGTCATTTGAATGATTATTGTCAATGTGTTAATCAGCAGACATTGGTCTGCAGACAGTGGATTTTACAACAAGGTGTCATTTCAAAGACAAATGGTTAGCAGACATCGAATTTACCATAACAGGACCGCTCCAGAAAGTCCAGCCCAGTTTTCCAGCCTGTGCAACAGGATTCTGTGATCTACAGTATCAAACGCAGCGCTGAGGTCCAACAGAACCAGGACTGAAACATTACCAGAATCAGTATTCAACCTGATGTGGTTTAACACTTTGACCAGAGCTGTTTCAGTGCTGTGATGACGTCTGAAGCCTGATTGAAACTTATCAAGACTTCCACTTTCATTCAGAAAGTCGTTGAGCTGGTTAAATACAACTTTCTCAATAATCTTAGATATAAAAGAGAGGTTAGAGACAGGTCTGTAGTTGTTCATCATAGAGGCATCTAGAGTTCTCTTCTTTAGGAGTGGCTTAATGGCAGCTGTCTTTAGTGACTTGGGAAAAATGCCTGATGCCAGTGTCATGTTTTATGTGAGCTTTGCCTGTATTTGTGTTGCCTTTTCTCCCCCTACTGGCGTTTAAGTGTAGTTCATTACTTTGTTTTATTTAAGCTTTTATTTGGAAAAGGTAGATTTAGTCACATGACACTGTGCAGAGTCTGATCAGGAAGAGCTTAGTTTCTACATGCCATGCGACCTGCTTGCAGCTCCTGTTATCTTCTCCTTTCCTCCTGCTTTTGTGCCTTGGAAAATTATTGCTTTTTTACAAAAAAAAAAATATTGTTTCATGAGAATGAAGACAACAGTAAAGGCCATTCAAAGCCCGAGTTGGTTCATATGGCTTTAACATGTCAGAGATGTACTTTGGCACTTGACCATGAAGAGACTTGTACACAAGCAGAGCTGTTTTAAAGTCTATTCTCTGAGCGACAGGAAGCCAGTGCAGAGACCTGAGCACTGGACTAATATGGTGGTATTTCCTGGTTTTTGTCAGGACTCGAGCAGCAGCGTTCTGGATGTACTGCAGCTGTCTTACAGCCCGTTTAGAGCCCAGTGAGCAGGCCGTTACAGTAGTCTAACCTGCTGGAGACAAACGCATGGATCAGTCTCTCTAAGTCTGGTTTAGACACTATTACTTTGATTCTGCCAATGTTTTTTAGATGGTAAAAAGCTGCTGATGTTACTGATTTAATGTGGCTGTTAAAGTTCAGGTCTGAGTCCAATATTACCCCGAGATTTCTAACTTGATAGTTAGGTTTTAGAGAGAGAGTCTCAAGGTGAAGTTCTGCAACATCTGACCCAAAGGGAGCATATACAAGTTAAACAGAAGAGGTCCAAGAATTGACCCCTGGGGGACTCCACAAGTCATGGCCACTCGCTCAGATTCATAGCTGCCAATTGTAACAAAATAACTCCGGCCTTCTAAGTAGGACCTGAACCAGTTAGGGACCGCTCCAGAAAGTCCAACCCAGTTTTCCAGCCTGTGCAACAGGATTCTGTGATCTACAGTATCAAACGCAGCGCTGAGGTCCAACAACATAACTAAGGTTTTTTGCCACATTCTGGGGGCTATTTGAATGATCTATGCCCCACCTATGATGTTCTGACCCCCCCAACCAGTCTCCAGCTCTGGTTTGGATCCTGTTCGTCACCTCTGTGCAGCTCCAGCAACCCTCAAACTGTTGGGTTGCAAGGCAAGCTTAAAGGCGCTAGCATGGTTGACGCATCTGTCACGGCGGTGGTGGACCGTGACGTCAAAATGACGTATCAGGCCTGGCGCTTCCCTTGAAAAGACGGCGCAGCGCGTTGTCGTGCACCAGTCGATTTTTGTAACTTGGCGGCGCCACCAACGAAAAACCGGATGGACCGTTGTGAGACCAGGCTCAGTGAGGAGGTGCGTTTGTACGAAACTGCAGTGAAACAGCACAGGGAGCACGTAAACTCCCCAAACTGGTGCACAGAGATGGGCAGAACTTTGGGGAAACAGGGAGAGTTCTGTAAGAATGTGTGGAAGAAGCTACGGGACAGATACGTGAAGGCAAAGAAGAGGGCAGAGACTCTGTTGATGCCGGGGGCTTCAAACCTTCACCTCTTTTAACTGAATAAAAAAATTAAAACTATCCAGATACTGCAGCAGTATCATTAATGACAGTTTTCCTGCTCTTCATTGTTTTCTTCTCCACTTTCGTGGCTGTAGAGTAGCGCTAACCTTCACGTAGCAGCGCCACCTCTGTGACGGAGAAAATTGCAACTAATGGCGCATCAACTTGCGCCACTATATATGGCGGGCACGAACTCGTGACGTCATCAACACCGCTCGCGCTAGCAGACACGGCAACCATGCTAGAGGCTTAACACAACGTGGGTAGACTTTGCGCCATCATAATGTTTTAAGGTGTTTGGCTGCAACACTTTGAAGACAAAAGAACATCAACCAAAGCCACAGATAACAGCGTTCATACAAGAAGGCGAGAGACTGCAGACTCAAGGGCAGATTATACTTCCAAAAACTGTACTCAAGTAAAAGTACTGTTACTTCAGAATAAATGACCCAAGTAAAAGTAAAAAGTAGTCATCCAAATAATTACTTGAGCAAGAGTTAAAAAGTGCTCGGTGAAAAAACTACTCAAGTACTGAGTAACTGTTGAGTAACGTCTGATTTATTAGTTAACACAAGCATTCAATCAGACGGACAGAAAAACTAAATAATCATCTTTAGGCCAATTAGATCCATTCATCCAGTTGATCAAATAAATTAAAATGAATTAATTAATTACAAAATAGCTTAAATCAAAATAATCCAGGTAAATTTTCACTTCCTGCTCTCGTGAAGGAGGACGCTTTTTCTCTCTGCTCCCAACCCTCACTTTTTACTCTGCTTCTTTTTGTCTTTTTGGAGCATCTCTTTACATATCAGACGAATTCAAGTATGACTGATCTGGTCAGCTGGTCTCTCAACGCAATTGATCAAATCTTCTCTAATGCAAAGTTGGGGAAAGGAGGTTCTCATGCCCCGACGGGACATTCTTCGCTGGATACTCAATGGACTCCTGGGGGAAATGGAGAATTCTGTGTCAAGCGATGCTGTACGCCGAGGACGTCGAAGATGTCTTTATATTTGGATTTATGATACTCGGGTTCCTGCTATTTGGAGTTGGAGGATTCCTGGTATTTCACGAAATTAAGAGAAAGTGGAAAGCGTTCGAGGGGGTCACAAGAGCAATCAACACTCAGACTGAGATGCTACGTGAGCAGAATCTGAAGCTGGATGCGCGCGCAGGCCGGCTGAGATTCCTGGACTCAGAAGAGAAATGGATTAAAACTGGGAGTAAAGTTGATTGATTACTTGGACCGGGCGGAAATGGTCTACATTCCACAATTCGGCTGATCGGATTTCGCCATGAGACGCACCAGCAGAAACTTAAAGATAGACGGCAAAATCAGTAGTCTGTCTGAACCAAAATCAAAAATTGTTATTTCAATCTGGCGCCCCAGGACTGGCCTTGGACTGGCCCGACAAAATCGTTCTCCAAGTTTGTTATGTAAACATGTGCTCCCCCCCCCCCTCTTCCTGAGACTCCTGTGGAAACTGTTTTGGACTGGCTGACACACTCACATCACTGTCAAGGACAAATGCCTGATAATAGTTTAGCACAGACTTACGTGCACACACCCACACACACACACACACATGCTCACTGAATAACACACTCAACTCCTACACCACACCTCCTTCACTGTTTCCCAATTCCTTCTTTGTGCTGATCTCTCTCCTCCTCTCCCCAATGTGTTGTTTCCTCTCTCATTCTACCCTTATCTCATTAATGCTTCACTAAGAGGAAAACTTAGTCATATTCAAATGGTTTATTAAGACCTATTATCACTGTATAAACCTTAATATTTCCTCTCAGATGAAAGTTTTTTACCCAAGTCCCCTTTAATTTAATTTATGGACCATTGAACGGCTTCTTAAATGCTCCCTCTTAGAGGAAAGCTTATCCATGTTTCTGATCTTATTAATGCTTAATGCTTCACTAGGAGGCGAACTTAGTCATATGCACATATTCAGGGCCGCCGATAGGGGAGGACAAACGGGTATTTTGTCATGGGCCCAGGAATGGGGGGGGCCCAAAAAAAAAAAAAAAAAAAGGAATATGCGCATTAGTCAGCAAATATGTCCAAATGTTTCAGGCACGCACGCCAATCAGGCTGAATTGATTTGAGAATCATCCCCGGTCAGCTGAATGACAGCCAGTGTAACGCGGCTCTGGTTTAACCTTATTTTGTTTAAATTAAGCCAGTATATATATATATATTGGGGTAGCCTGTAACTTTCGTTTAGACTGATTTAACTTGACACTCGCCAAATGAATGGGCTCCGCCTTGTTCCCCGAATATTCTCAGAAAGTTCAGCAGACATACACGCAGGTCTGGCGATAAATAAAAGTACCCTTAACATGATTCCCTTGGTCAAGTGAATTCATTCAGAGAATTTTGTCCTGGGCCCAGCCAAACCTGTCAGCGGCCCTGCACATTTTGAAGATCTGTTATAATTTATTATACCAACCGTTCTGTTATTAGCTATATTTTTAAATGCTTCCTCTTAGAGGAAAGTTTATCCATGTTTGTTAGCTTTTGTTAGTTTACTCAAATTACCTGCTCTGTATTTCTGTGTTGTATTTTTTTTTCTGTGTTGTATTTTTTATGTCTTTATGTAAAGCACATTGAGTTGCCTGTGGTATGAAATGCGCCATATAAATAAAGATTGATTGATTGATTGATTGATTGATAAATTCAAGAACTTCAATAAAAAATAAAAGAGACTTAGGAAATGTTTAAAACATATGTAACCCATATGTAACCTAAAAAAACAAACATTCACCTATCCATGGGGGAAAACGAGTTTAGGAAACTTAGCGCTACATGTTTCCTCAAGTTAGATGTTGAGTTTCTGCTGAAATGTGCGTTTGTTTTGGTTGCCACAGAAGACACATAATGTAGCTGCTGTTTCTCACTCTTTGTAAGGTAAACATGCTTTCAGTATGAGGCCTCGTCTGCGTCTTCATTTCCCACCGTTGGTTCTGACATTTTTCATCCGTTTCTTTCTTTGTTTGCTACGACTGCTAATGCTAAAGCTAACCCGTCCCGCCGCTGAGATTGAGTACGGTCACGTGACCAGACTGCACGGCTGCGTCTGATTGGTGGAACACAGTCAGGTGGTAGAGTCTTTGGCGGAAGTCTCTCTCTCTCTGTCAGAATAAAACATTAAAATGAGGCGTACGCGGGGGGATAAAAATAATGAGGCGTAGAATACCAAAGAGGTAAGAAGAAAAGTAACCAGCTCATTGTAGCCTAATGTAGCGGAGTAAGAGGACAGTTTCTGCTGCACACATCTACTCAAGGAAAAGTAAAAAGTATAGAGATTTAAAACTACTCCTAGAAGTATCATGTTTTCAAAAACTTACTCAAGTAAATGTAACTCGTTACTACCCACCTCTGGTTACCAGGCACAGGAAAATGTGCGACGCCATAAAACCAGAACATAAAGTGTTTAACTAACCAGTGAAAGACATCATGGATAAATGGGCTTACACTCAATATTTGTTGCAAATATTCGTAGAATTTTCACAAAATCAGGTAAATAAATTACAACTATCTGTCCATTAGTTACTGTTAATGAGCTAACAGGATAAAAGCTCCGAAGCACAGTTGGTTAGCACAACGCTAACTTACACTTGTGAGCAGCTAGCATAACAATCATGTGCTCCCGGTGGAGTTCTGCTTCTCCGAGTCTCAGGCTGGAAACACTGAGGCCGAACCAAAAAGTCCTCTTTGCATCATTAGTTTCATGGAAGGAGAGCTCCAGGGAAACACACATTGTTGTGGGACAGAAAGCATGTTCATTGCCCACAGTGATGACACGCATGTCATCGCTCACACTGAGACGTAGCGCAGAGCAGTAAAAGATGTCACCTATCAGCCCTATTTGGAAAACATCCAGTGACATAATGGCTCTCAGACAGAAGCTGTTTTCCTGTAAAAAGGCATAAATAGGCTTTCTGAATGATGCCCGGCAGGCTGTGCTCATTACCGCCTCGCTCAGGTTAAGCTGTGGGTCCACCTCTGCTTTTCCTCCCAATTACCTCTCCATCCTACAGTGGCCGGCTCGGCAGTGGAAGCCGGGCCACAGACTGACACGGGCCTGTAATCACACCTGAGCTGAGGAAAGGTTCGCCTCCTCCGCAGGCACAGGTACGCTGTAGAGTCTCATTATCTGCTGTATCTGAGTCTGATTTGTCTTAACTAGGGCTGGGCGAGTTAACTCGTTATTATCGCGTTAAAGGGACAGTTCGCCTCTTTTGACATGAAGCTGTATGACATCTAGGGTTGCCAACTCCTTGAAAAAAAAAATAAGGGACCCCTCATTGGCAGGAACGGCCGACCCGATTGCCTTCACCCTTCCTGGCGTGGTGATTTTTTTTTTTGGCTCTTTTTTTTGTAAGTGAAATGATTTTTTATCTATTTGACTCGAACCTGAATTGAATTAAATGCGTATTTTTGAGTGATATAAACACATGGAAAACAAATGTTTAACCAGAAATGTACTTTATTACAAAATAACAAAATAAACTGAATAAATTAAATATCTTTCTTAAACAGAAATCTGTCTTGAACTTAAAACTGTATGAATAAATATAAAACAATAGATAGACAGTAACAAAAGTGCAAACACACTTGTAAACTTGTAAACATATTTAAAAATAGAACTTATGAACTTAATGCGCAACTCAACGCTACTTGATGAGCAGGATTCCGTATTGTGGTACTCCTTTATGAATGTGCTGTCAGCTCATTGGTCACAGAGCAGGAGAGGGCCAGGGAGCAGGTTTACCTTACATTTTCATAACATTTCAAAAGAGTAACACATTTGCATCACAAAATCATTCTCCAGGAAAAAGTCAGACCTCAAAATCGCTTGGCGCTATTTTCTCTCCCCTCGTATCACTGCCTGCTGCCGCCTGCCGACAGCCGCGCCTGTTACGGTGTTTGCTGCTCGGTCTGCACAGCAGGCAGTGATACAAAGGGAGAGAAAATAGGGCCAAGAGATTGTGAGGTCTGACTTTTTCCTGGAGAATGATTTGGTGATGCAAATGTATTACTCTGTTGAACGCATATTGTTTTGAGAAGCAAAACGCTTTATTTTTTAAACCCCAGCCAACTAGCCGGACTACCTTCATCAACACCAAAACGAGGCTGGAACTCTGCTCACAGGACGCAGCAGGGGGTAAGAAGATGTTCATAAATGATGTTGCTGATATGGGATGTTACACAGCTACATGTCAAAAGAGGCGAACTGTCCCTTTAAGTAAAATCTAAGAGACACAAAGAGACACAAAGAGACACATTGACGGAGAGACCGTCGCTGCCACAGAAAGGGAAATAAACAATCAGAAAGAGACTGTAACCAACAGTAAAATAAGAAGAAAATTTAATGAAGACCCAAAACACAACCAAAAAAAAAGCCTTTTGCTTTCAGAGTATCGTGCAGCAACACAGGAAAGTATTCAGCCGGAGACGCACTACAAGCTGGAGGCGGTTTGCTGTGGAGGATGGTAGCATCTCCCTCATGTTCCCTCAGATCTTCTGCAGGTAACTCCCCCTCCTCCGAGCTCCTGTGTACGAACGCGTGAAGCGAAGCCGAGCTGTCGGCAGGCCTGTCAATAAAACCGTGTCGCCGGGGAGCTCCACCTGTGAGCTCACAGACAGGCAGGGAGCAGCATGCAGATAAAACAAACGCACCGCCTGCTGCACCGCAGGGGGAGGAGATGTGAATTATTCACCAGCACACACACGTTCCTGTTGGGCAGCAGGAAGAATGAGAATGATGCGTCACCGGAGAAAGTCCCAAAGACGTGTCAAGTTTGATTCATTAAAAAGAAGAACAACAATGATAAAGCAGCTCTCTCTGCCTGATTTTAGATTAATTAACAGCAGAAACTGGACGGATGACTTGAACGTTTGTTCTGAGTTCTCAGTTTTATTACTATCTCATAATTTCGACTTAGTATCTCATAATTATGAGATAGTATTTCTAAATTTATTTTTATTAATTTATTATTATTTAAATATTATTTATTATTTCCCAAAGACGTGTCGAGTTTGATTCATTAAAAAGAAGAACAACAATGATAAAGCAGCTCTCTCTGCCTGGTTTTAGATTAATTAACGGCAGAAACTGGACAGATGACTTGAACGTTTGTTTCGAGTTCTCAGTTTTATTACTATCTCATAAATATGAGATAGTATCTCATAATTATGAGATAGTATTTCTAAATTTATTTTTATTAAGTGGCGGAAACGGGCTTCCATATATATATCAGTAATTTTACACAATTTAGAAAAAAAAGTTTGATAAAGTGACGACTGTTGTTGAGCAAGACCATTTATCTTTATATTCTTTTTATAAAAAGATTTTATTTTTTTTAAATGCCAAAGAAGTTGATTTTGATTTAGTAATTTCTTCGTCATGTGTTTGAATTTAAAATCTTTAAACACGTCCATGATGATGATAATACAACAACCGGATTGCACTTTACTTTAACTTTTACTATTTCTATTCTCTTGTATATTATTTAGATATCTTTTTATATATTTTGTGTATCCAAAGCCAAGAGCTCCTGCACTAAATTTCATTATGCCTGCATAGTGACAATAAAGATTCTTGATAATATCTGTTAAAAATAAGATTAAAATCTCCCACAGCATAATTGTTTCTCACAGCAGATACAGCAGGCAGCAGCTGAGTGAAAGTCGTGTAGTACATGTTATACAACACATACATGCATATAACCTAAATACTTGAATTAAACTGGAGTAAATAGAGAGAATTTAGAGTTTTTGTTTTCTTATTTCCGTTCGTCAATTACCTACCACACACGCTATTGTCCGGATGGTGGCGATATCGCGCCTTCAAGCTGGTTTGCTGCTGGTAATCAAACCAGAACACGAAGACGAAGAAGAAGAAGCAGTAGAAGAAGTGACAGGAGAAGAAGAAGAAGAAGAAGAAGTCATTTTCTGTGCCCTCAGCTTGGAGATTTGTGTTTAATTTCATAAAGACTACAGGACTTTTAAAGGATTTAGTTTATTTTTTATTTAGTGAATTGTTTATTTATTTGTCAATTTATTTTCTTTTTTAATTTTAATTTTAATTTTTTAATAGACTTTATTTAACTTCACAAAATCACAGTAACAGTAGTTATGAAAGAAATAGTGTACAGTAATGAACAAAGGACATAAAATGAAAGAAGAACATAGTTAAAAATACAAAAATACAACGATAGAAAACTGTTAGAACAGAAGAGAGAGAAAAAAGGACAAAAAAATAAAATAAAATAAAAAATAAATAAAAAAATTACACAAGTAAATGCGAGTTACAAAAATAAGTTATAGTCTTTCCAAATACTTATTGTTTTTATAGCCTTTTTGTTAATTGAATTTGAGATTGAGTCAAGAACAATTTTACATCTATTACAAAGAGGTCGAAAAGTGGTTTCCTGTGCATTATTTTACTTTTATGAATATGAAATTTAGCAAGCAACAATATTAGATTGATAAGGTATGTGGGAGAGGAATTTTTCGCCTTGAAATCTGTGATACCAAACAAAAAAATTTCAAAGAAAAGAAGGAAATCTGGTTGTATATAGTTGGATATTAGAGCAACAATGTCTTTCCAGAACATCTTCGAGCATGTACAGTTCCAAAACAGATGAACAGATGTTTCTGGGTAAAGCTTACAAAAAGAACAGGAAATATCAATATCAGCTTTATATTTCTGAAGAAAGTGCTTAGTTGGATAGAATTTATGAATTAATTTAAAAGAGACTTCTTTGACTTTATTAGTGAGAAAAAACTTGTGTGGGAGAGACCAAATTTTCTCCCAATTAACATTCTGCACAAAGGAGTTCCAATAAGACACACAAGATGGGGATGAAACCAGATTTTCTTGGAATAAAGAACGGATTTTGGAATTAACAGCTTTTGATTGAGTTGAGAAACACAGCTTACCAACAGCGGTCTGTTTAGGGTCAAGGGGACTCATAGGCTGGATGTAAGAAAAGTCAACATGCCTGAACAACATGAGCAGACCAGATTTTCTTTTTTAATTTATTTTATTTGACTTTGTCACTCCTTCGTCGACGCTCCACACCCGTAGTTACATAATTGTACCGTTGGTGGCGGTAATGCAACATTACGGATACTAACCGCCAATAAACTACAAGAAGAAGAAGAAGTAGAAAAAGAAGAAGAAGCAACAGGAGATACACTGGCGCTTGTGTTGTCATTTAATGTAGCAGCTGCGTCCTGTTGGTCCCTTTAAATAGATAGTTATGTTGTAAACAGTTAGACTGTGTCCCACAAGCTGATAAAAAAAAGAGTTTAAACTTTGAAAAAAAAAAATCGAAGTCTGAAACATGATAGCAGCTAATGTTAGCCACCTCCCCGGCTAGTAGCGTTGGTTAGCGCTCGGTTACCCCGACAACAGGCAGGAAACGAGCCTGGCTCCGCTGCTTTCACATTTATTTATTTAGCCATTTAGTTCTTTAAGCTGGTGAAAAAATCCCGCGAATGGCGGACGATGGCAGACGCGGGGAGGAGGAGGACCGCGGGCCCGGAGCTGCCCACCAGGTGTTCGTGTTGATGGAGAAGCTGCTGGAGAAGCTGAAGGTGCTGAACTACGAGGAGGAAGTTCTGTCCAAACACAACATGAAGAACCTGTCCAGGTGAGAAGTCCAGACTTTCTGAAGCTCTTTCAGAGTTTTTCTTTGGACATTTTCTGCTTTTTCACTCATCTTCAGTCCAGTTTTTTCTTCATTAAGCCACTTAACTCTGAGCTATGAACCATTCAGGCAGGAAAAAGGCTCCTAACTCAAGGGATGAACCAGTGTTGTGTCCAACTTAGCAAAGAAGCCATTTTAAACTGGATCTTTAGGCACTTTGTTCCCAGCAGCCTGTCACAGAGACACATCATTTGTTCCCATTTCTTTAGCTGCATCTGTGAAAAACAGCTTAATAGTTTCAACTTTGTTGTGCATTTACGTTAAAACTGCTTTCAGTTACCAAAAGAGTCAAATTAATATAAGAAATTCAGTTTAAAAAAACATCCTAATCCCAAAATAATGAACGTTATCACGTCTAAAAGTAGAAAAGTAGGAAAAAAACAGACAATAAAAAGAATTATATGTTATTCAACATCAAGAAAAAGTAAATAAGATTCAATTTAAAGCTTAAAAAAGGAATATAAGATATAATCTAATGACTAATTATGGAACAATTAATATAAATGAAATGATTAAACTGTTTTATGCCACCAGAAATGAATAATCTAGAAGCTCTTTGTGGGTTTTAGACTGGAATTAAGATTTGTTCCCATTTCTTTAGCTGCATGTGTGAAAAACAGCAAAGATAACACAGTGTGACAGACAGAAAACAGGATTTCTGCAGCAACAAGGTGATTCCCAAAGAGCTGTTAGCTGAAAACTTGGATTGGCAGATATTCACTTTAAAGCTGCTCAGAACTGAACTAACTCTGGTTCTGCCTCAGATTCTGGGTTTATGTTTAACTTTCAGGAAGTCACTGCAGATATTTCCTGTTTCCGTGGAAATATATGAAGAAATGAGGGCTGGTTCAAAGGAATGAAAGAGATGCTTTCTTCCTGAGCACTTACAGAATTCAATCAGCTCTTTTCATCATCATTTAGTTAGTCCTCTGCACAGATTCATCACTCAGCCTGGAGCCGTTTACATTTTCTCCAACATTCGGCTCCATTTGAGTCTTTTGTGTTAATTTCTCAGAGTGTTAAACATTTAAAGCATGTTTTTATGATGGTAAATGGTCCCCCAGCTGCAGCAGCTTGATGGTCTGCTTCCTTCCCCCCCCTCAGGCATTACTTTGTCTCCAGTCCATACGTGGCGTCCAACCCAGGCGAGCAGTTCTTCATGTTCACCATCATCGCCGCGTGGCTCATCAACCTGGCGGGGCGGCCGTTCACCGAGCCTCAGGAGTACGACGAACCCAACGCCACCGTCTCCAACGTCCTGGAGGAACTCAGAGCTTTCGTAAGTCTCGTTAAAACTCTGTGAAGTCCTGATGTCTGCAGATTAATGCGGCTCTGTTCAAACTGTTCAAGCATCTGGACCAGAGATCCTCACTGAGCGGCTCCTCAAGCTCCAACTGGCGGCTCGCACTCGCATAGTAGCTTATAACAATATGGTAACAATAACAATACATCTTTTCAAATAACACACAGCGAATACTGCACAGTATTAAGTATTTTTATTAAGTTTGAGTTTTTGTAGTATTAAGTATTTTTATTAAGTATTAATTAAGGCTTAATGGTGTTCCCTAAAGGGGGCTCTGTTAAACCTGGCAACGCAGTCCGCTTAAACCACCTCACACCTGACCGCAGAGCACGCTAGCTCCTTTAGCCAGCGCGAGATGCAGGCACAATGGATCGGTTTTTAGTTAAAAAAGGGCAAAAACCAGCACAGAAACCAGCACAGAAACCAGCACAGAAACCAGCACAGAAACCAGCCCAGAAACCAGCACAGAAACCAGTACAGAAACCAGCACAGAAACCAGCACAGAAACCAGCACAGAAACCAGCACAGAAACCAGCACAGAAACCAGCCCAGAAACCAGCACAGAAACCAGCACAGAAACCAGCACAGAAACCAGCACAGAAACCAGCACAGAAACCAGCACAGAAACCATGCTCATCCTGAATGTCTCACTATGATTACAACTACAAATACAACATGAAGAAAGTCGAGGACATGCACGCCAGCTTCCGCTCATTTGTGGGATGTTTTATATGTAGAAATGCATATTTGCAAAAAGGGAACTTTAGTATGTTGTGGTAAAAGTGGCTCTGCCCTTGATTTTGCTGCCAATGTGGCTCTGGTGAAAAAAAAATAGTGAGTATCACTGAGCTAGAGCCTCACAAAGCTAACAACCTGCCCTCTTTAAATAAAAGTTCTGTAAATTTGAACGTGTTTTTCAGAGCAACAGCAAGACATGAAGTCAGTCATCAAACAGCAGCAAAACAACATGAAAGGAATAAAAGCAAGAAGTCCACAAAGGACCAAAAGAGCACAGAAACGCATCCCGTCATGATAAGATTTACTTAGCTAAAAACTGACATTTCTGAGGAAAATTAGGAAAAAATGACATAAATATAGTTTATTATTATTTTATAGTATGTTGTGGTAAAAGTGGCTCTTCCCTTGATAAACAGTGAGTATCGCTGATCTGGACAGATGAGCAGTGAATACATCAGATCTGAGGCTGTCCTCGGCTGCTGTCTTTCTGCTCCTTTCAGGGTGTGAAGGTGGACTTCCCGCCCTCCAAACTGAAGTCGGGCTCGGGCGAACACGTCTGCTTCGTGTTGGACCGACTGGCTGAGGAGGCTCTGAAGAACAGAGGCTTCACCTTCAGAAGGTACTCCCACGGTTCTTCTCCCAGTTCGGCTGAAATGGGCTCGTCGGTCTGGGACCTTTTATTGTGAACCGGCTTTTATCCGGCTGCTTGTTTCCTTTCATTTATGAATCTTCCGGCTTCTTCTTCGAGCTTTTGTTTGAATGTTGACGCACATAGACATAATATACGGAGACGCCTCATCAGTTTTGTATAAAGTACTGAAATCTCACACTCAAGTAAAAGTATAGGTACCCCTCCAAAATATGACTTTGGTAAAAGTTCAAGTCACTGACTGAAATGTTACTTGAGTTAAAGTCTTAAAGTATCCGAAACGTCTTGTACTCAAGTATGAGAATTACTGTAAAAATAGATGTACTTAAGTAATGTAATGAAAAGTATAAGTAAAAAGTAAACAAGGCAAATGCAGTTTGAATTACATTTTTTTTATATTTTGGTAAACTTTGAGGGTCAAATACACTTAAAATCTACACAAAACCAAGTGCAGGCAACATTTAGACCAGGTTTAGACAGAAAATACAAACTTTGTGAAGTTTTTCTTCATGTAAGGTCAGTGCTGAAAATGAGGCGTACATTACACCATTAAGAAAAAAATGAAACAAAAGAGGCTGCTACTGTTATTGCCATCATTATAAACAAAATTTAAAGAAAAAAATAGGAGAAAACTGAAGCTTATCTGGCATCTGAAGAGGGAGTCCAGTTTGAAACCCCTTTTGTAAACCTTTCTAAAAAAATAAATAAAATAACTCGGTACAGAAAAAAAGCTGTTAGGATTCCTGTACTTCACAAGCTGTAGGAGGTGCACACACAACCGGTCATTATACAAAAGAAAAAAAGAATTGGGAGGGAACTGCAGCTTATTTGGCAGCTGAAGAGGAAAACTACCTTAAAACCTAAAAAAGGGGAGTTTCTGTAAGATAGAATTTGCACGTCTTTGGGCAGGCATAACATGCATGGGGTCAAAACACTGTTGCGTTTTTTTTCTCTCTCTCTCTCTTTTTTTGTAACGAGTAACTAAACCAAACAATGAAAATGTATCGGAATAAAAGTATGCAATTAACTTTGGAAATATAGTGAAGTAAAAGGGAAAGTTGTCAAAAAAAATTAAACTCGAGGAAAGTACAAAGTATTCCAAAATATACTTAAAGGAGAATTCCGGCATTTTTGCAAACATATCCCATCTGTTGGAGACCCAGGAAAGTTGGCCAAAGGGAAAAACGCGAGAAATGTTCATGCCCGCTGCGCAAAATTGTCCGATTGCACTGATTTTCATGAAAGCGGGCTCTATCGGGCAAGCGTTTAACCTTTCCTGAGGCTCTTAACGTGTATCAAATATATTCTGTGGAACACGGAAGCTGAGAGAGGTAAGTGCGCTGTTTTTGAAATCTCAAAATGTATAATGTCTGTGCTAGCTAACGGTATGGTTAGCCCCTGGGTTGAATTGTATTGCTACTGACACCACGGCCAATTCGGTAAAAAGTATTTTGATACACGTTAAGAGCCTCAGGAAAGGTTAAACGCTTGCCCGATAGAGCCCGCTTTCATGGAAATCAGCGCAATCGGACAACTTTGCGCAGCGGGCATGAAAATTTCTCGCGTTTTTCCCTTTGGCCAACTTTCCTTGGTCTCCAAAAGATGGGATATGTTTGTTAAATGCCGGAATTCTCCTTTAGGTACAGTAGTGAAGTATTTTTACTTCGTTACTATGCAACACTGCGCCTCATAGACCGACGCTGCCTGTTGGAGCTGACATATCAGCGCGGCCGCCATCTTGGATGGGTCTCCAATGCCCCCACATTGCATTTATTTCCACTGAGGACGGTGTTTATCCCCAACTACAATGATCAGAACTCCCCGAATATTTACCGGAGTTTCACACGGTTTGCTTTGTTACAAATGACAGAGATTTCGTCTACGTTATATTATGTCTGTGGTCACGCAGGGACGTTTGCAGGGGCTTATGGCAGGATGTCGCTGTTTTTGACTTCCTGACTTCTCTCTTCGTTTCAGGCCAAACTACCCGTCAGAAAACACAGAAGAAGAGTCTGTGATGGAGGACGACGCAGAGCTCACCCTCAGCAAAGTGGAGGAGGAGATGATCGTAGGTTTTAACCTTTTTTTTTTGTTTGTTTTCGTGCAGATGGAACTGAGCGGTTTACAGTTTATCTCCCATTAACGTGTCTGTTGTTGAAACAATGTCTGCTACTGACTATACTGAAAAAAGAGACGATTTCTTTTATTGAACATCAACTACAGCTCATTTGTTTTATAAACCTACAGATGAGTGAAAAAGAATTTAAGGTTTTTAAGAGCTACATCTCAGACTCTGCAGGCCTCAGTCAGCATGTTAAAGGTTAAAGGTCACCCCAAGGTCAGAAACCCAAGAGCTACATCTCAGACTCTGCAGGCCTCAGTTAGCATGTTAAAGGTTAAAGGTCACCCCAAGGTCAGAAACCCAAGAGCTACATCTCAGACTCTGCAGGCCTCAGTCAGCATGTTAAAGGTTAAAGGTCACCCCAAGGTCAGAAACCCAAGAGCTACATCTCAGACTCTGCAGGCCTCAGTTAGCATGTTAAAGGTTAAAGGTCACCCCAAGGTCAGAAACCCAAGAGCTACATCTCAGACTCTGCGGGCCTCAGTTAGCATGTTAAAGGTTAAAGGTCACCCCAAGGTCAGAAACCCAAAGAGCTACATCTCAGACTCTGCAGGCCTCAGTTAGCATGTTAAAGGTTAAAGGTCACCCCAAGGTCAGAAACCCAAGAGCTACATCTCAGACTCTGCAGGCCTCAGTTAGCATGTTAAAGGTTAAAGGTCACCCCAAGGTCAGAAACCCAAGAGCTACATCTCAGACTCTGCAGGCCTCAGTTAGCATGTTAAAGGTTAAAGGTCACCCCAAGGTCAGAAACCCAAAGAGCTACATCTCAGACTCTGCAGGCCTCAGTTAGCATGTTAAAGGTTAAAGGTCACCCCAAGGTCAGAAACCCAAAGAGCTACATCTCAGACTCTGCAGGCCTCAGTTAGCATGTTAAAGGTTAAAGGTCACCCCAAGGTCAGAAACCCAAGAGCTACATCTCAGACTCTGCAGGCCTCAGTTAGCATGTTAAAGGTTAAAGGTCACCCCAAGGTCAGAAACCCAAAGAGCTACATCTCAGACTCTGCAGGCCTCAGTTAGCATGTTAAAGGTTAAAGGTCACCCCAAGGTCAGAAACCCAAAGAGCTACATCTCAGACTGCGGGCCTCAGCATGTTAAAGGTTAAAGCTGGGCTGAAACTGGCTCATCAACAGGACAAAGATCCCAAACACAGCAGCAGATCAGCAGAATGTGTGAAGAAGAAAATAATCGAGGTGTTCTTTGTGTTAATTCTTGTTTTGTTTATTTCAGGAGGAAGCTGACGATGAGGAGGAGACGGTGATGGACCTGGAGGCTCTGAAGTTACGAACGGCTCACACTGTGAGAAAAAGCTTCAAATGTTCTGATTGATAGATTTTTATTTTCGAACATGTATAAAAAAGAAAATGTATGTAACTATTTGTACATACAAAAGAAAGAAAAATAGAAATAAAAAATACATTTTTTTTAAATGAAATCCCATAAAGTGCTAATACATAACAAAACAACGCACATTGTTTAATAAAGGAATGGGAAGAAGTACAATACTTTTTTAGTTTCCCACCCCTTTTAACTACTCTTCAGTTTGTAAATATCCTAACTACATAAATATATGCCATATATACACTTCTGAAATATCTAATCACAAAAATAAATATATACTACACACATATCCTTCTAAATATGAATATATATATATATATATATATATATATATAAAAACTATTCCCATAAATAAATGTTTTGAGGGAAGTTGTTCTCTCAGAGGCTTAAAGCTTCGTTTTTAGGATGTTTTAGAAACCTGAAACCTTCTCTGACAGGAACCTGAATCATCCTCCAAACCGGACGAGATTCTGGAGTCCATGGTTGACGCAGCAGAGTGGAACCTGGAGGTGGAAAGAGTCCTGCCACAGCTCAAAGTGACCATCAGGACCGACAACAAGGTGCGTCTGATATATGTTCATCTGTCTGTGTTCAGTCCAAAATGATGGTTCTTAGTGTGAATCTGTAAGGAAGATGCACGTGTGAAACACTTCCGGGCCTGTGGGAGCACTCCGTTTCCCATCATGCTCTCTGTTCTGCAGGACTGGAGGATCCACGTGGACCAGATGCACCAACACAGAGACGGGATCCAGTCCTCACTCAAAGAGGCCAAGGTGCGTGACTCTGTGTGAGCAGTAAATGTGTCTTTCAGGGGAAAATGTCAGCTGTTCCTCCTCTGATCAGCGTCCACAACAAAGACTTTATTGCTTTGTTATTAAGGCGAGACGCCACAGGTGAACAGGGTAATATTTTAAAATAATAGATATCACCATGAAACTTCCTCAGTTGATAACTTATACAAGTATGAAAAAAAAATGTATTACAAGTTTTAGAAATTTCTATGTTTAATTATGCAAATGAGGCATTATCTCATTAAATATGCACACATTTGGATATATTTCCAGAAGATAGATCTGAACATGTGATAAAGCCAGGTGCAAAATTCTCTTTTTTTCATTTGGTTTACACACAAAATGAAAAGAAAATTACAGAGGGATTTCAGGATATCTGCTTTCATTTCATAGGAAATCAAAATATACTTCCCATAGCCTAAAAAAACATTGATTTCCGCCATATTTTTTTATTATAATGTCACATAAATCAGGCCAGAAATGATTTATCAACAAATCCTTCTGTAAATATCTTCAGAATACTGCTGAGTGTATAACTGGAAAGTTTGGTGTTAGTAGGTGCTCCATAGGCTGACATATTGATACTGGAAAAATACAAAAAACTGATTTTGAGAAAACGGCATTTAAAAATTTAAATAGGGGAATTTAATACATTTGTATTAGAAACAATTGCTCAAAAACAGAATAAATGATCAGGCCCTTAGTAATACTAATATTGAATAAAATAATCTTATTAATAAAGAATACAAGCTCAATAAATCAATACAATCTATTCATTGAGACGTGCAACATGTATTCCAGCCTCTGTCATTAACTCCCCTCGGTTTCCTAGCAACAGTTTACGGTCAGATGTGCTGCTTCCTGATGCTTCATCAGCTGATCTAATGGAGTTTCTTTTATTGCATCTTGCAAAGCTCAAATTGTTGCTTTATTTTCTTCGAAAATGCCCCAAAACACTGCAACTTTCAGAGCGTCAGAGTCCACCGCGTGATGCGTCTGAGCGAATCACGTTAGCAGAAACGAGCAGCAGCCAATGAGATTCTGTCATTAGCTATAAATCCGTCTTTAGACATTCGCGATTGGTTACTGATAGAAAGGAAGTGTCGTTATTTGGGTGACATATCATTGTGCAGGAGACTCGGAGCTTTCCAACGACACCGGTCACGACGCACTTCAGTAAACAGACGAAGCTCGGCACGGCGCGTTGGAATGCTAACTTTTTGGTAAATTCGGGCGAAACGTGCTGCCGCGAGTAAACAAAATGTAATAAAATAAACATTTTAATGTTTTCTTTACAGCAGGTTGAAAGAACACATGCTGAAGGAGCAGACTGGCCCAAAATCTCAAAATTGACCACTGCATGAAAAAAAAAATCCCTGTTTTTGCCTGCCGTGTTTCGCCTTAAAGCGTCTCTTTGGATAAAAATGAAGCAGTTACTGAGTCCACAGATGGGAGGGCGATGGAAGTGGAAGCTGGCGGTGTTCTTCACCGAGGATCCTCCTCCTGTCTGTTTGTGCAGAGCTACCTGGACAGGCTGCAGGAGGACATCGGAAAGACTCTGGAGAAGGTGGGCAGCAGAGAGAAGTACATCAACAACCAGCTGGAGCATCTGATCCAGGAGTACCGCGGCGCTCAGGCCAAGCTCAGCGAGGTGAACGCCGAGGGCGGAGCTTCCCGCTCCACCTGCGTGACCAACAGGAGGAGGAGGGCTTGAAAAGTTTACACTCATTTATTTTAAAATGATTCCAGAGGATGCGTCTGACGCGTGTCTCTTTTTTTTTTCCGTCAGGCCAAAGAACGCTACCAACAGGCCAGCGGGGGGGTGACGGACAGAACCAGAGTCCTGGCTGAGGTCAGTGAATGCATCACCGTGCAACGCTTAGAGTGCAGGAAATCCCACCGCTGCCGAACACTTACAGTGCAAACGGTGACCAAAGAATAGGGAAACCAGAGAAGAAGAATTCAGAATGAATGAACTCGCGTTTCTTCTGGTTTTCATCAACATGTTTCAGCAGATTAAAGCTGCGGTTTCTCCTCGCTTTGGCACCTAAATGCTCCTCCGCTCTGTGAGCTACGGCAACGATTCAAATGTCAAAACATTCGGCTCATTCAGGAGGTTCGTGCCGGGACTTTTGGTGGTTCTGATGTCTTTAGTTTTTAAGCATTTTGTTAGAAGTTTAAGAGACATTTTTCACCAAGTCGAATGCATTCATTGAGCAGTCAGCATGCACCAGAGATGGGACCAAGTCACACATGTGCAAGTCTCAAGTAATTCTTTCTTGGGCAAGTCACCTTATTATTGCAGTTTAACCTGCAGAATCTGATCTTAATAAAGTGAAAACACAAAGATATAAGTAACTGTCAGTAAACATCATTGGCCAATGTGTCCAACCTGTCCACCCCGTATCATATCAAGCTAACGTTAGCTAACTACCGGCTAGGCTAACAGGATAATATTAGCTCATTTGACAAGCACTTACTGGTCAGAATGGAAGACGAGATATAAGTAACTGTCATTAAACATCATTGGCCAATGTGTTCAACCTGTTTGGATAATTTGGATTTGCATTGTATTTACTGAAAATCAGTAAAATACATAAGTAAGGTAACACTAAGGTATGTAGAGAGGGCATGGCTGACTGACAGGGTAGGGATCCAATCATGACGCCATTCTCAGCCTGCGCTCCTACCGGGTAATCCATGTTATTTTTTAAATTAATTTATTAGTTTTATATTCAAACTGAAAACATGAACTGAATAACACTCAAGTCATTCAAGTCATCGTGTCTCAAGTCAAGTCAAGTGCCGAGTCTTTAACTTCCAAGTCCGAGTCAAGTCTCAAGTCTTTTATTTTTTGTCAAGTCAAGTCACAAGTCATCAAAACAGCAACTCGAGTCCCCATCTCGCTCAGGTGTAACGGGGAGGTCCAGCTGTTTGTTGGCCCAGATAACTGATGAAACCAGCAGGTTTACATCCTGTTAGGGAGCCTTTAGCAGACCGGAAACAGCTGAATGTGACGCCAGCAGGTTTACTCTCTAACAAAACTCCAGCTGTTGACTCCAGATGTGAATCTGAGGATGATTCAGGAGTTTTGAAAGCATTGGGAAGAGGTCTGTGAATGGCTGAATTCAGGTTTCTGTTGGTCTTTAAAGGTTCCGGTTCCTCTCAGAAGCTGTTAAAGAAATCTTAAGATGAGGAAAGAGTCGATCAGCTCCACTTTCAGCAGTTAAAAATGTGATCAAGTTGTTCTTATTTAAGATTTTAAAAAAAACAGAAGCTTAAAGGGATAATCTGGAGTAAAATGCACTTTAGATCAATTTACGGGATGTTGGGAGTACATACGTTGAGTTGACATCAAAATCATGTCATTCGGATGTGTTTTGAGAATTTCGTTTTGACCGTTTTTAGCCAAAAGTCGTTAGCCTGGAAGTGATGAGGGCATCGAGTATCGCCGCTACAAAACTCTATTTTTATACCTCTTCTACAGCTCCAAACAACATAACACTTACGTGGTAGTGAGTAGAGGGTCCCTAAAGCCAAACCGAAGTGTCCTGAGGTCTTCATGTGGTCGGATAGAGAGTCCAGGATGAATTTAATCAAGCCAGTACCTTTCCGGAAATGTGTCTGCTGCAGCTGCCGCTACAGACCGTGGTGAAGTTGGTTTGATATTAGATATTCGACAGATATTCACAATAAGGAAATAAGGTGTCTTTTTTTTTTCAAACCAATATCAAACCAACTTCACCACGGTCTGTAGCGGCAGCTGCAGCAGACACATTTCCGGAAAGGTACTGGCGTGATTAAATTCATTCTGGACTCTATCCGACCACATGAAGACCTCGGGACACTTCGGTTTGGCTTTAGGGACCCTCTACTCACTACCACGTAAGTGTTATGTTGTTTGGAGCTGTAGAAGAGGTATAAAAATAGAGTTTTGTAGCGGCGATACTCGATGCCCTCATCACTTCCAGGCTAACGACTTTTGGCTAAAAACGGTCAAATCGAAATTCTCAAAACACATCCGAATGACATGATTTTGATGTCAACTCAACGTATGTACTCCCAACATCCCGTAAATTGATCTAAAGTGCATTTTACACCGGATTATCCCTTTAAATAGAGAAGCAGTTGAAGGTTTGTTGGACTCGTTCATACGTTTGTTCCACCTGTTTCAGGTCAGCGAGGAGCTGGAGAAGGTGAAGCAGGAGATGGAGGACAAAGGCAGCAGCATGTCTGATGGAGGTGAAGCAGACACCGACCTCTGGTACTGTGACCTCTGGTGTTGTGAGCGTAGAGTTTGACGCGCTGCCTCTGTGTCTCCTCCAGCTCCCGTGGTGAAGATCAAGCAGAGTCTGACCAAGCTGAAGCAGGAGGTCGTTCAGATGGACGTCAGGATCGGCGTGGTCGAGCACACGCTGCTGCAGGCCAAACTCAAAGAGAAGTCCAACATGACGCGTGACATGCACGCCACCAACATCCCCGAGCCCGCCGCCGGGCCCTTCGCTTAGTCCCACCGGGCCCTCAACACGCAGCGTGGCTCCATATGAACCCTCACGGCCTCCTTATGAACCCTCACGGCCTCCGTATGAACCCTCACGACCTCCGTACGAACCCTCACGACCTCCGTACGAACCCTCACGGCCTCCGTACGAACCCTCACGACCTCCGTACGAACCCTCACGACCTCCGTACGAACCCTCACGGCCTCCGTATGAACCCTCACGACTTCCGTATGAACCCTCACGACCTCCTTATGAACCCTCACGGCCTCCTTATGAACCCTCACGGCCTCCGTATGAACCCTCACGACCTCCGTACGAACCCTCACGACCTTCGTACGAACCCTCACGGCCTCCGTAAGAACCCTCACGACCTTCGTATGAACCCCTCACGACCTCGGTATAAACCCTCACGACCTCCGTATGAACCCTCACGGCCTCCGTACGAACCCTCACAGCCTCCGTATAAACCCTCAGCCTCTGTAACTGGATCAAACAAAACTTTCCTTCCTCTAATAACTGGTTTGTTGGATTCTCACGTATTTATTTTTCAGATTTCATATTATTTAGTATATTACGTCTGTTTCTGTAAATATATGTCAAATAAACTTTGATACAACTCAGAATTTCATCCAACTCAACTCACTGAGTCAAATTTCAGGCCGAATGATAACCGCATGTAAGGAGAAATGTCCATGAGATGGCGCCAGCACTGCACACTAAAGTGTCTGTTCTACTGTGAAAAGTAGAATTTGTGTTTGATGGCAGCCATCAGACCAGAGTTGGCAGCACAATAATATCAGAGATGCTGAGATTTTGCTTCACATACGGCTCTCTGATAATCAGCCATTAACATTTCCAGAGACGCATGCAGTTTGTCCTTCTTCAATCTGCGTTCGGCCTGCCTGCAACGTTGCCTGATGGCGCGGGTGGTTTTCGCCCAAAAGGGGGGCAATAGGCTGTGTTCGAAACCGCATACTACTCCTACTAACTTTAACTTTTTTTTAAGTTCCCGGATGCATACTAGATTCTCTGAAATGTTGGGTATGCATCATGAGGTTACTACTCATACTCAAACTACCCAAGATGCAACGTAACGTGACGTCGCCGATCCTCATTTCCCCTCAAAACGGCAGTTTCAAGCTAGCTACAGCGAGGGTAGGTTCACTTCCTGTTTTCAAAACAAAAGCACCAATTGTATGGTAATGGCTTTCCCTATGATAAAAGGCAACGGGTATTTTATTTTGTGAAAATAACAGGAAGTGTGTTGCTCACTGCGGCTAGCTTTAGTAGCGCCAAATTCATCGGAACAAAATTGTAAACAGCCGGTATTTTGTCAGATTTTCAACACGTTGGGGATCTAAACGACTACTTTCTCTCCTGAAAATGTTTCAAATGTTGCTAAAGTTTACAGAGGTTAAGGGAAATCAGCTTCAGGCCGGCTGATTTCGGCTCGGGCAGGAGCGAAATGCATTGTGGGTAAACGCTCTGCGTCCCTGCTGTTTGTTCTCATCGGTTCTCGTACTGTTTTTATCAGCTGAAGAAAGCGTTTCCACGCTGTTAAAGAAGAAATGTCCGAACAACAGAGCTCCCAGAATAATAACTGATCATCTGAAGCATGTGGATCAGATCTTTCTGAGTGAGAGACGGAGGAAAGAAAAATCTCTGTAGGACACATTCAAAGAAAACTGGACTCGTTTCTCTGTGATGAAGCTGTTTTATTGAAGAAAGTCAAAAGCACAAATTTCTGACAGTTTCTGAACACCTCAGAACAGACTTCCTCATCTGTTGGTCGGCTCAGAAAACAGCAACAACATTTGATCTCTGGAACAAACCAAAGTCAGCGTAACTCCAGGATTATTTTCCCATTTCCAAAGTGATGAGATGTGAAAAGAGTCTGTGATAAAGGAAGGTCTGCTGATTCCTCTGCTGGGCTCCATGAAGTGGAAGAGAAACAACAACATACAGACACATCAGCACCAGGATCCCACTGATGTTTAGAGCTCAGAGAAGTTTAGAGTTTCATGTGGAGAAATATTTCTGTGAATCAAACTCCTGATCAGCAGTGATATCCTCCATGGCTGCACAGACACAGGAAACAGCAGCAACTAAACAGCAGAGCAGCAGAGACATCCCAGCAACCAGCTGTCAGCAACCAGCTGACTAAACACATTTATTTCACTTTACACAAACTCTGCTGTGGATCCATAATCATAATAAAGCCTGATCCCAGCATAGAGCGGCTGAGTGAATGTGGTCTGGACTCTGCGGAGGAGAGTCATGGTTCCAGAGACGCTGTAGAAGGACAGAATACCTGCTCTGTGATCCAGGTACACTCCCACTCTGGAGGCCCGAGGACCTGAGATGAAGGTTGAGATGCCGTTGTGCCAAAATGTATAACTGCCTGAGGAACAAAATAATGCCCAAGATTTATCATTACATCCAAATAAACATTCATTCCATCCTCCTGCTCTGCTGATGTTCTTGTATGCGACTGCTACAGCAAATTCTCCTCTCCACTCCACCTCCCAGTAACAACGTCCAGTCAGACTCTCTCTGCTCAGGACCTGAGGCCATACAGTGAATCTGTCTGGATGATCAGAATAAGACTGAGGATGTTTCATATATGTCACTTTTCTGTTCCCCTCTGACAGTAACAGCTGTCTGTGTGCTGTGTTTGGATCCAGTGTGATTTCACATGAATATTTTAAGAATCCAGCTCTGCTCTCTGGTTCTGGTTCAGGTTCTGGTTCTGGTCCTGGTTCTGGTTCAGGTTCTGGTTCTGGTCCTGGTTCTGGTTCTGGTCCTGGTCCTGGTTCTGGTTCTGGTTCAGGTCCTGGTTCTGGTTCTGGTCCTGGTTCTGGTCCTGGTTCTGGTCCTGGTTCTGGTCCTGGTTCAGGTTCTGGTTCAGGTTCAGGTTCAGGTTCAGGTTCTGGTCCTGGTTCTGGTTCAGGTTCTGGTTCTGGTTCTGGTCCTGGTCCTGGTTCTGGTTCTGGTTCAGGTTCAGGTTCTGGTCCTGGTCCTGGTTCAGGTTCAGGTTCAGGTCCTGGTTCTGGTTCTGGTTCAGGTTCTGGTTCTGGTCCTGGTTCTGGTCCTGGTTCTGGTCCTGGTTCTGGTTCTGGTCCTGGTCCTGGTTCAGGTTCAGGTTCTGGTCCTGGTTCAGGTTCAGGTTCTGGTCCTGGTTCTGGTTCTGGTTCAGGTTCTGGTTCTGGTCCTGGTTCTGGTCCTGGTTCTGGTCCTGGTTCTGGTTCAGGTTCTGGTTCTGGTTCTGGTCCTGGTCCTGGTTCTGGTTCTGGTTCAGGTTCAGGTTCAGGTTCTGGTCCTGGTTCTGGTTCTGGTTCAGGTTCTGGTTCTGGTCCTGGTCCTGGTTCTGGTTCTGGTTCAGGTTCAGGTTCTGGTCCTGGTCCTGGTTCAGGTTCAGGTTCTGGTCCTGGTCCTGGTTCTGGTTCAGGTTCTGGTTCTGGTCCTGGTTCTGGTCCTGGTTCTGGTCCTGGTTCTGGTCCTGGTTCAGGTTCAGGTTCAGGTTCTGGTTCTGGTTCAGCTCCAGCATAGCAGTGATCAGCAGGAGCAGCTTGGAGTCCAGTCTTCTTCAGCTGCTCCACTAAATCAGCTAACATGGTGCTTTTCTCCAGGACAGGCCTCGCTGTGAAAGTTTTCCTGCACTGAGGGCAGCTGTGGATTCCCTTCTGATCCTTTCCATCCCAGAAGCCTTTAACACAGCTCATGCAGTAGCTGTGTCCACAGGGAATAGCCACCGGATCCTTCAGCAGATCCAGGCAGATCGAACAGCAGAGGGTTTCTGGGTCCAGCTGAACTCCTTTCTGAGCCATTTCTCCTCTCAGATCAGCGACTGACTGAGTTTCACTTCCTGAAAGCTGAAACTGCTCTGAGCTCTGAGCTATAAATGACGTGTCGGTGCAGAGAACAGAGCCTATCAGCTCCCCTCCTGTTGGTTACACCCATCATGAGCTGCAGATCTGAAGGGGAGGGAACAAGGAGACATGTGGGCCGAGCGGAGCCGCTGTGGGTGAGAGCAGGAAGTGAGTCCAAGCTGTTAGCAGCAGTCTTCATGGTTAAATACGGGTCGATTCTTCTTTTAATCCCTTTGGAAAGAAACTTCACTTTCACAGTGACTCATGATGTTAAAGCTCCAGTTCCTCGTCAGCTTCTCTCCTCACAGAACTTTAAATAAAGCAGACGAGCTTCTCCTGAGATAACGGAATCAGCTGCTGCACATAAATCCAACATGTTGCTGCTTTGGATCCTAATTTGCACTCGACATAAAAGCAGCTGAGTTTTGAGACTGAAAAAATCAGGAAGAACATTTAGAAACACTTAGAACACATTTATAGAAACACAGAAACACTTTGTCCCTCTGATTAATATCATCCTTTAACTTTGGTGTTCTATAATAATAATATATATACAGGGTTCGTACGGTCATGGAAAACCTGGAAAAGTCATGGAATTTCAAAATGGTCATTTCCAGGCCTGAAAAAGTGCTTGAAAAAAATAAAATCGCAAAAGTTTTGGAAAAGTCATGGAAATTTGTAACATTCATATTTTCAGGTCGTTCATTTATACTGAGTTTGAAATAATTACAACATGTTGTCCTGTAGCTTAATGAGGTGATTTGTTCTGAAATCGCTGCCGTTCACAGAGGAAATCATGTTATGAAGCCGCCACAGCCAGGCTTCCGAGCCGAGGACGCCCGGCTTCAGGAGGGGGCGGGCGGGTATGCTCGCAGCTAAGCAGTTAGCAACACCAAATATAGGGTTTTAACCCAGCGTAATATGGGCTTCCCCTGTTTTAGTCAGCAGCCGCCACTGCTGTGTGTATATGTTTAACAGTTAATATTGTAAATTATTATTATAGTGATGTAATTGTGTGGGGTCATCTTGCATTTCACTTTTTAATACCCGTTAGGATTAAATAGATGATCGTTCTAGTTGAAGCCATTTGTTTAATTTCCTCAAAACAATGAATTGATTCCAGTGTTATTAATGTAAAGTATGAGTTTACTATGAATGAACTGTGTTAAAAGAATTTCACTCTAAGGAAGATAGGGCACTCATGATCGTAGTTCAGTGAAATAATGAAATGAAATTACATCAATCTTTATTTTCAATTTTGTACAACAATATATTCAACATTATATTACATTATGTAAACAGGACTGGACTTTTATTGCCTGAATAACGAGAAGAAATACGACTGGTCAGCTCACGGTCACAGCGCAGCACTCGTTCGGCACAGCTTCATGAGAGAAAGTTAGCACGTTTAGCTTAGCCTTCGAGCCAAGATCGCTAACAACCATTACATTAACATTACAAAATAAAAACACATGTAGTCAAATGCAATGCTGTCGCCATCTTACTGAGCATAATATATAATAATAATAATAATAATAATAATAATGCTAACCGCATTATTACATTAAATACAGTTTCAGTATAACACTGTGCTTTGTGTAACAAACCTACTATGGGCTCAATCCTCGTGCACTGGCTGCGCCTACATCACTGCCCATATTTACGTGCTGAGGAGAGCCCTGCCAACCATGATACACGAATAAAGATAAATATGATTGGCAGTCACTGTGGAAGTGGAATCAACTGCCAACCCGTTACATACATTATTAGCGATCTACGAGTTGGCCTGAGTGGGCTGAAAGCTAGCATCATCTGTTTACATTGGCAAACGATGCGTAAACTACTTCCGGCGGAAGTAGTTTGGAGTTTGGAATTCTCATTGTTAGTTTTAATACTACATTTGATAACTTTTTCATGTATACACCGAGTTTTCACCAAATGTTTGGTCATGGAAATTTGGTTTAAAATCATGGAAAAGTCTTGGAAAAGTCATGGAAATCTTTTGGTCAAAATGTGTATGAACCCTGTATATATAGAATAGAATAGAAGTACAGGGCCAAATGATATCCCTGATACTAATATGTTCTGTTACAACAACACTCCAGCTTCAGCTGAATATCATTTCCACCATTAAAGAAATGTTAATCAAAAGATGCTGGGAGTAATTTTTGACAAGAAACGTACATTTTTCATAAAGTTTATTTAAAATCTTTTGTTATTTTGACTTAATTTCATGTATAAATCCCCATTTCCTCTCATTTTGAACCGAGAAACTATGCGCATGCGCACCAGGGGTTATCTCAGGTCGCTTCTCGGCTCTCATCACTTCCGGGTTCGTCTCAGGAGTGCACGGTCAGGCGAACACGCGAGCTGCTTCCGTCACCGCCTCGAACCGTTTGTTCTGGACTTTTCTGCGTCAACGGCGCGCACGCGACGGTCTTGGAAAAAATGTCCCCGGCCGCAGCCTTCCACGCGCAGCTCGCCTCCATCATGGAGGTGCTGGCTAACACGGCGGTGGCGGAGATCTGCGAGCTCGTGGACAGCGGCCACGCGGTGCTGCAGCTCGAGATCTCGCGGAGCCGCAAAGAAAACGAGGTGCTGCGGAGGAAGCTGCGGCTCATGGAGCTCCGGGCCGTGCGCGTGAACGCGCTGCGAGCCGCGGCCAGCGGCTGCGGCGGGCTGCTGCTCGCGAGCGGCCGCCCAAGAGTCCATCTGCTCGCGGGCAACGAACCGAGGCGGAGCGGGACGCAGGCAGGTAACGGTTACATTTTAAACTCGCAGGTAACGGTTACATTTTAAACTCGCAGGTAACGGTTACATTTTAAACTCGCAGGTAACGGTTACATTTTAAACTCACAGAGAGCTAAGAAACCCAGTGGCGATTCTAGAGTCTGTGGGGGCCCCAAGCAAAAAAATCCTAGGGGGCCCTACCAACAGTGTTTGTCACCAAAACATCTGACACCAACGAAAAATGTATGAAATAAAGCCCCTTTTTTTTTTTCCAAACATGTTCCAAACATGAAAAACATTGTTATTTTTAAAATATACATGTAAAGAATAAATAAATAACTAAAAAAGACTACGTTGTCCACGTTGGCACTTGATATTCGCCTGTTGCTATTTATCCACCGGGTGTAGCTGGCCATCCATTAATAATTGTGTTCATTTAAATATTCTTTGTGACAAGTAAAGCTGTTCATGATATCGATTTCATAAGTATGGTTTTTATTTTCCACTAGCCTTGAATTTCAGGCGAACGTTGCCAACAATCAAAAACACTCTGAGGGGCTAGTTCTCCGCGAACATAGCCTACAGTGGAACTTGACGTGAGTTTGACGAAGTCAACAATGCAATTATGGAATTATAGAATGGCATGTTAAAGTGATACTCCGGAGTAGATTCAACCTGGGGTCATTTGAACCGTGATATCCAGCCAAGTAGCCCACCCGAAGTTTTTCCGATATTGGCTGAACATCAGCTGAGTTACTGAGTTATCCCGAATAGCTTCGTACAAGCGCTAATGGACCCTGGCAGTATCTCCAAAATTACCACACTAAAATCACATGCCATGACACCAAACTTCTACAGTTGTACAAATATGGTCTGTACTCACAAAACGATGCATTTGGAAGTTTGTACATAGTCCAGGAGTTTATTATTATCAACACAAGCCTAATAGCTTCTCCGCAGCTAAAGCTGCGTCGACGTCACTTCCTTGATCTGGGAGCTTCAAAGTAAGATGAGGGTTGATCTACTACTGTAGACAACAAAGCAAGGCTGCTCAATTTCTCCATTGATAACATAATTTCACAACTCTACAACATAAAAATTCATAAAAAAACATGTAGAATATAGCATATACTTTGTTGTCTACAGTAGTAGATCAACCCTCATCTTACTTTGAAGCTCCCCATGACTGAACTTCATTTATCCCTTGTGATGACTCCCTCAGGGGAATTCAAGTCCCCAGTAGCTCCAAACACACACATAGGATCTCTATAAATCTAAAATACAGTATAATATAGAATAATTCATATAATATATCATTAAAAGATAATTAATATAGAATAATCTAAAACAAAGTGTAAAAAAGAATATAGGCTATACAAGATATACAAAGTAAAGAGAGTTGAATAAAATAAGTTATAGCACTATGGTTGAGTTATTGCCCATATTGCACTACACTTGTGTTAATTACACATTGTATGCACACAGTCTGACCATAAATAGATAAGATATTGCACAGTAGTGACGTGAATTATTGCACAGATGACCGAATAAATAAAATATCGCACAGGGTCTTTTAGTATGTAAAATCGTGGCGATTTCTGCGAGATAAGAGTAATAGCGTCAGAGCAGATCACTTACCATAACTCAGTTTACCTCAGGTTTGACTGTCTCCCGCCAGGCAGCTTGCCTGTGGTAAAATGGCCAACTTGTCCTAAATAAGTAGGTTTTTAGCTTAGATTTGAAGAGGTGATGGTGAATAAATACATAAAGACGATCCAACAAACTGATTTAACCAACATAAAGTTCGAAGATGGCACAAAATAACCAAAACAAATTAAAGCAAAAGCCTTTGTAAAAGCATTGATACTAAATAAGTGGTGTTAGATTGATATATATATGTATATATATATATACACAGATTCTGCAAATTAAATGGTTGATTCATGTGAAACATTTTCATTTTAAACCAAGTAACAATGCATCGAAGTTCAATACGTTTCTCCAAAAAGAGGGGAAATGTAATAAAATGATTCAGAAACTTTGACTTTTAGAGATGGTGAAATAAAAACAGAACGACAGAATTTGATTTAAACTATTTCTGAGTAAAAATTTGGAAAAAAACAGAAGAAGAAAAAACAAACTCGAATAAGATAAAAGTGTCATCATACTACTGGGTATTAAAATACACCAAAAAAAAGAAACAAACTTGATCACATCTCCTTCCCTCCCCTCCTCCATCAGAGGCAGCGCTGGCTCGGTTGTCCGGTCAGGAGACGTCCCGCTGCAGAGACCCCAGCCCCCCGCCGGACTCTGGACAGGAAACCCAGCAGGCGGTCAGTAGAGGCGCAGGGGGCGGAGTCTAACTGCTCCGTCACCACTGCGGCGGCCTCATACCCTCTCTGCTCTGATTTCAGCCCGCCGGAGAGGAGACGGCTGTGGTGGTCAAAGTGGAGGACGAGGAGCCCTGGTCCCGGCCCGAGTCGGACCGTGAGTACACGTCTTGTGATTTAACAGGTTGGATCTTTTCTTTATTTTTGTTTGATATTTTTATTGGGGGGTAAGGCACGTTGGAATAGAAATCAATGTCACATTTACATGGAGCATCACCACAGTGTCAGTTTGAACAAACAAGTCAAAATAATGTGCATCTAGAAAAAAAAACTAGGGCTGGGCAACGATTAAAATGTTTAATATAATTAATCTCATGATTTCCCTGATTAATCACGCTTAATCGCATTTGTACGCAGAATCCAAAAATGAATCCAAAAGTAGCGTATAGCTTTTAGCATTTAGCTTTATTTTAAATGTGCTGCCATATGAATGAAAGTGCCATAACATTTGTTGTGCAAACACACTTTTAACATCAGCATCTTTCTGTAGTTTTTATGTAGAAGCCTCGCTCCACTGTCTGTTTCCTTGAATGACTTGCTGCTATCAGTTGTGTGTTTTGCCTTTAAGTGATATTTTAGACTGGAACTACTACGCTGAGAAGACAATTCAACTTGGCTGTAAATGTGGGATTTTTTTTTTTTTAAATTTATTTTGAAATACGTGCTTTTATGTTGAAACCAGTAAAACAGGAAGTAGCGCCGGTTAGCTCCGTTAGCTTCACACGTGTTGCGGTGATGTTAGCTGCTAGTTTCTCTTTATTTTATTCCTCCATGCTTGGTGGTGTTTGCTGTAACTGTGTGAATGTGATGCAGAGGAGAAGTGGAAGTTAAAGAATCCTAGTTCTGACCCTGCAGATTGCCTCTGGGGAATGACTCGGCCGCTGGTTGAGAAGCAGCTAAAGTGGCCAGTATTACTTTGATTATTTATTGGCACCAGCCACAATGCTAAGAATGCTATTTCTTTAACGATTACAACAGCTAATGTTGTCTTTTACTTTGTTTACTCGAACATTTAGTTCTACGGTGTTGATGTGGCGTTAATAAACATCTGTGAGAAGAACCGGAGTCTCGCGTCCAATCAATGGGCGGCATATTGGCAGAGTTTACAGATGAGTTTGGTTCTGTCGACTCCGCCGTCTGGAAGAACTTTAAAATGAAAATGGCCGAGTAAAAGTTCCGTACCCTTCTCCATGTTTGGTGGATCCGCCGATTACTTTCTTTTCCTATTCCACAGCAGACAGCAACAGACTTTTACAAAATAAAAGCCTGTGAGCAACAGACTTTTACAAAATAAAAGCCTGTGAGCAACAGACTTTTACAAAATAAAATAAATAATAAAACAGGGGTGGTTTGATTTTAGCGTAGTGGGTTGAGCAGGCGCCCCATGTACAGAGGCTATAGTCCTCGCTGCAGCTGGCCCCGGTTCGAGTCCCGTATCGGACGGCCCTGTGCTGCATGTTGTTCCCCCTCTCTCTGCTCCCTGCTTCCTGTCTCTCTGAACTTTCCATTAAAGGCACAAAAGAAAGACATTTTTTTTTAGAAATAATTAAAAAAAATAAAACCTGTGTTAATTCCTTGATAAAATATTTATCGGCGTTAAATAATTAGCGAGTTAACGCGATAATAACGAGTTAACCCAGCCCTGGTTTAGACCAAAACAAAATTTTGTGGACATGTGCTGCCCAGTAATACATTTAGGGAGAGACGGTCCACCTCTGGAATGTGGATTTGCGGATCCTGTGTGCCTTTCCACACCATAGAAAGGCAGAAATAGTCTGATCAATTCTTTTGAAAAAAATGCTTCAGCAGGAAAAGTGGGAGACAATTGAACAAAAATAGGAATTTGGGTAAGATGTTCATCTTAATTGCGTTAATTTGGAGGTCAGATTTATTTTTGTGGCATTAACGTGGGAGAAATTGTCGGAGAAAAGGGAGTTTGGCGTTGGGATTAGGGGTGTAACGGTGTGCAAATTTAACCTCATGGTTATAGTGACCAAAATGATCACGGTTTTCGGTATTATCACGATATATTTTTAAAAGTGTGTTCAATCTGTTCAGAAAGCACTGACAGGCCTACACAAGCTGAAAAAAAGTGCAACAGTGTTTATTATAGTGCAAAATCTTATCAAAAACATCGGCTTTTGAACTATTTCCGAATCTGATATTACTGCCCCGAGTGGAGTCCTCCGCTATCATGCGTTTTCAGACTGCGAATGTTGTTGTGTTCATTTTAAAACGAAATGCAGGCTAACGGGGTGAAATACAGTCTTACAGGGCAAAACACAGGTGAATTTGGGCGATTTTGAATTATTTTTCCGTCTGAAAGTTACAATTCCGTTTCAAAGGGTACATTCCGCGATTTCCGTCCGTTTTCCGTTATGGCGGAAAATCGTTGGCTCTACGCATGCAAAGAGATACTGTAGCCTACAACTGTATGATAAACGCAACTCACATGTGCACCCGTCTAGCTCTGAGGCTAACGTTAAAGATGTGTCCCGATTAGCTCCGCGCTAACACCACTGAACGAACATGTGCCGTTGGCATCTGTTTAGATTATTGACACGTTATTAAAAAGTTAGACAGGCGGATCATTGCATTCTGCTTCAACCCAATGTCCCCACACCATGCATTTATTTAGGCATTTGAGCTGAAACGTTCACGTTAACTTACGTTGCATTGGCTGTACAATTGTGGGTGATGATCACGGAGATTTGACGTATTGCCACCTTGAGCGGAAACTTTTTTCCTGCATGTTCTGCAGACAGGATAACCATCTTCTATCTACTTTCCCCCGGCATTCTTATAAAAACCAAAATATGCCCATACTTCGGATCTAGTCCTCTTAGAGGGCTGATAAATGTCCTGACTCTGAGTGCTGTCATCTACACCTTCGGCCATGATTCCAACTTCAAGAAATGCACGTTGTAGGCTGCGCAGTGAGCATGCGCGACAAATTAAGAACTCGGATGAGGCTGGGAAGGATTAAACTCACGGTTTTCATACCGTGTTATTAACCGTGATATTAATGATATTTGAAATGAACGCGGCAATTGTTATCGTCAACACTTTTTATCGTGGTTTACCGTCATACCGGTAACCGTTACATCCCTAGTTGGGATGGATGTTTTCTTGCATCTGAGATCTAATCGGGTTCAAATTAGAGCTGAACTCTCATAAATGAACAGATTTCAAACTAAAAACGTGTCGATGTAGGGATAAAAACCTGATCTGAGGTGGATTTTTGGAAGTCTGGGTTGAACAAAAAGGGTCATAAGTGTGACGTTGTGCTTTTCTGTCTCCAGATGGACAGACGCCAGAGGCGGAAGCTTCGTCCTCGCAGATCAAACAGGAGGCGGCGGCGGCCTCAGACGACAGTGGCGGGGTTTTGTCCGGGTCGTGGACGAGCGGGGAAGTCAGCTCCACGTCCACCCAAAACTCTCTTAACACCAGTCAAGAAGCCGGAGGTCTCGACTGTCTGATGTTTGAGCTTCAGCACGGCTCCCGCCCTACCCACAATCCTCTGGGTGGAGATCCGGGCTGCTCGTCCGCTGATTCGGGTGGCGGCGGCTTCTCTTTCAGCCTCTGCGACGCACGTCTGGCTGCAGCCGAGCAGCCTGCGGAGTTCCCCAACCAGCAGCAGAGGGCGCCGCCGCCGCCGGATGAGCCGGCGCAGAGAGAGGCGGCGGACGGACGGGGCGCTTTGGTCCAGAGGAACCGGTGGCGGCTGCAGGAACGGCTCAGCAGAGAGGACGCCGCGGGGAAGACGTTCGTCTGTAGCCGCTGTGGGAAAACGCTGGCCTGCCTCAAGAACCTAAAGACCCACATGAGGGTCCACACGGGCGAGAAGCCGTTCGTCTGCGTGCTCTGCGGCAAGCGCTTCTCGGACTCCAGCAACCTCAAACGCCACCAGAGCGTCCACACGGGCGAGAAACGCTACGGCTGCGTCCACTGCGGGAAACGCTTTGCGCAGTCGGGGTCGCTGAAGGTTCACATGAGCGTCCACACGGACTGCAAACAGTTCCGCTGTTCCTTCTGCGGCAAGACGTTCATATCCGGCAGCCACCTGCGGCGCCACGTCACCGTGCACGCCGGGGAGAAACCATACGCTGCTGACTTATCGTGACCGCTGGGAGGAATCCGGCGCCAGTGCACAAAATTTACATGTTTTTATGAGCTATAGATCAGTTTTTTGTGTTTGTTTTTTTTACACTTTTCTTAAGGCGAGACACTACAGGTGAATAGGATAATATTTTAAAATAATAGATATCACCATGAAACTTCCTCAGTTGATTACTGTATTATAAGTTTTAGAAATTTGTATGTTTAATTATGCAAATTAGGCATTATCTCATTAAATATGCGCAAATTTGCGTATATTTCCGGAAGATAGAGCTGAACATGTGATAAAGCCAGGTGCAAAATTCCTTTTTCATTTTGTTTACACACTAAATGAAAAGAAAATTAGAGGGATTTCAGGATATCTGCTTTCATTTCCTAGGAAATTAAAATATACTGCCCATAGCCTAAAAAACATAAATTTTCCCCATATTTTTTTATTATAATGTCTTATAAATCAGGCCAGGAATGATTTATCAACAAATCCTTCTGTAAATATCTTCAGAATACTGCTAAGTGTATAACTGGAAAGTTTGGTGTTAGTAGGTGCTCCATAGGCTGAGATATTGATACTTGAAAAATACCAAAAAATTATTTAGAGAAAACGGCATTTAAAGATTTAAACAGGAGAATTCATTTTGGTCAATTTGGGCGAAACGTACTGCCGCGATTAAACAAAATGTGATGAAATAAACATTTTAATTTGTTTTGAAATGACACATATTGAAGGAGTAGACAAAATCTAAAAATTGACCACTGCATGAAAAATCCCTGTTTTTGCCCGCCGTGTCTCGCTTTAAGTAAAAACAAGAGAATTTAGCAAAGTTTTTGCTGTTCGGTTCCCCCTACCGCTGTTGGCTGTAACGCCGCTGTTAAACGGACCCTAAAGGCAACACGGAAGACGAGAACACTACTGGGCCCAGAATGGAGCCTTGAGGAACTCCCTGTTAGTGGGGCAGCAGTAGAAAAGTATGTCTACGTGGACTGAAACCACCTTAAAGAAGTACCTTTTAAAGCATCTTTGTATCAACACTACCATTAAAAACTCTGTGAACCCCCCCCCAGCTATACACATTCATTTGTTTACATGTTGAAGAGGCCACAAAAATGGCAGCTGACCATGAGGAAAAACAGCGAGGTGTTTGGCTCGTAAAGGGTTCAGTTTTAATCATAAAGCGGCAAATCTCAGCAAAGGCCATTTCAAAGATACAAGCCAGTTATTATCCAGTTACATCTAAATCATTAAATTCCAAATTAGTCCTTTCAGAGCCAAATAAAAAACGTTGCCATGCTAAAGAAACCAACACATTGCTACAAAACTTGAAACCTGAGCGTGCACGATGCGACAGTGGGAAGAAAAAACTCCCTTTAAACACTGTGGGGTCACATGGGTCTGAAAGGATCGGATTATTGGCTAAATCACAATCAGACTGAGTTATTAAGTGCATGTAGACACCTTAATCTGACTAAGGATCGGATCGGGTTAAGACCCGAGATAACTGGGTTAAAAGTCAGATTAAGGTGTCTACATGCACTCTATAACTCAGTCTGATTGTAATTTAGCCGATAATCCGATCCTTTCAGGGCCGTGTGACCTCACTGAGTGCCTCAAACTTAGCAAACAGCAGCTGAACCCTAAAAGGCTGAACTTGGCTGTGTTTTTCATACAGAAACAACTGTTAAAAGTCCTGTTTAATTATTAATATTTATTGTAAATGGCTAAATTAATCATGTTGTTGGGGGTTCAACGGGGAACAGAACGTGCATGTTGCATCGGCTCATGGCGGGTGGGTGAGTTTTGAATTTGCAGAAAGGTTAATCACAAACTTGATCAGTTCAACAATGAGCTGCTTTCGTATGTAGTGACTAAACATGCCTGGTTTGTGCTGGTGGATCAGTCAGTGGGGTCACATGGCCCTGAAAGGATCGGATTATTGGCTAAATTACAATCAGACTGAGTTATTAAGTGCATGTAGACACCTTAATCTGACTAAGAACTGGATCGGATGGGATTCAGACCCCGAGATAACTAGGCTGAAAGTCACTCTAAACCTGCTTGTAGACGCTGAAGCTCGTGGTGAATCAGACTTTGCGTTCTGCGCATGCTCCAGATGTTTTCCCGGGGTCGTGACCCGGAAGTCAAAGCAGACGATATTCCTGTTGTTGTCGCCGTCAGAAAGAAACAAACAACGCGATGGAGAATGCTCCGTTGGGCATCGAGTTTGTGCAACAAGCAGCTCATCACAGACCAAATGTAGAGGGACGTAGCTTCATCTGGCTCTGCGTTCTCCATCTTTCTCCAATGCCTGAGTTTGTTGTTGTTGTTGGTGGTGAAGAGGTCAACAGGAAGTGGCTCTATTAGCAACAGCTGGAATGGGTACAGCGCCACCTATCATACCGGGGTATGACACGCTTTGTGCCTCTGATCCCATTCATTCACCGCCATATATCCAAGGAGAATTACCCTTAATAACTCAGTCTGATTGTAGTTTAGCCAATAATCCGATCCAATAAACAGCACCACGGTCCGTACAAACTGAATGAAAAAGCACAGGAAACAGCAGCGGCCATGTTGGAGATCTCAGGGTTTTTTTGTGTGTTTTTCCATTCAGTTCCTCTTTGATTGACGCAGTTTACTCTTCATGAAACCGTCTGGATGTTCAGCTGAATGGCTCCAGGTTCATCATCAGTTCCGATACGTTTAACATTTATAAAGAAACACAAGCAGAACGACAGGTTTCTGGGCGTCGCTCTGAAGGCTTTCTGTTCTTTTACGGAGTCGATTCGCGTGTTGTTGCCTGTTTATGCCTTCAGTATTCAGTCTGATCCTCCATTCCTCAAACATCCCATCGATTCCTCTGAACTCTGTTCTTCCTCTACGAGCTTTTTACGGCGGTAATATGGCTCCAGTACCGTGTTAGCATCTCTAACTAGCACAGCAAATACAGACGAATAAAACCAGTTTTTCACTAATCCAGCTACTGTTTAAGCAACCTTTAGAAAAAAAACACCCAGTTTGTCTTTATAACAAAGTTTATTGGTTTAATCAGAAGCATCCACTTACAATAAAACACTTTGAATGAAACGAGGGAACATCTGACGGCTTTCAGAAGACCGTAAAAGTTCAATCTTAAAACACAGCGACTCCATTCCCTGTAATCCCGTCAATTTACTCCGAGTCGATCTTTACACATCTACTTTAAAAGCCTTTAAGAGCCCACGTCGGGGGCAGATTATCACATCATTTAGTTCATTCAAGCCCAAGAAAATCTTTCATTTAGTTTCAGTTCGCATCTCGTTTTAAGATTTAATTTTACAGGTTTTCAGAGCAGCTGCTCAACACAAATACAACAAACACAGAAATAATAATAAGTGCTGTAACAAGCATAGTGTCACATTTCCAGCTTTGGAAACGGTCAAATGGAAATAAAAAAAATGTATAAACGTACATCAGCAACACCTTGTTCAGTGCTTCACACACGATCCGAAGACAGATGAGTTGGTTCAAAAACTTAATTGGTCATAAAACGTTCAGTTTTTTTGTCTTTCGATGATTAAATTCAATCATTTAAAGCTGCATTAACTGATCCGAGCCACCGGGGGGCAGCAGAGCGAGTTACGACGTCGCTACGGTGGACGTTTTAGCTCCTCGAGAAACATTTTTGGCTCCAAAACCTAAACTCGGAGCGAAAAGAAGCCGAAAAGCTTCGTAGAGCTGTAGATTAACGAATAGTTTAATCCTTTGTTAATACACAAGCGTTAACAGGTGCAGCTTTAAATACAAAGAGAAGCATAAAAATATAGCTTATATGTTTAGAGTTTTTTCTCATTACGGAGCACACATGACAAACAACACTCACCTGATTGGATTAAACAAATTTGGCACTTAAATCGAACTTTCCCTAAAACCCTTCGTGCTACAGATCCGGCCGACTTCGCAGTAAATTTGATAGATGCGAGATTATTTAGCAGAAACGCATCCGGAGTGACCAAAATGTAGCTTCGCCACCCAAGGAGTCGCAGGATCTGGAACACGAGGAGTTAAAGGCTGCTTCTGCTCCTCCTTAACTACATAAAAACGTACAGAGAAGTTTCCCTCTGCAGGAGTTGAGCCGTGCTGCCAGTGAAACCGAAGCTCAGCTCCTCCATTTTGTGTCTTGGCCAAGTTTGAGGCCCAAACACGATTCAGATTCTTAAAAACTTTACAAGCTAAAAGGCTCACAAAGCTGTACAGTACTTCTGTCTCTTGACATTTCTCGGCCGGGACTTCCTGCTACGCTTCTTACGTTTTTTCTCTTTTCGTCCTTTAAGTGGGTCGAAGCAACATTTCAGCTCTTGTTGAGGTTTTAAAACATTTTCTCCCAAATCCACAAACACTCTCCCGGCTTGTTGTTGAGGTTTTAAAACGGTCTCTTCCAGTTTCTGGGATTATTGCTGTTTCACTAAAGGAGAATTGAACCTTTCTGGGACTGAATTAGTGTCATATTGACCCAAAGGCTTTTATTTTCTCTCCTCTCAAAGTGTCGGTTTATTCACATTGAGCTAAAAAAAAATTCTTGTTTCGGTTCTTTCTAAAATTTACGCGTTTAGTTTTTTTTTTCTAAGGGAACTTTTTTTTTGGCAGCTTAAAATTGGTAAAAATACTGAGCATGACCCCAAGTTTAAGAAGGTAGTTAATTTAATCACCTAATTTGCATGTGGTGACATCACTGATGACATCACTGTGGATAACATCGACTCCTAGTGAACATTTTAACACGTTTCCACGAGTTTTTTCTTTTCTTTTTTTACTTTTTTGACCCTTTTCTGAACTCATGAACACAACTATGAACAAAGCTGTTCCAACTTCTGATATTTTTCATGTTTTTTCTGTCTTTTTCTCCACATAAAAACAGCAGAAAATCAGTAAGAATCAGTAAAGTGTTCATATCTGTTAGTTTCATTTGTCCAGAAATCACCAAAGATTTCTTAAGCTGAGAATCGACAACAAGAGTTGTTAATTCAACACTTTGTTTTGGTAAAAACAAAAGTGCTGATATCTCAAGTTAAGATTGTGTTGTTGTGGTTAAATTTGGTGAATAAATTGCAAACGTTGGATCAAAATGTAAATGTGCATCACTGATCCGACTTTTGAGACGATTTAGTGATCGATTTCCGTCGGATTTAATCCAAAACTACGGGGTAAACTGGAGTTAAAGCTGATCTCGCCTCTGATTGAGGCGCGATATTCAAAACAAGGTGTTGATTTCTAATTTCTAAACGTAAGAAAAGGAAAAAAAGAAAGGTGAGAAAACTGCGAATAAACGTGGCCAATTTAATGGGACAGAAGTCGGTTGGATAACGGCACCAGCCGGGTTTTATGACCCGTGCACCAGCAGCTGAACTGATACGCACATTTTATCTGAAGGTCTGATTATTCTGCTGCTCTGTGCTTCATGTAAGAAGGTTTAAATTCATCGAACAAAGAAGTAACTCCACCCTTCTGCTGCCACAGGCCGGATGATTCAAACGCCCCCGGCTGCGTTCAGGTAAGCTTTAACTTCCCACTGCCCTGCTTCTGTGTCATTATGATTGATTACTAATACTCTTCTTCTGCACTAAGTCTTCTGGTTGATGTAAAGGCACTTTTCCCACAAAATGCTGCACAGAACAACATTTAATATTCACGATGTATCGCGAGTCAGAAGGTTTGCTACCAGAAGCTGTTAAAGCTGCACCAGGGACCAGACAGAAAAACACTTTTTTTATGGGTTTTATCGGGTAATTTTATGTGTTTTACTTCAGTCTGAGGGATTCGAGTTACAAAATAGAGACTAAAGAGAGATTTTATTGATGTACTCACGTAAAATAAGTGTAGAAATATCTCGCCTCTCATCAGATATCAGCCCTTTATTAAAGAATCCAAGCTGGTGCAGCTTTAAGGTAAAAAAAAAATGGCACTTTTGTCCCCTGCAGATACAAGTTCCAGGTGATTTTTGTGCATTTGGCTTTTATATTTATCTTTTTTAGGAAAAGTGATTCTGACTTCATTTTTGTTCGGTCACTGTGGACAGCTCAGAAAAGCCACTAAGAGGAGGAGATGCACCATCTGATATGGAGGTTATTCAGCTAAACTACAGTGACTCGTAGGGATGGGAATCGAAAACAGGTTCTTGTTGAGAACCGGTTCCCAGTGTTTCAATTCCTTGGAATCGTTTGGCGACTTTGCAAACGATTCCCTTATCGATTCCAGTGGGCGCGAATGACGTCACCACGCAACGTTGCGTGGCGAGTCCAGTGCAGCCAGCAGCCAACAGTAAACATGGCGCCCAAGCGGTACAAACGCTCGAAAGTTTGGTTACACATCCCTAAAAAAGACGACAACATGAAAAGTGAATATTTCACCAAAGGGAGGAAATACTACCAACATGCAATAACTATGAATGAATGACTAACGTTGGTGAATCTGAACTCAGCAACGTTAGCAACGTTAGCATGTCCTCGGCTAACACTGCAGGTAACTAACTAACTAACAAACACTGCCTATCATGTTAGCGCCATTTGCCTGATTGTAAAAGCTGCTGTTAGTAACGGTTAAGGTTAAATGAATGCCTTCTCAGGCATTACATTTAGATGAAATCATGAGAGACAGAGCCTGACTGGCTCAGAGCCAGAGGCTGGTGGTACTACCCCCAGTTCACCTCTACCTCCAGCTTCTCCTTTCACCAGAGCAGGAAGAGTTAAATTACCCAGGCCATGATAGACCAATGTGGACCTCACCGTTGTTGGGTTTGTGAGGTCACGACTCGTGTTCCTTCTAAACTAAACAAAGTTGATGCTAATCGACCGGTTTGTTGTCCTTTTTCTCCAAATGAGAATCGATAAGGGAACCGACAAAGAACCGAATCGTTAAGCAGAATCGAAAATGAATTGGAATCGTAAAAATCGTATTAATTCCCATCCCTAGTGACTCGTGTGTCACGGCGTCGCTGAGCTCCTTCAGCGTTCGAACAACATGGCGTCCAAAGCGTGATGCTGGTGAGAAGTCAGATTTCAGCATCAAACCGGCGCTGCCGTAGATGCTTCCAGAGCTCAGAACGTCTCGGCCCTTTAAGTGCAGCTAACATGCAAACATGGAGTGAAATAAGGCTAAAACATTTCCCGTCAGAGCTCTTCCTCCGGCTCTCAGCTCCTCGCCGCTCTCTACTCGTTTCTTGACGTGATGTCCTGAAACAGAAGCGGTAGAAGCCGTTAACTCCTTCTTCTTCTTCTTCTTCTTTGCGGCCCGTGAAAGACGTGAAAGAAGGTTTTAAAGTCGGACTCACCTCCGTTTTCGCCCTCCTCCACCCGCCCATCGGCCCCGACTTCGTCAGGACTGAAACAGAGCGGAACATTTGGCACACTTTAAAACTTTCTGGAGGCCAGCGTTCCTTCTTTAGGGGAGAAGATCCAAACTGAATGAGCTGTACATGGTTTCACAGGTACTCACACATAAATGTGCAGATCATCACGAACACGGCCAACGTTACACTCGAGCTCCACCACAGACTCCTGAGGGAGGGCAAAGCTCATTATTTAACTTTCCAACGAGCACTTTTACAGCATGTTGAAGCTGTGTTGCCTTTAAAATACGTTAAACCCCGTTTTCACAGAATTATCCGCCTGGTTGTTACACAGAGCTCCACAGCTCTGTGCTTCCTAAAGAAACTACCTAAAAATGACACAGTGACACAAAGTCCTAAAGAAACTAAAGTACTTAAAAATGACACAAAGTCCTAAAGAAACTACCTAAAAATGACACAGTGACACAAAGTCCTAAAGAAACTAAAGTACTTAAAAATGACACAAAGTCCTAAAGAAACTACCTAAAAATGACACAGTGACACAAAGTCCTAAAGAAACGATTTAAAAATGACACAAAGTCCTAAAGAAACTACTTAAAAATAACAAAGTAACACAAAGTCCTAAAGAAACTACCTAAAAATGACACTAAGCCCTAAAGAAACTACTTAAAAATGACACAGTGACACAAAGTCCTAAAGAAACTACCTAAAAATGACACAGTGACACAAAGTCCTTAAGAAACTAAAGTACTTAAAAATGACACAAAGTCCTAAAGAAACTACCTAAAAATGACACAGTGACACAAAGTCCTAAAGAAACGATTTAAAAATGACACAAAGTCCTAAAGAAACTACTTAAAAATAACAAAGTAACACAAAGTCCTAAAGAAACTACCTAAAAATGACACAGTGACACAAAGTCCTAAAGAAACGATTTAAAAATGACACAAAGTCCTAAAGAAACTACTTAAAAATGACACAAAGTAACACAAAGTCCTAAAGAAACTACTTAAAAATGACACAAAGTCCTAAAGAAACTACTTAAAAATGACACAAAGTCCTAAAGAAACTACTTAAAAATGACACAGTGACACAAAGTCCTAAAGAAACTACTTAAAAATGACACAAAGTCCTAAAGAAACTACTTAAAAATGACACAAAGTCCTAAAGAAACTACTTAAAAATGACACTAAGCCCTAAAGAAACTACTTAAAAATGACACAGTGACACAAAGTCCTAAAGAAACTACTTAAAAATGACACAAAGTAACACAAAGTCCTAAAGAAACTACTTAAAAATGACACAAAGTCCTAAAGAAACTACTTAAAAATGACACAAAGTCCTAAAGAAACTACTTAAAAATGACACAAAGTCCTAAAGAAACTACTTAAAAATGACACAAAGTCCTAAAGAAACTACTTAAAAATGACACAAAGTCCTAAAGAAACTACTTAAAAATAACAAAGTAACACAAAGTCCTAAAGAAACTACTAAAAAATGACACAAAATGACACAGAGTCCAAAAGAAACTACTTAAAATGACACAAAGTCCTAAATAAACGATTTAAAAATGACAAAAGTCCTAAAGAAACTACTTAAAAATGACACAAAGTCTTAAAGAAACTACTTAAAAATGACACAAAGTCCTAAAGAAACTACTTAAAAATGACACAAAGTCTTAAAGAAACTACTTAAAAATGACACAAAGTCTTAAAGAAACTACTTAAAAATGACACAAAGCCCTAAAGAAACTACTTAAAAATAACACAGTGACACAAAGTCCTAAAGAAACTACTAAAAAAATGACACAAAATGACACAGAGTCCAAAAGAAACTACTTAAAAATGACAAAAGTCCTAAAGAAACTGAGCTTTTTTCTGGCTTTTCGACATGAGAACAACGTTGAAAGTAGCTTAACTGCATTCACTGCAGCGTCACTGAGGGCTGCCGGCAGCGCGACGATGCATTTGAGGACTTAAGTTAAAGCAGATCTAATTACTTTTCTCATTCTGAACAACAGCAGCTAAAACATGAATCCAGTCCCGGTTCTTCTGCATTTCCACAGAAACATGGGGTTCCTCGGGGGTTCTGTTAGTGTGCGTTTCAGAACATAAAAACCATCGAAGAATCTGTAGATGATGCGTTATTTCTGCATAAACTTCTGCTGTTAGGCTGTATTCATTGGAAAAAAAAAAAAAAAAAAATCAGACTTTTCAATGTCCAACTTGGCAAAATCAGTGAAAACACCACGAGAATCTGAATGTCCAAGTCAATTTCACGCAGCTACGGGCTTCCCTGTCTTGTCTTTTTCATTCTAAAAGACAGAGGCGACTTCGTTCTATTGGTAATAGGACAAAAATGGCATTTGGAGTTCCCCAGGGTTGAATTCTGGGGTCCCTTTTATTTATGATTTACATGCTCGTATTGGCACAAATAATGCAAAACAACTAAATATAGCACCGCGGTTACTACGTTGGTGTAAGATGCGGGACAATGCGCCCTACCGGCGCCGTCTTTGGGGGTAAAATGCATCACCGGTTCCTGCTGAGGACATATGGAGCGGAACCGAAAGATCCGGTTAAAAAAAAAAAAGCACCTTTTTCAGAAAAAAAAACTCAGATCTGCGTCAGCTCTTCTTCTTTTAACTCAAACCTGAAGACTTTCCTGTTCACTGCATCTATGTCGACACTTTCAGTCCAACTGACGGATAAAGCTTTTAAAAAACGGTCTTACCCCGAGTACAGAGACGTGAAGATGAAGACGGCGAAGAGGAGGAGGACGAAGGCCTTCGTGGTTAACCCTGAAACACGAGCGCACACGTCAGAACCAGAACACGTGGACCCACAGAAACAGAAACTGTGGCCAGTTTCCCATCATGCACTGGAGCTGGATCACTGAAGCTCACCTGCGTCCTCGGGCGCCGCCCGGCAGCAGCAGGTGTTGCTGTAGAACGGCGAAGGGGGCGGGACCTCAGAGAGCCCGCCCAGCGTCTGGGTGAACCGCTCCTTCGACTGACAGATCTCAGAGCAAATCTCCTCCTGGACGAGCAGCTTCGGAGGCGGGGCTTCTTTACCGGGAGGCGGGGCTTCTTTACCGGGAGGCGGCGGGACCTCTGTGGGGTCTGAAAGAGACAAAAATCACGAATCAATTGAGATTAACCTTGCAGCACCCAAGCATATGAATAATCATTGAAAAAAAAATCATTTTGGCTCTTCTTGCATCTTTTTGGGTGGGAATAAACCAATATTTTTGGAATTTTTGGAATTGGGCTATTTTTGATCATTTTAGGCAATGTTGCATATTAGCAACTGTGGGCTTTCCTGATTAATTTTGTAATAATAGAATTTGGAGACCTGAGCTCCCATTAGCGCTGTGAAAGGTGGACAAAGCAGACCACTCCAAACGAGACCAGAACCAACTAGAACAGAGCACCGCAAAGCAGAGTGTAATTCACTGAGCCGAGAAAATGATGCTGTGACAACTGTCGGCACATAAAATGTAATGTACAGAAATATTACACATGAATTAGGGCTGGGACTTTAGCGCGTTAATTTCGATTAATTAACTACACACATATTAGCGCGTTAAAAAATATAATGCATTTTAATCGCACACTATCAAGCCTCAAATATCACCTCAACGCTAAACATGTAGCAGCTAGCGTGGAAGCTAACGGGGGCCCAACGCAGCTTAACATCCAAGATTCTATATACTGTGTTTTCATGCATGCTACATTCAGATTTCAAATAGGGATATGTTCTGTGTTTGTTGAAATATTGTTGAAAATGTTAATTTTCTAAAGGATAAAGTATATGCGATTAATTTCGATTGATTAATTTCAAAGCCTGTAGTTAACGCGATTAAAAATTTTTATCGAGTCACAGCCCTAACATGAATGTAAATAATGTATGTAAATTTAAAAAAAAAAAAAATCAAATAATGTAATGTAAATACATTTTTAAGCATCGTAGGGGGCGCTACAGAGTCAATGAGCGACTCCCAAAAATATAAAGTTTAGATTCTTTCATGTCGTCGACTGGCAGGTGGAGCTCGCAAAATTTCCTGAGTTTTCGAGCACCTTTTGCAAAGAATAAGAAGAAAGAATAATCCTTACAGATACAATAGGATCCTTGCAGTTTCACTGCTCGGTCCCTAAATATAATGTAAATAAATAATGTAAATAAATAAAAAGCTTATTGCATATCTGCTGCAACTGTGGGTGCTACAGGGATAATTAAGAAAATAAACAATCGAGGACTCGGCTTTAACATTCGTGACGCACCGTAGGTGAAGCTGCGACTGTCGTCCAGCTCGCTGCCGTTCAGACCCGACCACAGTGACTCGTCCAGCGGGGCCGGGCCCTCCAGGCTGCTCCCGGTCCAGTCCAGATCTCGGTCCTCCTGATCCAAGTCCAGGTCTTGACTCGTGTAGTCCTTGTGGTTCTGGTCGTGTCCCGTCCCGAACACGCCTCTGAAGACCTTCTGGTCCAGCCATGACTGGCAGCTCTCTGTGACGTCGCTCAGCAGGCGAACCAGCGAGCTGCGAGGCCTCCGTCTGCGCCGGAAAACCCTGAAAGAGGAAAAGTTCACCCCATCTCTCAGGTTTTTCACTTTCTACTGATTTCTAAGATCACTTTCTAAGATTAACGAGCGGTGATGAGAAGAACGCTGGTTTGATTAAGAAGAGTCAGATTTACAAACAACCGCAAAGTGATGCAAAAAGACAATAAACCAACTTCAGTATCAGACCAAATGATAAATGTGACACAAAATAACCACAAAATGATGCAAGACGGCTTAAAACTATCTCAAAATGATCACAAATTGACATTAAAAGGGCCAAAAAGCATTGCAAAATAACTTGCAAAGTGACAGAATTGTCCATAAAGTGTCGACAAATTCACTAAGAGAAACCATAAAGTAACACAAAATAACTTCAGTGTGACTCAAAACGACAAAATGATGCAAAACTACTTCAAATCTATGCCAAATGACACCAACTGAAACAAGATATCTACACTGACAGACAAATAAAGTGACAGAAAAAGACAAAAACGTAATAATGAACAACTCCAGTGTCAAAAATATCCTCCAAAAATACTTTAAAATGACAATATGTGACTTCAGCCAACAGAAAATGTCCACAAAGTACCGAAAATACCCACAAGGTGGCACAAAATGTCCTCTTGGTCACAAACAAAGAGTTTAAAGTCATTAAATGACTAAAAGTTTATAAAAATAAACACAAAGGGACGAATATGATGCAAAACTATTTCAAAATGACCACAAATAAAAACACTGGATGGCCACCAAGTGACACAAGATGCCTCCAATGTAACACAAACTCTCCCGCCCTCCAAAAAGTGTCTCAATATAACTTCAAAAACATCCATGAAATGCTAAAAAAAAGTCCATAAAGTCATTAAGAAACTACTTAAAATGGCACAGTGGCCAGAAAGTATCACCAAGTGATGCAAAACAGCTTCAAATTTAAGCCAAATGAACACAAAGAAACATTAAACAACCACCATGAATGACATCTTGTGTCACCACAAGATATCCACAAGTTGCCACAAAGAGACCAAAAAAGTGTGAAAAACATCCTAAAAGTAACACAAGGTAACACAAAGTCCTAAAGAAACTACTTAAAAATGACACAAAATGACACAAAGTCCTAAAGAAACTACTTAAAAATTACACAAAGTCCTAACGAAACTACTTAAAAATGACACAAAATGACACAGTCTTAAAGAAACTACTTAAAAATTACACAAAGTCCTAAAGAAACTACTTAAAAATGACACAAAATGACACAAATTAACCCAAAGTCCTAAAGAAACTACTTAAAAATGACACAAAATGACACAAATTAACACAAAGTCCTAAAGAAACTACTTAAAAATTACACAAAGTCCTAAATAAACTACTTAAAAATTACACAAAATGACACAAAGTCTTAAAGAAACTACTTAAAAATGACACAAAGTCCTAAAGAAACTACTTAAAAATGACACAAAATGACACAAAGTCTTAAAGAAACTACTTAAAAATGACACAAAGTCCTAAAGAAACTACTTAAAAATTACACAAAATGACACAAATTAACACAAAGTCCTAAAGAAACTACTTAAAAATGACACAAAATGACACAAATTAACACAAAGTCCTAAATAAACTACTTAAAAATTACACAAAATGACACAAAGTCCTAAATAAACTACTTAAAAATTACACAAAATGACACAAAGTCCTAAATAAACTACTTAAAAATGACACAAAGTGACACAAAGTCCTAAAGAAACTACTTAAAAATGACACAAAATGACACAAATTAACACAAAGTCCTAAAGAAATTACATAAAAATGACACAAAGTAACACAAAGTGATGTGAAACCAACTGAATACATCTAACTTTAACATTTTGTTCTGCAGTGAAGCAATAAAACCATAAACAGGCACAATAACACAACGGTCTCCCAGCAACCGTGATCGATGACATCACACCTCGGTCCCTGAAGGCAGCTGAAGTCAGAGACGAGGAATTTACAGCCTTTAAACCCGCCGACATGTGCAGCACGGCTGGCTGTGATTGGCTGCTGAGGATGACCTCACCGCTCTGTGAGAGTGTTGTTCTGCTTGTTGCCGATGTTACATGAACCTCCACAGGAGGAGTACGGTTCGACTTGGGTTCCACGATTGTTATGACCCACGAACACGCCACCCGATGTTCCTCCGCAGCAGAAAATAGTTCCCAAAAAAACAAAGCCAGAGGAGCAAAGCTCTGCTGGGGACTCACCTGACCAGGTTCTCCTTGTAGGACACGCTGGTTTTGCAGGGCGTCAGCGACACGTTCCCGTCTTCGTCCCAGGAGAAGCTGTCCTCCGTGACTGCGTAGTAGCCATTAGTGAGGAGGCGTGGCGAGCGGCGGCAGCAGCAGGGGCCGCCGCCGCTCGCTGAGGAGTAGCAGACGTACGAGGAGTCGGGGGAGAGGAGGGCCGGGTCGGGGCTGCAGGAGACAGAGAGGGGTGATAGCAGGAAGAAACTCATCCCAAAATTCAGCTCAAATAAGGAAAAACTATGAAACTGTTGCTCAAAAAGGTGTTAAACTACACGTACACGTTGGGTTCAAAAAGGTGTTAAACTACACGATGAGTTAAAATAGGTGTTAAACTACATGTAAAAGGTGTTAAACTACATGTAAAAGGTGTTAAACTACACGTAAACGGTGTTAAACTACTCGTAAAAGGAGTTAAACTACATGTAAAAGGTGTTAAACTACATGTAAATGGTGTTAAGCTACACGTAAACGGTGTTAAACTACACGTAAACGTTTTTAAACTACATGTAAAAGGTGTTAACCTACATCTAAACGGTGTTAAACTACATGTAAAACGGTGTTAAACTACATGTAAACGTTTTTAAACTACATGTAAAAGGTGTTAACCTACATCTAAACGGTGTTAAACTACATGTAAAACGGTGTTAAACTACATGTAAACGGTGTTAAACTACATGTAAACGGTGTTAAACTACATGTAAACGTTTTTAAACTACATGTAAAAGGTGTTAAACTACACGTTGAGTTAAAAAAGGTGTTAAACTACATGTAAAAGGTGTTAAACTACATGTAAACGGTGTTAAACTACATGTAAAATACATGTAAAAGGTGTTAAACTACATGTAAACGTTTTTAAACTACATGTAAAAGGTGTTAAACTACATGTAAACGGTGTTAAGCTACATGTAAAAGGTGTTAAACTGCATGTAAACTACATGTAAAATACATGTAAAAGGTGTTAAACTACATGTAAACGTTTTTAAACTACATGTAAAAGGTGTTAAACTGCATGTAAACGGTGTTAAACTACATGTAAAAGGTGTTAAACTACATGTAAAAGGTGTTAAACTGCATGTAAACGGTGTTAAACTACATGTAAAAGGTGTTAAACTACATGTAAACGGTGTTAAACTACATGTAAACTACATGTAAACTACATGTAAACGTTTTTAAACTACATGTAAAAGGTGTTAAACTACATGTAAACGGTGTTAAGCTACATGTAAAAGGTGTTAAACTGCATGTAAACGGTGTTAAACTACATGTAAAATACATGTAAAAGGTGTTAAACTACATGTAAACGTTTTTAAACTACATGTAAAAGGTGTTAAACTGCATGTAAACGGTGTTAAACTACATGTAAAAGGTGTTAAACTACATGGAAACGGTGTTAAACTACATGTAAAAGGTGTTAAACTGCATGTAAACGGTGTTAAACTACATGTAAAAGGTGTTAAACTACATGTAAACGTTTTTAAACTACATGTAAAAGGTGTTAAACTACATGTAAACGGTGTTAAACTACATGTAAACGGTGTTAAACTACATGTAAAAGGTGTTAAACTACATGTAAACGGTGTTAAACTACACGTTGGGTTCAGGACGAGAGGAAATCACTGAGTGTCATAGAGTTCTGAGGCTGTTCCCAGAGAAGCTCCTGGCGGTCGTAAAGTCCGACTGCGGCCCAGATGTGTGTTTTCCATCTAAAACTCAGAACTCGGTGGCAAACGGAGACACTAAGTCACAGTTTCCAGGCTCAGTTAGCGAGTCTCAGCTTGTGCCTGAAGGTTAATGCTCTTTCTGTTATTAAATCAGTGATAAATGTGCTGGTAGCTGCAGTTTTAGCAACCAGCTATATGTTTTGAAGATGTTGAAACGGAGACGTCTTTTTTTTTTTACCTCTGGCAGGAGTGGTTGCCCCGCAGCCTTCGTTTTATAGGGGAACCTGAACAGGGGTTGGAAAACACAGCGTTACGGTCAGAAACTGAGGATATGCTTCAGATAAAAGCTCAGATAAAAGCGTACGGGGAAACAAACCCAGGGGGGTTGTTAGCTAACAGTGGAGCGTGGTTTGTTCCAGCTCTGATTCTGGAGAACCAAACCAGTTCCAAACAGCAGCAGAGACTGGGCCTTTACTGGGTTTCCCAACATGTTGTCGTTTGGGTCTCTGTGGGAAAGAAATGCCGACGGAGCGGCTGTGCTGGACCTTAAAGGGATAGTTCGCCTCTTTTGACATGAAGCTGTATGACATCCCATACCAGCAACATCGTTTATGAACATTTTCTTACCCCCTGTGAGCTGAGTTCAGCTTAGCTAATGAAGATGACGTACACCAACTTCTAAGGAGTTATTGCTGCTCCTTTAGCAGCAGCTAACGCTAAAAGCTAACGCTAACAGCTTAGCTAATGAAGATGACGTACACCAGCTTCTAAGGAGTTATTGCTGTTCCTTTAGCAGCAGCTGACGCTAACAGCTTAGCTAATGAAGATGACGTACACCAACTTCTAAGGAGCTATTGCTGTTCCTTTAGCAGCAGCTAACGCTAACAGCTTAGCTAATGAAGATGACGTACACCAACTTCTAAGGAGCTATTGCTGTTCCTTTAGCAGCAGCTAATGCTAACAGCTAACGCTAACAGCTTAGCTAATGAAGATGACGTACACCAGCTTCTAAGGAGTTATTGAGAATGAGGAGTCACGTGACTCCGGTCGGCCATGTTGGCAGAAGAATCTATTGGTTGCCAGGGGCAACGCCATTAACTTAACGGATATCTTCCCGCATTTGTCATTTCGGCAGGGCAGAGACTAATACAAAAGAAAGAAAGAAAGCAAAGCAATGCAGAGAGATAAGGCGAAAGAAAAGGGACCTTACAGGGACAAGCTTATTACAAGCGCAAAGCAGCGGTATTTGGAGAAACTGTCCAGCATCCAAAATATTGATCCTTACGAGCTCCCTGCAGCAGGTCAGACACCTGCTCTCCCTGATGCTGCATCCATTTAGGAAACCTAAAATAACGTATTTCGTTGTTCCTATGTTTCCCAAACGTATTGTGTGAGGTACTGGAACAGTTCTTCACACAGCATTGATTTCCAGGCATGTTCTTGCAATTCCGTACTGTTTAAACTTTGTTTACACTTACTGATTTAAAAACACACGCGTACAATGTAAACGAACGGAGAGAACGGCGTTTTCTCGCTAGCATTCTGCCAACATGGTGCATAGGGGCGGGGCTCTGTACTATGACGACAACTCCTCATTCTCAATTGCTGTTCCTTTAGCAACAGCTAATGCTAACAGCTAACGCTAACAGCTTAGCTAATGAAGATGACGTTCACCAGCTTCTAAGGAGCTATTGCTGTTCCTTTAGCAGCAGCTAACGCTAACAGCTTAGCTAATGAAGATGACGTACACCAACTTCTAAGGAGTTATTGCTGTTCCTTTAGCAGCAGCTAACGCTAACAGCTTAGCTAATGAAGATGACGTACACCAACTTCTAAGGAGCTATTGCTGTTCCTTTAGCAGCAGCTAACGCTAACAGCTTAGCTAATGAAGATGACAAACACCAGCTTCTACGGAGTTCTTGCTGCTTCTTTCTGAAAGATGAACATTATTGTTCCCACATTACTTTGTTAGCTGAAGCTTTCTAGCTAAACGGTTTCGTTCTGTAACTCATCGACCTGCAGCTGTGTGGATAATGGACTCCGGCTTGGTCCATCACTGTTGATGAGAAAGCATGGTTTGCTAGCATCTGCTGCTAACTCACATGCTAAACTACTTCTCACATAGAGTGCGCCCTGGGCGGTCGCCCACATTGCCCATAGCAAAAACCGTCCCCGACGCTAGCTGTAATGTTCTATCCTCATATGTAAGTCTCTTTGGATGGAAGCGTCGGCTCAATGCAGACACATAAACATTTGGATATACTGTATTCAGGGAAAGAGAAGAGCAGTCTGGAAGGACCTCCTTTGTCGTTAAATAACGACTGAACAGAGCTGTCAGACTGAGCTGCTGTACAGTGGGACAGTTAGCAGCCCCCCCCTCGGCATGCTTTGTGAATGTGACGTACTTGTAACGGCTCCGGAGAAGAACAGAGCCATGTTTGTCTGCAGCGTCTCGCCCGCCGATCTGTGAAAGACATCAGAAAGCCGACGCCAAGCGGTCAGAGACGGGACGGCGTCTTCATGACAGTCAACAAATCCAACACAAGACACAAAAACAAACTTTGTTGGAGCCTCCGGATGTTCGACGCTTTGTTTTCAGAGGCCGTAGTGTGGCAGCAGTGTGGGTGTTATCAGTACTGAAGGAGCAGTTTGGTTCACTGGCAGGAAAACAAAACGCTTACAGACTAAATATTCCATCTGCTGCTGCTTTCTAACCAGAAAAGTGTAAAAAAAGCTCATTAGAAGTCGGGCTTTCGGTGAAGGCAGGTCGGTTAATCCCTGCAGAGCAGCTCAGAGGAGTTTCCTCGAGGGATTAACTGGAGTCAGACTAATCTGAATATAATCCAAACCGATCAGGCACCCGAACCAGAGCTGCGATCTCTCTCTGAGCCTCACCTTTAAACGGGTTCCTGCGCGGATCAGGTTCAGGCTTTCAGCGAAGTGTTTTCTGCTGGGATCGTCTCACATCCTGCAGGCACGAAGCGGCCGCCTGAGAACAAAATGCAGAAGGAAAACAGAGGGGCCGTGACTCTGAGCTCATGCTTCCTGTCCTGTTAACTCTTTGTCTGCCAGGGGGAAGTCTCTGTGTCCTCACTTATTCCAACTTTTCTCTGGACTTATCAGTAGCGTTTACTCTGGAAGATGTGGATTGATCAGAATTTTAATTTATTTCTTAGGAGGTGCATCTCAAAGTCTTTAGCTCCTGTAGGTTCGCCTTGACCAGGACACCCTGCTGAGGAAGCCGGCTCCTGGTGGAAATGTTCTGCTGTTTTTTATAAAAATAAAAAAAATAACAATCAATAAATAAATACATTTAAAAAAAGCAAATGTTCTGCTGTCAGCTGCACTGAGGAGCATGCATCTTCCATCCAGCAGCAGCCTCAGAGGATATCAGAGCCCAGTGGATGAACTCTATCTGAGGCTAATGTCCCAGCAGAGTTAGCTAAAGACTGTGGATGAACTCTGTCTGAGGCCAATGCTCCAGCAGAGTTAGCTAAAGACTGTGGATAAACTCTATCTGACGCTAATGTTCCAGCAGAGTTAGCTAAAGACTGTGGATGAACTCTATCTGAGGCTAATGTTCCAGCAGAGTTAGCTAAAGACTGTGGATAAACTCTATCTGATGCTAATGTTCCAGCAGAGTTAGCTAAAGACTGTGGATAAACTATATCTGAGGCTAATGTTCCAGCAGAGTTAGCTAAAGACTGTGGATGAACTCTATCTGAGGCTAATGTTCCAGCAGAGTTAGCTAAAGACTGTGGATAAACTCTATCTGAGGCTAATGTTCCAGCAGAGTTAGCTAAAGACTGTGGATAAACTCTATCTGAGGCTAATGTTCCAGCAGAGTTAGCTAAAGACTGTGGATAAACTCTATCTGAGGCTAATGCTCCAGCAGAGTTAGCTAAAGACTGTGGATGAACTCTATCTGACGCTAATGTTCCAGCAGAGTTAGCTAAAGACTGTGGATGAACTCTATCTGACGCTAATGTTCCAGCAGAGTTAGCTAAAGACTGTGGATGAACTCTATCTGAGGCTAATGTTCCAGCAGAGTTAGCTAAAGACTGTGGATGAACTCTGTCTGAGGCCAATGCTCCAGCAGAGTTAGCTAAAGACTGTGGATAAACTCTATCTGACGCTAATGTTCCAGCAGAGTTAGCTAAAGACTGTGGATGAACTCTATCTGAGGCTAATGTTCCAGCAGAGTTAGCTAAAGACTGTGGATGAACTCTGTCTGAGGCTAATGCTCCAGCAGAGTTAGCTAAAGACTGTGGATAAACTCTGTCTGAGGCTAATGTTCCAGCAGAGTTAGCTAAAGACTGTGGATAAACTCTGTCTGAGGCTAATGTTCCAGCAGAGTTAGCTAAAGACTGTGGATAAACTCTATCTGAGGCTAATGCTCCAGCAGAGTTAGCTAAAGACTGTGGATAAACTCTATCTGACGCTAATGTTCCAGCAGAGTTAGCTAAAGACTGTGGATAAACTCTATCTGAGGCTAATGTTCCAACAGAGTTAGCTAAAGACTGTGGATGAACTCTATCTGACGCTAATGTTCCAACAGAGTTAGCTAAAGACTGTGGATGAACTCTATCTGAGGCTAATGTTCCAGCAGAGTTAGCTAAAGACTGTGGATAAACTCTATCTGAGGCTAATGCTCCAGCAGAGTTAGCTAAAGACTGTGGATGAACTCTATCTGAGGCTAATGTTCCAACAGAGTTAGCTAAAGACTGTGGATGAACTCTATCTGAGGCTAATGTTCCAGCAGAGTTAGCTAAAGACTGTGGATGAACTCTATCTGAGGCTAATGTTCCAGCAGAGTTAGCTAAAGACTGTGGATGAACTCTATCTGAGGCTAATGTTCCAGCAGAGTTAGCTAAAGACTGTGGATGAACTCTATCTGAGGCTAATGTTCCAGCAGAGTTAGCTAAAGACTGTGGATGAACTCTATCTGAGGCTAATGTTCCAGCAGAGTTAGCTAAAGACTGTGGATGAACTCTATCTGAGGCTAATGTTCCAGCAGAGTTAGCTAAAGTGGATGTGCAGCAGCCACTTTTCATCCCACTGTTTTAACACTGTCTTAAAAATAATATGCTTAAACCAAAGTCTGCTCAACAAGACCTCAGACAGTTGCGCCAGAAAGAGGTTTTTATCTTAACAACCAATCACAGAGAGGGATTCCTGAGTATTTACATCAGGAACATCAGTTCAGAACGAGTTTTAAACACAAACAACAAGAGGCCAAAGATGGGGGCTCCGTGAGAGGGAGACGGGAAAACAACCTGATGAAGAGCCTCCAAAAATGAGCTCAGAAACTGGGTCAGCAACCGCAGACAGGGACGCTCTGTTCCAGTGAACGAATTTAAAAAGCATTTAATCCAAGTCAAATACATATAATGAGGTGTTTTACAGCCAAAGACTGTAGGGAAAGGAGCCATGAGCGACTGTTTCAGTTCAAAATAAGCACAAAAGTTGTCAAAGTTCAACTCCAAACTCTCTAAGTGCTTCATCCTCTGGAGAGCGAGACATTTCATCTGTAAAGATATTTAGATCTTTAGGCTCCGGGATGTAAACAGTCTGATATAAAGCCATGTTCACGACCTTTTTGGTGGGTAATATTCCAACATAAGTCCTGTAGAGAGCAGCCAGCCCGAGTCGGGTTCAGCTCAGAACCAGTCTGAGTAAAATCATCAACAGAAATGTGTAAACACAGGTGAATAAACCGCGCATTTAAACAGGCATTACATCTAAATCACGAGGCTGGTTTTGGGGAATCTTCTGCACATCTTTACCTTCTGTGCTCGATCATATTCATCCAACCCCCCCTCATGTGTGTCACTCTGTGTTTCCCAGCATGCTTTGCAGGAGCTGCTGGAGCTGCTGATGTTGGAGGAAAACGCGTAGCAGGAAACACAAGCTGGACCAAACCATTTCCAGCAGATCAGCGTTTAAATGTTTAAAGTGCTCACAGATTTTGGAGGTTCCATTCTAATCTCAGGGTTTCACATGATTACCCTGCTCTATATTCATGTTTTATAGCATGTTACTAAATGTGAGATGCTTCTTTTTTTAAATCTTCTGCCTCCTTATTGTTCATGATCATGGTTTTTCACATTATTTCTGTCAAATATTAATATAAAATATAATGTTCCAATTAGTTTATTGAGCATATCTTGTATTTTGAGTTATTTTTAAATAATTATGTCCATTACAGCTGCTCTAAAATGTCTTTAAAACTATAATAAAGACATTAAAAAGACTTTAATACATTTTAAACGTTTTACTACCCCTACATTAACTCTTTTAGTGCATATTGGGACTATTTTTAGCTACAATCCGACAATATTTCTATGATAAAGTGCGTCTGGCATGTCTCATTGTGTATTTCTGCCAATAAAACATTGATATAAAACGTAAGAATTTGGAAAACAGGTTTTTTTTTTATAAACATTATCATCTAAATACAGGGATGTGAGGACGGAACCTGAATTGACTATTATTTCTCCGCTACTTAAAAAGCTTAAACATAGTTTCCGTTCATTTAAAAGCAAATTAAAGTTAAGACTGAACTTCTCTTCTGTATTTTTTTTTTTTTTTTTCACATTTTAAGGATAATTTCAGCAGAATTTACCGGACAAACGAAGACAAAGAGAAAATAAGGGTTCTGAGATGAGCTCACCGGTCCGCTTCCATCCCGATTCTTCACCGGAAGTTAAAACAAAGTCTTCTTCTGTCCGTTAAATCCTTTAAATCCGTTGTTTGTCTCTTCTTTACCTGTTTTGTGACGTTTAACAGTCTTAAATCCTTTCTTCGGTGACTCCACAGCTGTCACCGAGCCTCGCCTACAAACAGGACGAACCGGATGTTGTCAAATTAAAAGGCAAAATAAAACAACTTCCGGTCAGACATTTCAAAGTAAAAAAAAAAAAAAGAAAATTGACGGTAAAACTCCTCGTCAGACCCCAATCTCTTTAGATATTATTGGCTGCCTACATTACAGAGGTGTGACCAGAATGGCATGTGTGTGGGTGTGTGTGGGGGGGCAGTTAGCTGATGATGATGATAAAAATAATAATAATAATAATAATAATAATAATAATAATAATAATAATAATGATAATGATGATGATAATAATGATAATGATAATGATAATGATAATAATAATGATGATGATAATAATGATAATGATAATGATAATGATAATGATAATGATAATAATGATGATAATAATGATAATAATAATAATGATAATGACAATGATAATGATAATGATAATGATAATGATAATGATAATCATAATAATCATATTTTCTTTTTTTTTCTTTTTTGTTTGTTTTTTTGTTTTTGTAAAGAAATGTAGAACTTGTACGATGCATGCAAACGCACCATTACAACGCCATCAGGGTCACAAGAAATGCGTTCACCAAGTAACTGCTAAAGAGAAGAAAAAAAGCTGAGAGTACCAGAATACTATTACCCTGCAGTCCTGTTGTCAGGGCCGGTTCTTCCTACAGGCCACCAAGGCGGCTGCCTAATTGGCGCCCCCTTTTTATTTATTTATTATTTATTTTTTATTTATTTTTTTAAATTTATTTATTTTTTATGCCTTTTATACGGTGGCCGACACGTGCAAACGAAAATGCCCCAACCCATATTTCGAATGAAAATGTAATATTATATTACATAAAATATGTGCATGGGTGTCTTCATGACGATGCAGTTGCAAGTCACAGCCACACTGGAACTACATCACGCTAACGGTCGTAGAAGGTCAACTAGCGACATGAAAAGGACCAAACTGTCTGGTGCACAGGGGCGAAAACGAAAAAAAGATGAGGAGGAAAAGAAAGCCCAGTATAGTGGTATGTATTTTCATCTCAGACATTAGTTCTAAAGTTTAATCAAAATTGTGTTTTCTGTCACATGGTTGACGTTTCATTGTAGAAGCTAGCTATCACTGCATAATGTTACTCTGCTAGCATGAGCTATTTCTAGAAAGCTTGTGGGCTATCGTTTAGCCTGCTAGCTTAATCCACAAGCTGTCTTTCACAGGCAACAAAATCGTTTTTTTAAAGGAAACTAAAAACCTAGAGTTAGTCTTGTAAGCCAAACTACATTAAGAAATAGCCTAGCTAGTTTTCTTTTGTTTTATCATTTAACATTTGTCGAGCCTTCCAGCTAGGTAAACATTCAAAGTAATCAGATAAATGAGTTAATTTGCTTGGAAATCTTATGGAAAAATGGCTTATGTAGAATATGCTACGGTCATGTAAATAGTAGATACATGTGAATACACAATTGTAATAAATGTGATTGTGTTGGTGAGTGGTGTGTTATGCTCACATTATTTTATATTTTAAAATGTCTAGGTGACATTTAGGTGACAGAGATTTTTGCAGAGACCCTCACCTGAAGAAAGCTCAGCTGATCTCCCAGGTTCACCTCTCTCTGAATCTTGTAAGTGTATTTATTATAGTTTTTGGTAATAATAGCATTCGTTTTAGTAGTAGTGGGCTATACATAATAAAGCTATAATCATCTATTATAGGAGTATGTTAATACAGTCAAAATATGAACTCACACTTCCAGTCATTGTAAAACTGTAAAAAAGCTTCGTCTGTGTGGGTGCAAGCTCCGGCTCTGTGGCCTCTGTGGGCGCTAACTCTGGCTCTGTAGCCTTTGTGGGCGCTAGCTTCGTCTGTGTGGGTGCAAGCTCCGGCTCTGTGGCCTCTGTGGGTGCCAGCTCCGGCTCTGTGGCCTCTGTGGGCGCTAGCTACGGCTCTGTGGCCTCTGTGGGTGCCAGCTCCGGCTCTGTGGCCTCTGTGGGCGCTAGCTCTGGCTCTGTGGCCTATGTGGGCGCTAGCTCCGGCTCTGTGGCCTCTGTGGGCGCTAACTCTGGCTCTGTGGCCGTTGTGGGCCCCAGCTCCGGCTCTGTAGCCTCTGTGGGCGCTAGCTTCGTCTGTGTGGGTGCAAGCTCCGGCTCTGTGGCCTCTGTGGGTGCTAACTCTGGCTCTGTGGCCTTTGTGGGCGCCAGCTCCGGCTCTGTAGCCTCTGTGGGCGCTAGCTCCGGCTCTGTAGCCTCTGTGGGCGCTAGCTTCGTCTGTGTGGGCGCTAGCTCCGGCTCTGTGGCCTCTGTGGGTGCCAGCTCCGGCTCTGTGGCCTCTGTGGGCACTAGCTCCAGCTCTGTGGCCTTTGTGGGCGCTAACTCCGGCTCTGTGGCCTCTGTGGGCGCTAGCTCAAAGCTCTGTGGCCTCTGTGGGCGCTAACTCCGGCTCTGTGGCCTTTGTGGGCGCTAGCTCCAGCTCTGTGGCCTCTGTGGGCGCTAGCTCCAGCTCTGTGGCCTTTGTGGGCGCTAACTCCGGCTCTGTGGCCTTTGTGGGCGCTAGTTCCGGCTCTGTGGCCTCTTTGGGCGCTAACTCCGGCTCTGTGGCCTTTGTGGGCGCTAGCTCCAGCTCTGTGGCCTTTGTGGGCGCTAGCTCCGGCTCTGTGGCCTTTGTGGGCGCTAGCTCCGGCTCTGTGGCCTCTGTGGGCGCTAGCTCCAGCTCTGTGGCCTCTGTGGGCGCTAGCTCCAGCTCTGTGGCCTTTGTGGGCGCTAGCTCCGGCTCTGTGGCCTCTGTGGGCGCTAGCTCCAGCTCTGTGGCCTTTGTGGGCGCTAACTCCGGCTCTGTGGCCTTTGTGGGCGCTAGTTCCGGCTCTGTGGCCTCTGTGGGCGCTAGCTCCGGCTCTGTGGCCTCTGTGGGCGCTAACTCTGGCTCTGTGGCCTTTGTGGGCGCTAGCTCTGGCTCTGTGGCCTCTGTGGGTGCTAGCTCCGGCTCTGTGGCCTCTGTGGGCGCTAACTCTGGCTCTGTGGCCTTTGTGGGCGCTAGCTCTGGCTCTGTGGCCTCTGTGGGTGCTAGCTCCGGCTCTGTGGCCTCTGTGGGCGCTAGCTCTGGCTCTGTGGCCTCTGTGGGCGCTAGCTCTGGCTCTGTGGCCTCTGTGGACGCTAGCTCCGGCTCCGACTTAAACTAAGACATGACTACGCATGATAACAACACAAAACCAAAAACATGGGGAAAACCCCATGAACGTGACAATGTCCTGTTTTTTTAGAGTTGGAATGACTTTAACTTGTTTGTTGGAATGTGTCTAACAACACAGAATTACATTTAATGATTCTTAAATACTTCAGTTCATCAAAAGCCTGAGTTCATTCTGCTTTGTCTCTACAGCTGTAGAAACTGTACAACTGTAGGACTTTCTGTTAGTCTGCAGTGTTTGAAACATTTTAATCAATAAAATAATTTATTTAACAGACCTAAAAGACAAACTGTGAACCCTAAAACATTAGAAATAGTTGACAACCTAAAGGTTGGTGTGAGCAGTATAATTAGATGGGAAATTGTGTCGTACCAAGAGTTAAAAACACTTCCTGCTCTCAGCCACAGCGGCTCCGCTCTGCCCACATGTTTCCTTGTTCCCTCCCCTTCAGATCTGCAGCTCATGATGGGTGTAACCAACAGGAGGGGAGCTGATAGGCTCTGTTCTCTGCACCGACACGTCATTTATAGCTCAGAGCAGTTTCAGTTTTCAGGAAGTGAAACTCAGTCAGTCGCTGTTGTTGAGAGGAGAAATGGCGCAGAAAGGAGTTCAGGTGGACCCAGAAAGCTTCTCTTGTTCGATCTGCCTGGATCTGCTGAAGGATCCGGTGACTATTCCCTGTGGACACAGCTACTGCATGAGCTGTGTTAAAGGCTTCTGGGATGGAGAGGATCAGAAGGGGATCCACAGCTGCCCTCAGTGCAGGAAAACTTTCACAGCGTGGCCTGTCCTGGAGAAAAACACCATGTTAGCTGATTTAGTGGAGCAGCTGAAGAAGACTGGACTCCAAGCTGCTCCTGCTGATCACTGCTATGCTGGAGCTGAAGATGTGGCCTGTGATTTCTGCTCTGGGAGAAAACTGAAAGCCATCAAGTCCTGTTTATCCTGTCCGGCCTCTTACTGTGAGAATCACCTTCAGCCTCATTATGATGTGGCTCCATTAAGGAAACACAAGCTGGTGGAGCCCTCCAAGAAGCTCCAGGAGAACATCTGCTCTGTTCACGATGAGGTGATGAAGATGTTCTGCCGTACCGATCAGAAGTGCATCTGTTATCTCTGCTCTGTGGAGGAACATAAAGGCCACGACACAGTGTCAGCTGCAGCAGAAAGGACTGAGAGGCAGAGAGAGCTGGAGGGGAGTCGGCAGCAGATCCAGCAGAGAATCCAGGACGCAGAGAAAGATGTGAAGCTGCTTCAGCAGCAGCTGGAGGCCCTCCATCAGTCTGCTGATAAAACAGAGGAGCACAGCCAGAAGATCTTCAGCCAGCTGATCCGTCTCCTCCAGAAAAGAAGCTCTGATGTGAAGCAGCAGATCAGATCCCAGCAGGAAGCCGAAGGGAGTCGAGTCAAAGAGCTTCAGGAGAAGCTGGAGCAGGAGATCACTGAGCTGAAGAGGAAAGATGCTGAGCTGAAGCAGCTCTCACACACAGAGGATCACAGCCAGTTTCTGCACAGCTGCCCCTCAGTGGCAGCACTCAGGGGGGCTACACACTCATCCAGCATCCAGATCCGTCCTCTGAGGCACTTTGAGGATGTGACAGCAGCTGTGTCAGAGCTCAGAGATAAACTACAGGACATCCTGAGAGAGGAATGGGCCAACATCTCACTGAGAGTCGCTGAAGTGGATGTTTTACTGTCACAGCCAGAACCAGAACCAGAACCAGAACCAGAACCACAACCTGAACCAGAACCAGAACCAGAGAGCAGAGCTGATTTCTTAAAATATTCATGTGAAATCACACTGGATCCAAACACAGCAAACAGAAAGCTGTTACTGTCAGAGGGGAACAGAAAAGTGACATTAATGAAACATCCTCAGTCTTATTCTGATCATCCAGACAGATTCACTGTATGGTTTCAGGTCCTGAGCAGAGAGAGTCTGACTGGACGTTGTTACTGGGAGGTGGAGATGAGAGGAGAATATGTTGGTGTTGCAGTCGCATACAAGAACATCAGCAGAGCAGGAGATGGGACTGAATGTTTATTTGGTCGTAATGACAAATCTTGGTCATTATATTGTTCCTCAGGCAGTTATTCATTTATGCACAACAGCCTAGAAACCTCCATCTCAGGTCCTGGGGCCTCCAGAGTGGGAGTGTACCTGGATCACAGAGCAGGTATTCTGTCCTTCTACAGCGTCTCTGGAACCATGACTCTCCTCCACAGAGTCCAGACCACATTCACTCAGCCGCTCTGTGCTGGGATCAGGTTTTATATTTCTGGAGCCTCAGCAGAGTTTGTGTAAAGTGAAATAAATGTGATTAGTCAGCTTGTTGCTGACAGCTGGTTGCTGGGATGTCTCTGCTGTTCTGCTGTTTATTTGCTGCTGTTTCCTGTGTCTGTGCAGCCATGGAGGATATCCCTGCTGATGAGGAGTTTGACTCACAGAAATATTTCTCCACATGAAACTCTAAACTTCTCTGAGCTCTAAACATCAGTGGGATCCTGGTGCTGATGTGTCTGTATGTTGTTGTTTCTCTTCCACTTCATGGAGCCCAGCAGAGGAATCAGCAGACCTTCCTTTATCACAGACTCTTTTCACATCTCATCACTTTGGAAATGGGAAAATAATCCTGGAGTTACGCTGACTTTGGTTTGTTCCAGAGATCAAATGTTGTTGCTGTTTTCTGAGCCGACCAACAGATGAGGAAGTCTGTTCTGAGGTGTTCAGAAACTGTCAGAAATTTGTGCTTTCGACTTTCTTCAATAAAACAGCTTCATCACAGAGAAACGAGTCCAGTTTTCTTTGAATGTGTCCAACAGAGATTTTTCTTTCCTCCGTCTCTCACTCAGAAAGATCTGATCCACATGCTTCAGATGATCAGTTATTATTCTGGGAGCTCTGTTGTTCGGACATTTCTTCTTTAACAGCGTGGAAACACTTTCTTCAGCTGATAAAAACAGTACGAGAACCGATGAGAACAAACAGCAGGGACGCCACAAGCTAACAGGCTTTAGCATGAAGACAGTAAAAGGCAAAAAGGACTGATGGGAATGTTTTACACTCTTCTTCTACTAAATAAAAAAGAAAAAACACAAAAAAAACACAAAAAAAACAAAAAAAACCAAAAAAAACCCAGAAAAACACAAAATGAAACAAATAAAATTAAAAAATTTGTTTGAAAATCTGTTCTCATGTGTCTGTGTGTAACAGAGTAGATTTGGGCCTATTAAATGATGGCAAAAGAGGTGCAACAGCGTAATCTATTGGCGTAGTGGTTGGTTTGGGTACTGCACAGAGGAGAGAGGACTTTACTGCGGTAAGACGTCCTCTTATACGGTCCGGGATGATTCATGATTTTATATTACGTTTCAGATGTTTATTCTGTATAATTTACTGTGTCGGGTACTCACTGGGACCTTTCCTAACTGTTCTGAGAGTTTACTGTGTTGTTGATCGTCCCAGACTGTGACGCTAACTTTCCCACCCCCCTGCGGTGCTGTATGCTGTGCTGCAGGAAAAGAGCTGTAATAAACACCCCATAATGCACCTGGTCGTCGTCGGTGATATGTAGAAGCAACAGTAGTGTGGAGCATCTCACAGATAGCCGGGATCTGCAGGGCTCTCAAGTCTCACGCAATGAGCGTGAGACACACGCATTTCAACAAGTTCACACGCTCACACGTCACACATGCCATTTCTCACGCTGAGAAATGATCAACTTCGTCGCACAGAAATTCTAATGGCCGATACTATAAACGAGTCGATGGCAGGTGCGCTCGTACAGCTCAGAACTATAGCTCTGGTACAGCTGTCTTGATTTAGCAACCCATCGGCAAATCACAAAATAGAATTTCTCAGCCAATCAGAAAACAGAATTTCTTGTTGCCGGGTGTGAAATAGCTTTCAGCTGCAAGCACGCGTCCCATGAATGCACAGCGGACATAACCTTTATGCTCTGAATGCGTGCAGAAGTTGTAGACGAGCTGGAGGTGGAAGAGAACCGTCAGGATCATCAGCAGGTCATATCTTCATTTATTTGAATCTTTTATTAGTTACTATAGTTTTCCTACTCCTTGTAAAAGACCAATACCTGCCGATTAAAGTGTTCGTTGGAGTAGTAGGCTTAAATATTCAGCACACACCCTTTGACATGAGCAACTTAATGAAAAATGAAAAATATGTAGGAGTGTAATTAGGCTTCCGTGGTTAATTTTTTTCAAAGGTGACTGGTATGAACAGATTCCCAATAAGGCTATCTACAATTGCCAAACTGGTATTAGTTCTGCTGCACTGAAATGCTGATGCACAGAGGGTTTTTTCCATGGTGGGGCTCAATAAAACCAAGAGCAGGAACACGTTGGCTCTGAATGGAACTCTGTCATCCATCATGACTGTGAAAATGGCTGACATTGAGCCACAGTGCTTTAAATGGGAGCCCCCAATATCAGTCATCAAGCATCAAAATCTGCCACAAACACTTACAACAACACTCATAAACAAACACACACAGAGAGGGACTGCTCAAGGGGCCCATTTGGGGTTATGTTTGTTTTTCTTAATTTAATTTGTCTGTTTTTTTGTTTGTTAAGACTTTGCATACCTAAAACAATTTATCTTAAAATATAGCAGAATTTAGTGTAAAAGTGAAGATTTGTGATTTTGGTATAAATAAAACAAATTCTTTGTTCTTTAAATAGCTAGTTTATGGCGATGGGATACTGCAAGGGACCCCCCCCAAAAAAAAACCCGAAAAAAAAAACCCCACGCACATGGCCCGGCCCCTGCCCCGCCCGAATCTCACTCCAAGCAAACTTGAAAACTTGAGAGCCCTGTGTAACATATGCATGAAATCTGCATGATATCTGTGAACTCATCTGGACTGTGGCTCGTTTTTAATCATTTAAATATTTTATTTGTTTCTCTTTATATTCTTTTATGTATTTTTAATGCTTCTTCCACTCCCTGCTGCAATGCTTTTATTTTATGAGAAGCACTTTGAACTGTTCTGTGCAAGAAATGTGCTACAAATAAACTTGATAGTATCGGGGGGCACTGATGAGTGAGGGGGGGGGGGGCCTTGTACTCAGTTCTGAGTGGGACGGGGAGCCAGCAGCGGCGTCAATTCAGCCAAAGCTAAGCTAAGGTAAAGGTCACTATAGTCACATGACTACAGTATCAATCAATAAATATACATGCCCAGCAGATACTCACCACAAAAGTCTGCTATGTAGCTTATCTGTGTGCAAATGCAGTCTCACTCATTAGCATAGCCGCTGGCATAACAATGGACTCGTCTCAGTCTCCATGTTAGCATTAGCGTTAGCATTAACATTCGCATTCGCATTCGCATTCGCATTCGCATTCGCATTCGCATTCGCATTAGCATTAGCATTAGCATTAGCATTAGCGGCGGAGGTGCTGAAGTGGACAGCCTCGTTAACAGCCTTCACTACCTGGTCCTCCTTCCTCCGCCGCTGGGGCAACATTGGACCCATCATCACCTGCCCCCTTTTTTTTCTTTTTTTTGGTGATAAATAAATCTAAAGTTTTCTCTTTCCTTTTCATATTTTACATTAATTAGCAAACAACAAATCCCGCTAATAACATCAGCTTTGACCTCCAGGCTCCTTCATCTCGTGGGGGGGTGGGTGGGGGGGCTGGGAGATACCACATTTCAAAAGGGAAGATGATACTTAGATCAATTGATTGTGTTGTTCAGAATTTCCTTTGTAGTTCATTTATATGTATTAAATAATATAATAATCAATACAAATTGACACGGAGTAATTCCATAACTTCATTTAAAAAAAAAAAAAGAAAAACAAACATTTACATTTGCCCCCGGAGCCGAGGTGTGGCAGCTGCCGTACCCAGTTGACGCCCATGCTTGCAGCCTCTGGATGTTCTTGTTGGAGGTTCCGATGAGGAGAGCCTTGCAGCAACCCAGCCTGGAGGAGACAAAGGCGTGGCCGCGCTTCTCTGCCTCTGCCAGGGTGAGCGCTGCACGCAGTTTGGCCACGTTCCCGAGGCGGCTGTTACAGAGCTGCTTCATGTGGGCGTCAAAAGGGAGTCGGGGGTCCATTTCTTTACGTTTCGCCTTCAGGGGGCCAGTCTGACAGCTGCTCTGGGAACAGAGCGCTGGGATGTAAAGTGAAGCAAAGTTAGTTAGTTAGTTATTTGTTTATTTGTGACAGGACTCTGCATATTAATAAACATACAATGTAAATATGCCAGATTTAGCTCCAAGGCTAATTTCCATCTGCAGTCCTGCTGTTCACACTAAAATCAAGACAAAGACAAAAACAGGAAACAGGAAAACAAAGCGTACAACATTCCATATCACTTCACCACATCACAAGATATACAACAACTGACCTGTTATGGTACGAATACCATACCCAAAAACCATAGCAACACAATTTTCGCACAGTAGTTTCAGACATTAAAATGCATCTGATTGGCAAATAATGTTTTACCCTCCTATACAGGTATGCATTTATTAAAGTGCATCTGGTACTATATTAAAGTGCATTTATCCTAAAGTGCTATTTTTAAAGTGTATGGAATAAAGTGCCAACTAATTTTAAGAATGACAGAATTACTACCAATTTATTTTGAGTATTGCGTGTTAAATAAAACTACCCTTCATGTTTACAGTCCTGGTTATCTGTAAGCCATGTTTTTAGTTGTTTCTTAAAAGCTACATATGTTGAGTTTTCCCTTATGGCCAACGGAACTGTGTTCCATGTAGAGCAACCAAAGACATATAGGACCTTCTGTGCAAATGCCGTTCTCCTAAACTGTACCTCACAGCCCCCCCTGGTGGCTGATCTTGTCATTGTCACCCTGTTTTTCTGTTTAATGAAGTTACCCAGGGGCGGTGGTGCCAGCCCGTTCAGAGATCTATAGATGAGACAGGTGCTTTTGAATGTTCTGAGATTCTCAAAGGTTAATAAGTCGTGCTTTTTTTAAATTGGGCAGTGATGGGAAGACTGGGGTCTCCGATCGTAGACCTTTACGGCTTTCTTGTATAATTGTTTAATTGAACATTAGACTGGGGGTGAAACCCGGAGGACAGACTGACGGTGGCCCCAAGCAGAGCAAAGAATTCCTTCCAAAGAACTGAAGTGAACTGAGGGCCCCGATCAGACACCACATCTAGACCGTGGAGCCGGAAACAGTCAGGATGACCATATTTCCCTCGGAAGGAGGGAGGCCAGTAATAAAGTCTGGAGAGATGTGAGACCAAGGACGATGAGGAACAGGGAGGGGCTGTAGGTGAGGGTAGCGGCCATACGAGGGCTCCATGGTCTCCCTCCAGATGTGGTGTCATACAATCATACGAGACCGGACTAAAACATGAACTCAAAAGCCAAAACAGAAACAACCTAAAACATGATAAAACATCAAACTGAAAACATGGGGAGAACCCCATGGGCGGGACAAAAGCCAGGATAAAATCTGCTTTACATGTCAGGTTCAGTCCTGAAATGATCAAATGATTCAAACGTTTCACCTTAAATCTCACATCTACCAGTTCTACTTCCAGCCTGAGAGCAGAAATGTTCCCGTTCTGACCCTGCACCGATAACACAGCTGAGGCACTACATGCTGTTCCTGTTTAACAGCTAAACTGTTGCTGCTTTATGTTGTGCTGATCTGTCTTTCACCATGTCTGGGGAGTGTTGTAAATCATCGGTAACACACCCTGCCTCTCTGTAAAAACCAGCTCTTCGGCCTCCCTGTTAGATATTTCCTTGTTCCCGCCCACAGATCTCTTTATATCTCTTTGCGTAAGGATGGGCGTGAGCGACATGTAGCAACACGCAGCTGCTGTTAAGCCTCATTTCCTGGTTTGTGTGAGTATCAGCAGAGATCTGTTACCCTTCAGAGCGCACAGATCGTTTCTGTTCAGGTGAAACTATTTGACAGTTACTGTAAAGAGGAGAAATGGCTCAGAAAGGAGTTCAGCTGGACCCAGAAACCCTCTGCTGTCCGATCTGCCTGGATCTGCTGAAGGATCCGGTGGCTATTCCCTGTGGACACAGCTACTGCATGAGCTGTATCAAAGGCTTCTGGGATGGAGAGGATCAGAAGGGAATCCACAGCTGCCCTCAGTGCAGGAAAACTTTCACAGCGAGGCCTGTCCTGGAGAAAAACACCATGTTAGCTGATTTAGTGGAGCAGCTGAAGAAGACTGGACTCCAAGCTGCTCCTGCTGATCACTGCTATGCTGGAGCTGAAGATGTGGCCTGTGATTTCTGCTCTGGGAGAAAACTGAAAGCCATCAAGTCCTGTTTATCCTGTCCGGCCTCTTACTGTGAGAATCACCTTCAGCCTCATTATGATGTGGCTCCATTAAGGAAACACAAGCTGGTGGAGCCCTCCAAGAAGCTCCAGGAGAACATCTGCTCTGTTCACGATGAGGTGATGAAGATGTTCTGCCGTACCGATCAGAAGTGCATCTGTTATCTCTGCTCTGTGGAGGAACATAAAGGCCACGACACAGTGTCAGCTGCAGCAGAAAGGACTGAGAGGCAGAGAGAGCTGGAGGGGAGTCGGCAGCAGATCCAGCAGAGAATCCAGGACGCAGAGAAAGATGTGAAGCTGCTTCAGCAGCAGCTGGAGGCCATCCATCAGTCTGCTGATAAAACAGAGGAGCACAGCCAGAAGATCTTCAGCCAGCTGATCCGTCTCCTCCAGAAAAGAAGCTCTGATGTGAAGCAGCAGATCAGATCCCAGCAGGAAGCCGAAGGGAGTCGAGTCAAAGAGCTTCAGGAGAAGCTGGAGCAGGAGATCACTGAGCTGAAGAGGAAAGATGCTGAGCTGCAGCAGCTCTCACACACAGAGGATCACAGCCAGTTTCTGCACAGCTGGCCCTCAGTGGCAGCACTCAGGGGGGCTACACACTCATCCAGCATCCAGATCCGTCCTCTGAGGCACTTTGAGGATGTGACAGCAGCTGTGTCAGAGCTCAGAGATAAACTACAGGACATCCTGAGAGAGGAATGGGCCAACATCTCACTGAGAGTCACTGAAGTGGATGTTTTACTGTCACAGCCAGAACCAGAAGCAGAACCAGAACCAGAACCAGAACCAGAACCAGAACCAGAACCAGAATCAAAGAGCAGAGCTGATTTCTTAAAATATTCATGTGAAATCACACTGGATCCAAACACAGCAAACAGAGAGCTGTTACTGTCAGAGGGGAACAGAAAAGTGACATTAATGGATGAACCTCAGTCTTATTCTGATCATCCAGACAGATTCACTGAGTGGCCTCAGGTCCTGAGCAGAGAGAGTCTGACTGGACGTTGTTACTGGGAGGTGGAGATGAGAGGAGTTGTTGCTGTAGCAGTCGCATACAAGAACATCAGCAGAGCAGGATGGGGGAATGAATGTGGATTTGGATATAATGACAAATCTTGGGCATTAGATTGTGACCCAGGCGGTTATACATTTTGGCACAACAACATCTCAACCTCCATCTCAGGTCCTCTGGCCTCCAGAGTGGGAGTGTACCTGGATCACAGAGCAGGTATTCTGTCCTTCTACAGCGTCTCTGGAACCATGACTCTCCTCCACAGAGTCCAGACCACATTCACTCAGCCGCTCTGTGCTGGGATCAGGCTTTATTTTTCTGGATCCTCAGCAGAGTTTTGTAAAGTGAAATAAATGTGTTTAGTCAGCTTGTTGCTGACAGCTGGTTGCTGGGATGTCTCTGCTGTTCTGCTGTTTATTTGCTGCTGTTTCCTGTGTCTGTGCAGCCATGGAGGATATCACTGCTGATGAGGAGTTTGATTCACAGAAATATTTCTCCACATGAAACTCTAAACTTCTCTGAGCTCTAAACATCAGTGGGATCCTGGTGTTGATGTGTCTGTATGTTGTTGTTTCTCTTCCACTTCATGGAGCCCAGCAGAGGAATCAGCAGACCTTCCTTTATCACAGACTCTTTTCACATCTCATCACTTTGGAAATGGGAAAATAATCCTGGAGTTACGCTGACTTTGATTTGTTCCAGAGATCAAATGTTGTTGCTGTTTTCTGAGCCGACCAACAGATGAGGAAGTCTGTTCTGAGGTGTTCAGAAACTGTCAGAAATTTGTCATTTTGACTTTCTTCAATAAAACAGCTTCATCACAGAGAAACGAGTCCAGTTTTCTTTGAATGTGTCCAACAGAGATTTTTCTTTCCTCCGTCTCTCACTCAGAAAGATCTGATCCACATGCTTCAGATGATCAGTTATTATTCTGGAAACACTTTCTTCAGCTGATAAAAACAGTAAGAGAACCGATGAGAACAAACAGCAGGGACGCCACAAGCTAACAGGCTTTAGCATGAAGACAGTAAAAGGCAAAAAGGACTGATGGGAATGTTTTACACTCTTCTTCTACAAAATAAAACAGAAAAAACACAAAATAAAACAGAAAAAACACAAAATAAAACACCAAATAAAACAGAATAAAAAGACAAAATAAAACAAAAGAAACAGAAAAAAACAAAATAAAAAAAAACAAAAAAAACAAACAAAATAAAACAAAAAACAGGAAAAAAATTAAACAAATAAAACAAAAAACACAAAATAAAACAAAAAAAATACAAAATAAAACTCCAAAAAAAAAAGAAACACAAAACAAAACAAAATAAAAGAGAGTCCTGATCAATAACATAACAGACAACTTAGCAAAGAAGCCTAACATGAAGACAGTAAAAGGCAAAAAGGACTCGCTGGGAATGTTTTACACTCTTCATCCTGGTCTGTAGCGCCTCCAGCAGGTAGAAACTGGATCTAAAATGCTCCTGTTTTTCTTTCTGTGAGCAGGAAGTTCATGTTGAGCAGATCAAAAGTCTCGATCCATCCCTCATTTATAATAATAATCATAATAATGATACATTTTATCTGTAATGCGCTTTAAATTTTAACAATCTCAAAGTGCTGCAGAGCAGAAAAAATAAGACCAGAACATTTTTATTATACATTCAAAAGGAGAGCCTATAAAAGGTGTTTTAGCAGCAAGCGTTCTTAAAAAGGTGAGTTTTTAGGTCTTAGATATTTATTTAAACAAATGAAGTAAAGTCTACTTGTTTTTCATAGGCAGGAACATCATTTTACTCATATACTCAACATAATTTTAAGTAAATGAGTTTCAAACTTAATCACATTTTAACTACTGATTTTATCTATTGTTCTTATTTCTTTCTTTTTTGTTTAAAATCTAAATCCTGCTTTTTATTTCTACTGTTTTAATGTCTCTGTAAAGCACTTTGAATCTCCCTGTAGTTGAATTGTGCCGTACAGATAAACTTGCCTTGCCTAAATTTTATTTATCTGTAGTATTTGCTGTTATGAAGTAACTTAGTAGATTTTAACGATACACTTTCAGAGCAAAGTTTATGTAGTATTTCTAGGTTTATGTACATACAACTATTAAACATTTAAATTGTATGAGGAAACCTAAGTAAAACTTACTCTTCCCCCATAATTCATGTATTACGTTAATAAAATATTTCATTTTACTTAAGAAGCTCTAGTTCTTACTGAATCTTAAAAACACAAGGTAGAGATGATGACAGTTACTCTAATAGAGTTTACTTCACCAAAAAGTCACTTTTCTCAGTGCAGGTTTAGTCCAGACTAAACATGGAGAAGCAGCATTTAGCTGTTCTGCTGCAAACAAGTGGAACAAACTGCCAGTGGAGATTAAACTTTCACCCAATGGAGACATTTTTAAATCCAGGTTAAAAACATTTCTGTTCTCATGTGTCTGTGTGTAACAGAGTAGATTTGGGCCTATTAAATGATGGCAAAAGAGGTGCAACAGCGTAATCTATTGGCGTAGTGGTTGGTTTGGGTACTGCACAGAGGAGAGAGGACTTTACTGCGGTAAGACGTCCTCTTATATGGCCCGGGATGATTCATGATTTTATATTACGTTTCAGATGTTTATTCTGTATAATTTACTGTGTCGTGTACTCACTGGGACCTTTCCTAACTGTTCTGAGAGTTTACTGTGTTGTTGATCGTCCCAGACTGTGACGCTAACTTTCCCACCCCCCTGCGGTGCTGTATGCTGTGCTGCAGGAAAAGAGCTGTAATAAACACCCCATAATGCACCTGGTCGTCGTCGGTGATATGTAGAAGCAACAGTAGTGTGGAGCTGCATCTCACAGATAGCCGGGATCCGTAACATATGCATGAAATCTGCACGATATCTGTGAACTTATCTGGACTGTTGCTCGTTTTTAATCATTTAAATATTTTATTTGTTTCTCTTTATATTCTTTTATGTATTTTTAATGCTTCTTCCACTCCCTGCTGCCATGCTTTTATTTTATGTGAAGCACTTTGAACTGTTCTGTGCAAGAAATGTGCTACAAATAAACTTGATAGTATCGGGGGGGCACTGATGAGTGAGGGGGGGGGGGGGGGGGGGCGCTTGTACTCAGTTCTGACTGGGACGGGGAGCAAGCAGCGGCGTCAATTCAGCCAAAGCTAAGCTAAGGTAAAGGTCACTATAGTCACATGACTACAGTATCAATCAATAAATATACATGCCCAGCAGATACTCACCACAATAGTCTGCTATGTAGCTTATCTGTGTGCAAATGCAGTCTCACTCACATAGCCGCTAGCATAACAATGGACTCGTCTCAGTCTCCATGTTAGCATTAGCGTTAGCATTAACATTCGCATTCGCATTCGCATTCGCATTCGCATTCGCATTCGCATTAGCATTAGCATTAGCATTAGCATTCGCATTCGCATTCGCATTCGCATTCGCATTCGCATTCGCATTAGCATTAGCATTAGCATTAGCGGCGGAGGTGCTGAAGTGGACAGCCTCGTTAACAGCCTTCACTACCTGGTCCTCCTTCCTCCGCCGCTGGGGCAACATTGGACCCATCATCACCTGCCCCCTTTTTTTTGGTGATAAATAAATCTAAAGTTTTCTGTTTCCTTTTCATATTTTACATTAATTAGCAAACAACAAATCCCGCTAATAACATCAGCTTTGACCTCCAGGCTCCGTCATCTCGTGGGAGGGAGGAGGGGCTGGGAGATACCACATTTCAAAAGGGAAGATGATACTTAGATCAATTGATTGTGTTGTTCAGAATTTCCTTTGTAGTTCATTTATATGTATTAAATAATATAATAATCAATTCAAATTGACACGGAGTAATTCCATAGCTTCATTTAAAAAAAAAAAAAAGAAAAACAAACATTTACATTTTCCCCCGGAGCCGAGGTGTGGCAGCTGCCGTACCCAGTTGACGCCCATGCTTGCAGCCTCTGGATGTTCTTGTTGGAGGTTCCGATGAGGAGAGCCTTGCAGCCACCCAGCCTGGAGGAGACAAAGGCGTGGCCGCGCTTCTCTGCCTCTGCCAGGGTGAGCGCTGCACGCAGTTTGGCCACGTTCCCGAGGCGGCTGTTACAGAGCTGCTTCATGTGGGCGTCAAAAGTGAGTCGGGGGTCCATTTCTTTACGTTTCGCCTTCAGGGGGCCAGTCTGACAGCTGCTCTGGGAACAGAGCGCTGGGATGTAAAGTGAAGCTAAGTTAGTTAGTTAGTTAGTTAGTTATTTGTTTATTTGTGACAGGACTCTGCATATTAATAAACATACAATGTAAATATGCCAGATTTAGCTCCAAGGCTAATTTCCATCTGCAGTCCTGCTGTTCACACTAAAATCAAGACAAAGACAAAAACAGGAAACAAGAAAACAAAGCGTACAACATTCCATATCACTTCACCACATCACAAGATATACAACAAATGACCTGTTATGGTACGAATACCATACCCAAAAACCATAGCAACACAATTTTGTCGCACAGTAGTTTCAGACATTAAAATGCATCTGATTGGCAAATAATGTTTTACCCTCCTATACAAGTATACATTTATTAAAGTGCATGGAATAAAGTGCCAACTAATTTTAAGAATGACAGAATTACTACCAATTTATTTTGAGTATTGCATGTTAAATAAAACTACCCTTCATGTTTACAGTCCTGGTTATCTGTAAGCCGTGTTTTTAGTTGTTTCTTAAAAGCTACATATGTTGAGTTTTCCCTTATGGCCAACGGAACTGTGTTCCATGTAGAGCAACCAAAGACATATAGGACCTTCTGTGCAAATGCCGTTCTCCTAAACTGTACCTCGCAGCCCCCCCTGGTGGCTGATCTTGTCATGGTCACCCTGTTTTTCTGTTTAATTAAGTTACCCAGGGGCGGTGGTGCCAGCCCGTTCAGAGATCTATAGATGAGACAGGTGCTTTTGAATGTTCTGAGATTCTCAAAGGTTAATAAGTAATGCTTTTTTTAAATTGGGCAGTGATGGGAAGACTGGGGTCTCCGATCGTAGACCTTTACGGCTTTCTTGTATAATTGTTTAATTGAACATTAGACTGGGGGTGAAACCCGGAGGACAGACTGACGGTGGCCCCAAGCAGAGCAAAGACTTCTTTCCAAAGAACTGAAATGAACTGAGGGCCCCGATCAGACACCACATCTAGAGGGAGACCACGGAGCCGGAGACCGTGGAGCAGGAGACCGTGGAGCCGGAGACCATGGAGCCGGAGACCGCGGAGCCTGAGACCACGGAGCCGGAGACCACGGAGCCGGAGACCACGGAGCGGGAGGCCACGGAGCGGGAGACCACGGAGCCGGAGACCACGGAGCCGGAGACCACGGAGCCGGAGACCACGGAGCGGGAGACCACGGAGCCGGAGACCACGGAGCCGGAGACCACGGAGCCGGAGACCACGGAGCCGGAGACCAGGAGCCGGAGACCGCGGAGCCGGAGACCACGGAGCCGGAGACCACGGAGCCGGAGACCGCGGAGCCGGAGACCGCGGAGCCGGAGACCACGGAGCCCGAGACCACGGAGCCGGAGACCACGGAGCCGGAGACCACGGAGCCGGAGACCAGGAGCCGGAGACCAGGAGCCGGAGACCACGGAGCCGGAGACCGTGGAGCCGGAGACCACGGAGCCGGAGACCACGGAGCCGGAGACCACGGAGCCGGAGACCGTGGAGCCGGAGACCACGGAGCCGGAGACCAGGAGCCGGAGACCACGGAGCCGGAGACCACGGAGCCGGAGACCACGGAGCCGGAGACCACGGAGCCGGACCTGTTGAGCAGTCTCCTTGGCCGAGGGAAGCTTGGGTAAGGGGACAAAATGAGCCAGCTTACTAAATCGGTCCACAACAGTCAGGATGACTATATATCCCTCGGAAGGAGGGAGGCCAGTAATAAAGTCTGGAGAGATGTGAGACCAAGGACGATGAGGAACAGGGAGGGGCTGTAGGTGAGGGTAGCGGCCATACGAGGGCTCCATGGTCTCCCTCCAGATGTGGTGTCATACAATCATACGAGACCGGACTAAAACATGAACTCAAAAGCCAAAACAGAAACAACCTAAAACATGATAAAACATCAAACTAAAAACATGGGGAGAACCCCATGGGCGGGACAAAAGCCAGGATAAAATCTGCTTTACATGTCAGATTCAGTCCTGAAATGATCAAATGATTCAAACGTTTCACCTTAAATCTCACATCTACCAGTTCTACTTCCAGCCTGAGAGCAGAAATGTTCCCGTTCTGACCCTGCACCGATAACACAGCTGAGGCACTACATGTTGTTCCTGTTTAACAGCTAAACTGTTGCTGCTTTATGTTGTGCTGATCTGTCTTTCACCATGTCTGGGGAGTGTTGTAAATCATCGGTAACACACCCTGCCTCTCTGTAAAAACCAGCTCTTCGGCCTCCCTGTTAGATATTTCCTTGTTCCCGCCCACAGATCTCTTTGCATAAGGATGGGCGTGAGCGACATGGTGCAACACGCAGCTGCTGTTAAGCCTCATTTCCTGGTTTGTGTGAGTATCAGCAGAGATCTGTTACCCTTCAGAGCGCACAGACCGTTTCTGTTCAGGTGAAACTATTTGACAGTTACTGTGAAGAGGAGAAATGGCTCAGAAAGGAGTTCAGGTGGACCCAGAAACCCTCTCCTGTTCGATCTGCCTGGATCTGCTGAAGGATCCGGTGGCTATTCCCTGTGGACACAGCTACTGCATGAGCTGTGTTAAAGGCTTCTGGGATGGAGAGGATCAGAAGGGAATCCACAGCTGCCCTCAGTGCAGGAAAACTTTCACAGCGAGGCCTGTCCTGGAGAAAAACACCATGTTAGCTGATTTAGTGGAGCAGCTGAAGAAGACTGGACTCCAAGCTGCTCCTGCTGATCACTGCTATGCTGGAGCTGAAGATGTGGCCTGTGATTTCTGCTCTGGGAGAAAACTGAAAGCCATCAAGTCCTGTTCAGTCTGTCTGGCCTCTTACTGTGAGAAACACCTTCAGCCTCATTATGATGTGGCTCCATTAAGGAAACACAAGCTGGTGGAGCCCTCCAAGAAGCTCCAGGAGAACATCTGCTCTGTTCACGATGAGGTGATGAAGATGTTCTGCCGTACCGATCAGAAGTGCATCTGTTATCTCTGCTCTGTGGAGGAACATAAAGGCCACGACACAGTGTCAGCTGCAGCAGAAAGGACTGAGAGGCAGAGAGAGCTGGAGGGGAGTCGGCAGCAGATCCAGCAGAGAATCCAGGACGCAGAGAAAGATGTGAAGCTGCTTCAGCAGCAGCTGGAGGCCATCCATCAGTCTGCTGATAAAACAGAGGAGCACAGCCAGAAGATCTTCAGCCAGCTGATCCGTCTCCTCCAGAAAAGAAGCTCTGATGTGAAGCAGCAGATCAGATCCCAGCAGGAAGCCGAAGGGAGTCGAGTCAAAGAGCTTCAGGAGAAGCTGGAGCAGGAGATCACTGAGCTGAAGAGGAAAGATGCTGAGCTGCAGCAGCTCTCACACACAGAGGATCACAGCCAGTTTCTGCACAGCTGCCCCTCAGTGGCAGCACTCAGGGGGGCTACACACTCATCCAGCATCCAGATCCGTCCTCTGAGGCACTTTGAGGATGTGACAGCAGCTGTGTCAGAGCTCAGAGATAAACTACAGGACATCCTGAGAGAGGAATGGGCCAACATCTCACTGAGAGTCGCTGAAGTGGATGTTTTACTGTCACAGCCAGAACCAGAACCAGAACCAGAACCAGAACCAGAACCAGAACCAGAACCAGAACCAGAACCAGGACCAGAACCAGAACCAGGACCAGAGAGCAGAGCTGGATTCTTAAGATATTCATGTGAAATCACACTGGATCCAAACACAGCAAACAAGTGGCTGTTACTGTCAGAGGGGAACAGAAAAGTGACATTTATGGATCAATCTCAGTCTTATTCTGATCATCCAGACAGATTCACTAACAGGCGTCAGGTCCTGAGCAGAGAGAGTCTGACTGGACGTTGTTACTGGGAGGTGGAGATGAGAGGGAATGTTGGTGTAGCAGTCGCATACAAGAACATCAGCAGAGCAGGAAGTGGGAGAGAATGTGGATTTGGATCTAATGACAAATCTTGGTCATTATATTGTTTCTCAGGCGGTTATTTATTTAGGCACAACGGCATCTCAACCTACATCTCAGGTCCTGATGCCTCCAGAGTGGGAGTGTACCTGGATCACAGAGCAGGTATTCTGTCCTTCTACAGCGTCTCTGGAACCATGACTCTCCTCCACAGAGTCCAGACCACATTCACTCAGCCGCTCTGTGCTGGGATCGGGCTTTATATTGATTCTTATGGAGCCTCAGCAGAGTTTGTGTAAAGTGAAATAAATGTGTTTAGTCAGCTTGTTGCTGACAGCTGGTTGCTGGGATGTCTCTGCTGTTCTGCTGTTTATTTGCTGCTGTTTCCTGTGTCTGTGCAGCCATGGAGGATATCACTGCTGATGAGGAGTTTGATTCACAGAAATATTTCTCCACATGAAACTCTAAACTTCTCTGAGCTCTAAACATCAGTGGGATCCTGGTGCTGATGTGTCTGTATGTTGTTGTTTCTCTTCCACTTCATGGAGCCCAGCAGAGGAATCAGCAGACCTTCCTTTATCACAGACTCTTTTCACATCTCATCACTTTGGAAATGGGAAAATAATCCTGGAGTTACGCTGACTTTGGTTTGTTCCAGAGATCAAATGTTGTTGCTGTTTTCTGAGCCGACCAACAGATGAGGAAGTCTGTTCTGAGGTGTTCAGAAACTGTCAGAAATTTGTGCTTTCGACTTTCTTCAATAAAACAGCTTCATCACAGAGAAACGAGTCCAGTTTTCTTTGAATGTGTCCAACAGAGATTTTTCTTTCCTCCGTCTCTCACTCAGAAAGATCTGATCCACATGCTTCAGATGATCAGTTATTATTCTGGGAGCTCTGTTGTTCGGACATTTCTTCTTTAACAGCCTGGAAACACTTTCTTCAGCTGATAAAAACAGTACGAGAACCGATGAGAACAAACAGCAGGGACGCCACAAGCTAACAGGCTTTAGCATGAAGACAGTAAAAGGCAAAAAGGACTGATGGGAATGTTTTACACTCTTCTTCTACAAAATAAAACAGAAAAAACAAAAAATAAAACTGAAAAAACTGAAAAAAAAACAAATGAAACAAAAAAAAACAAAATAAAACAAAAAAAACAGAAAAAAACAAAATGAAACAAAATAAAACACAAAATAAAACACAAAATAAACACAAAATAAAACAAAAAAACAGGAAAAAAATTAAACAAATAAAACAAAAAACACAAAACAAAACAAAACAAAAAACAAAATAAAAGAGAGTCCTGATCAATAACATAACAGACAACTTAGCAAAGAAGCCTAACATGAAGACAGTAAAAGGCAAAAAGGACTGATGGAAATGTTTTACACTCTTCTTCTTTTACAAAATAAAACAGAAAAAACAGAAAAAAACAAAATGAAACAAAATAAAACAAAAAAACACAAAATAAAACACCAAATAAAACAAAAAAACCCAGACAAAAAACAAAATGAAAGAGAGTACTGATCAATAATATAACAGACAACTTAGCAAAGAAGCCTAACATGAAGACAGTGAAAGGCAAAAAAAATAAAACAGAAAAAAATAATCACAAAATGAAAAAAAACCAAAAAAACAAAACCAAAAAAACCAAAAAAACACAAAAAAACACAAAAAACACAAAATAAAACAAACAAATAAAACAGAAAAAAAACAAATTAAAACAGAAAAAAATAAATAAAAGAGAGTCCTGATCAATAACATAACAGACAACTTAGCAAAGAAGCCTAACATGAAGACAGTAAAAGGCAAAAAGGACTGATGGGAATGTTTTACACTCTTCTTCTACAAAATAAAACAGAATAAAAACACAAAAAAACAGAAAGAAACAAAATAAAACAAAATATAAATATTAATATTGTGTTTAGATGCTTCGTTAATATAAGCACCGCCTTCTTGTGCCAATAAAGCTATTTGAAATTGAAAAAATTGGGCGATATCGTTAGTATCTTTTTTTTTGTGTGTATTGGCATTAATTATCCAGCCAAGACTGATAACAGGAGTGCATTTGTAAATAAATAGAAAATAGACTTTGGGAGGTATTTCTCCTTTTATTTCTACACAAACTTGCTGAAACTTGCACGTAAAAAATTCAGGCGGCGTTCAGGTGTCACTGACGGCTGGGATTTCTGAATGCTTGCTACAGTATTGATGCGACACTTTTAAAAAATATCTTAATATTTGTGCTTGCTGCATGTGACTTGACTCGAGTCCAAGTAGAGTCTCAAGTCTTTGCTCTCAAGTCCAAATAGAGTCTCAAGTCTTTGCTCTCAAGTCCAAGTAGAGTCTCAAGTCTTTGCTCTCAAGTCCAAGTAAAGTCTCAAGTCTTTGCTCTCAAGTCCAAGTAGAGTCCAAGTCTTTGCTCTCTAGTCCAAGTAAAGTCTCAAGTCTTTGCTCTCAAGTCCAAGTAGAGTCTCAAGTCTTTGCTCTCAAGTCCAAGTAGAGTCTCAAGTCTTTGCTCTCAAGTCCAAGTAGAGTCTCAAGTCTTTGCTCTCAAGTCCAAGTAGAGTCTCAAGTCTTTGCTCTCAAGTCCAAGTAGAGTCTCAAGTCTTTGCTCTCAAGTCCAAGTAGAGTCCAAATCTTTGCTCTCAAGTCCAAGTAGAGTCTCAAATCTTTGCTCTCAAGTCCAAGTAGAGTCTCAAGTCTTTGCTCTCAAGTCCAAGTAGAGTCTCAAGTCTTTGCTCTCAAGTCCAAGTAGAGTCTCAAGTCTTTGCTCTCAAGTCCAAGTAGAGTCCAAGTCTTTGCTCTCAAGTCCAAGTAGAGTCTCAAGTCTTTGCTCTCAAGTCCAAGTAGAGTCCAAGTCTTTGCTCTCAAGTCCAAGTAGAGTCCAAGTCTTTGCTTTCTAGTCCAAGTAAAGTCTCAAGTCTTTGCTCTCAAGTCCAAGTAGAGTCTCAAGTCTTTGCTCTCTAGTCCAAGTAAAGTCTCAAGTCTTTGCTCTCAAGTCCAAGTAGAGTCTCAAGTCTTTGCTCTCAAGTCCAAATAGAGTCTCAAGTCTTTGCTCTCAAGTCCAAGTAGAGTCCAAGTCTTTGCTTTCTAGTCCAAGTAAAGTCTCAAGTCTTTGCTCTCAAGTCCAAGTAGAGTCTCAAGTCTTTGCTCTCTAGTCCAAGTAAAGTCTCAAGTCTTTGCTCTCAAGTCCAAGTAGAGTCTCAAGTCTTTGCTCTCTAGTCCAAGTAAAGTCTCAAGTCTTTGCTCTCAAGTCCAAGTAGAGTCTCAAGTCTTTGCTCTCTAGTCCAAGTAAAGTCTCAAGTCTTTGCTCTCAAGTCCAAGTAGAGTCTCAAGTCTTTGCTCTCAAGTCCAAGTAGAGTCTCAAGTCTTTGCTCTCAAGTCCAAGTCGAGTCTCAAGTCTTTGCTCTCAAGTCCAAGTAGAGTCTCAAGTCTTTTTTTGATTTGGTCAAGCAAGTCTCAAGTCATCAAAATCGGGACTCGAGTCCAAGTCAAGTATCAAGTCTCGAATCCAAGTCATTTCAAAGTGCTTTATATAAAATAAAAGCATTGCAGCAGGGAGTGTAAGAAGCATTAAAAATACATAAAAGAACATAAAGAGAAACAAATCAATTTAAAAACCAGCAACAGTCCAGATAAGTTCAAAGATAGCGTGCAGATTTCATGCATAGACACATGAGAACAGAAATGTTTTTAACCTGGATTTAAAAATGTCTCCATTGGGTGAAAGTTTAATCTCCACTGGCAGTTTGTTCCACTTGTTTGCAGCATAACAGCTAAATGCTGCTTCTCCATGTTTAGTCTGGACTCTGGACTGGACCAGCTGACCTGAGTCCTTGGATCTAAGAGCTCTGCTGGCTTTATATTCTCTGAACACATCACAGATTGTAAACCATCAGCAGGCTTTTAAAATCTATTCTGTGACTGACTGGAAGCCAGAGTAAAGATTTTAAAGCTGCTGTGATGTGTTCAGATCTCTTAGTCCGGGTTAAAACTCCAGCAGCAGCGTTCTGGATGAGCTGCAGATGTTTAATGCTCTTTGTGGGAAGTCCAGTTAAAAGAGCGTTACAGTGATGGAGTCTGCTGGAGATGAATGCATGGATGAGTTTCTCCTGGAAACCTTTAATTCTGTTGATGTTTCTGAGGTGGTAAAAAGCTGCCTTGGTGACAGCTTTGATGTGGCTGCTGAAAGTCAGATCTGAGTCTATCAACACTCCGAGGTTACCAACTCGGTCAGTGATTGTAAGGTCCCGAGTCTCAAGATATTTACCAACGCTGACCCTCTTCTCTTTGCTACCAAACAGAATGATCTCAGCTTTGTCTTCATTTATTTGTAGAAAATTCTCTCTCATCCAGGTGTTTACTTCCTCCAGACACTGACACAGTACGTCTGCTGGGCTGCAGTCGTCCGGTGACAGAGACACATAAAGTTGTGTATCGTCTGCATAACTGTGATAATTGATGTTAAAGTTCTGCAATATCTGACCCAAAGGGAGCATATACAAGTTAAACAGAAGAGGTCCAAGAATTGACCCCTGGGGGACTCCACAAGTCGTGGCCACTCGCTCAGATTCATAGCTGCCAATAGTAACAAAATAACTCCGGCCTTCTAAGTAGGACCTGAACCAGTTAAGGACCGCTCCAGAAAGTCCAGCCCAGTTTTCCAGCCTGTGCAACAGGATTCTGTGATCTACAGTATCAAACGCAGCGCTGAGGTCCAACAGAACCAGGACTGAAACATTACCAGAATCAGTATTCAACCTGATGTCGTTTAACACTTTGACCAGAGCTGTTTCAGTGCTGTGAGGACGTCTGAAGCCTGATTGAAACTTATCAAGACTTCCACTTTCATTCAGAAAGTCGTTGACCTGGTTAAATACAACTTTCTCAATAATCTTGGATATAAAAGAGAGATTAGAGACAGGTCTGTAGTTGTTCATCATAGAGGCGTCTAGAGTTCTCTTCTTTAGGAGTGGCTTAATGGCAGCTGTCTTTAGTGACTTGGGAAAAATGCCTGATGCCAGTGTCATGTTCTATGTGAGCTTTGCCTGTATTTGTGTTGCCTTTTCTCCCCCTACTGGCGTTTAAGTGTAGTTCATTACTTTGTTTTATTTAAGCTTTTATTTGGAAAAGGTAGATTTAGTCACATGACACTGTGCAGAGTCTGATCAGGAAGAGCTTAGTTTCTACATGCCATGCGACCTGCTTGCAGCTCCTGTTATCTTCTCCTTTCCTCCTGCTTTTGTGCCTTGGAAAATTATCGCTTCTTTATGACTTGGCTTAACATGTATGACGCATAACTTTGGTACGTGGCGTCATGGCATGAGGCGTGAAAATCAGGGAAAGGATTTCACAACATGACAGGGGAGCCTGGGAACTAAACAGTGAACTGGGTGGTTGTGAATGAGTGCAGCTGGGGACAATGAACAGGTGATGTGAGTGAACTAATGAGCAAACAGAAACTGTGGGGAAGACTATGGTTAAACTAAATACAAGACATGGACTCAAAAACCAAGACATGACAACCTAAAACATAATAAAATATGAAACTAAAAAAAATGGGGGAAACCCCACGGACGTGACAGTCAGGGTGTTGTGAGCATATTCTACCCACAAGAGTTGCTTGGCCCAGGACCTGGGATTTTGTGAAACCATGCAGCGGAGGGCTGTCTCCATCTCCTGATTCATACAGACTCGGTCTGAACATTAGACTGGGGGTGAAACCCGGAGGACAGACTGACGGTGGCCCCAAGCAGAGTGAACTGAGGGCCCCGATCAGACACCACATCTAGAGGGAGACCACGGAGCCGGAGACCACGGAGCCGGAGACCACGGAGCGGGAGACCGTGGAGCCGGAGACCGCGGAGCGGGAGACCACGGAGCGGGAGACCACGGAGCCGGAGACCGTGGAGCGGGAGACCACGGAGCGGGAGACCGTGGAGCCGGAGACCACGGAGCCGGAGACCACGGAGCGGGAGACCGTGGAGCGGGAGACCACGGAGCCGGAGACCACGGAGCGGGAGACCGTGGAGCGGGAGACCACGGAGCCGGAGACCACGGAGCCGGAGACCACGGAGCGGGAGACCACGGAGCCGGAGACCACGGAGCGGGAGACCGTGGAGCGGGAGACCACGGAGCCGGAGACCACGGAGCCGGAGACCACGGAGCCGGAGACCACGGAGCGGGAGACCACGGAGCGGGAGACCACGGAGCCGGAGACCACGGAGCCGGAGACCACGGAGCGGGAGACCACGGAGCCGGAGACCGTGGAGCGGGAGACCACGGAGCCGGAGACCGTGGAGCGGGAGACCACGGAGCCGGAGACCACGGAGCCGGAGACCACGGAGCCGGAGACCGCGGAGCCGGAGACTGCGGAGCGGGAGACCACGGAGCCGGACCTGTTGAGCAGTCTCCTTGGCCGAGGGAAGCTAGGGTAAGGGGACAAAATGAGCCAGCTTACTAAATCGGTCCACAACAGTCAGGATGACTATATTTCCCTCGGAAGGAGGGAGGCCAGCAATAAAGTCTGGAGAGATGTGAGACCAAGGACGATGAGGAACAGGGAGGGGCTGTAGGTGAGGGTAGCGGCCATACGAGGGCTCCATGGTCTCCCTCCAGATGTGGTGTCATACAATCATACAAGACCGGACTAAAACATGAACTCAAAAGCCAAAACAGAAACAACCTAAAACATGATAAAACATCAAACTAAAAACATGGGGAAAACCCCATGGGCGGGACAAAAGCCAGGATAAAATCTGGTTTACATGTCAGGTTCAGTCCTGAAATGATCAAATGATTCAAACGTTTAACCTTAAATCTCACATCTACCAGTTCTACTTCCAGCCTGAGAGCAGAAATGTTCCCGTTCTAACCCTGCACCGATAACACAGCTGAGGCACTACATGTTGTTCCTGTTTAACAGCTAAACTGTTGCTGCTTTATGTTGTGCTGATCTGTCTTTCACCATGTCTGGGGAGTGTTGTAAATCATCGGTAACACACCCTGCCTCTCTGTAAAAACCAGCTCTTCGGCCTCCCTGTTAGATATTTCCTTGTTCCCGCCCACAGATCTCTTTGCATAAGGATGGGCGTGAGCGACATGGTGCAACACGCAGCTGCTGTTAAGCCTCATTTCCTGGTTTGTGTGAGTATCAGCAGAGATCTGTTACCCTTCAGAGCGCACAGATCGTTTCTGTTCAGGTGAAACTATTTGACAGTTACTGTGAAGAGGAGAAATGGCGCAGAAAGGAGTTCAGCTGGATCAGGAAAGCTTCTCTTGTTAGATCTGCCTGGATCTGCTGAAGGATCCGGTGACTATTCCCTGTGGACACAGCTACTGCATGAGCTGTATTAAAGGCTTCTGGGATGGAGAGGATCAGAAGGGAATCCACAGCTGCCCTCAGTGCAGGAAAACTTTCACAGCGAGGCCTGTCCTGGAGAAAAGCACCATGTTAGCTGATTTAGTGGAGCAGCTGAAGAAGACTGGACTCCAAGCTGCTCCTGCTGATCACTGCTATGCTGGAGCTGAAGATGTGGCCTGTGATTTCTGCTCTGGGAGAAAACTGAAAGCCATCAAGTCCTGTTTATCCTGTCCGGCCTCTTACTGTGAGAATCACCTTCAGCCTCATTATGATGTGGCTCCATTAAGGAAACACAAGCTGGTGGAGCCCTCCAAGAAGCTCCAGGAGAACATCTGCTCTGTTCACGATGAGGTGATGAAGATGTTCTGCCGTACCGATCAGAAGTGCATCTGTTATCTCTGCTCTGTGGAGGAACATAAAGGCCACGACACAGTGTCAGCTGCAGCAGAAAGGACTGAGAGGCAGAGAGAGCTGGAGGGGAGTCGGCAGCAGATCCAGCAGAGAATCCAGGACGCAGAGAAAGATGTGAAGCTGCTTCAGCAGCAGCTGGAGGCCATCCATCAGTCTGCTGATAAAACAGAGGAGCACAGCCAGAAGATCTTCAGCCAGCTGATCCGTCTCCTCCAGAAAAGAAGCTCTGATGTGAAGCAGCAGATCAGATCCCAGCAGGAAGCCGAAGGGAGTCGAGTCAAAGAGCTTCAGGAGAAGCTGGAGCAGGAGATCACTGAGCTGAAGAGGAAAGATGCTGAGCTGCAGCAGCTCTCACACACAGAGGATCACAGCCAGTTTCTGCACAGCTGCCCCTCAGTGGCAGCACTCAGGGGGGCTACACACTCATCCAGCATCCAGATCCGTCCTCTGAGGCACTTTGAGGATGTGACAGCAGCTGTGTCAGAGCTCAGAGATAAACTACAGGACATCCTGAGAGAGGAATGGGCCAACATCTCACTGAGAGTCGCTGAAGTGGATGTTTTATTGTCACAGCCAGGACCAGAACCAGAACCAGAACCAGAGAGCAGAGCTGATTTCTTAAAATACTCATGTGAAATCACACTGGATCCAAACACAGTAAACAGACGTCTGTTACTGTCAGAGGGGAACAGAAAAGTGACATTAATGAAACATCCTCAGTCTTATTCTGATCATCCAGACAGATTCACTGGATGGCCTCAGGTCCTGAGCAGAGAGAGTCTGACTGGACGTTGTTACTGGGAGGTGGAGATGAGAGGGGGAGGAGCTGATGTAGCAGTCGCATACAAGAACATCAGCAGAGCAGGAGGTGTGACTGAATGTGTATTTGGATCTAATGACAAATCTTGGACATTAAGATGTTTCTTAGGCAGTTATACATTTATGCACAACAACATCCCAACCTCCATCTCAGGTCCTCGGGCCTCCAGAGTGGGAGTGTACCTGGATCACAGAGCAGGTATTCTGTCCTTCTACAGCGTCTCTGGAACCATGACTCTCCTCCACAGAGTCCAGACCACATTCACTCAGCCGCTCTGTGCTGGGGTTTGGATTTGGGACTCTGGAGCCTCAGCAGAGTTTGTGTAAAGTGGAATAAATGTGTTTAGTCAGCTTGTTGCTGACAGCTGGTTGCTGGGATGTCTCTGCTGTTCTGCTGTTTATTTGCTGCTGTTTCCTGTGTCTGTGCAGCCATGGAGGATATCACTGCTGATGAGGAGTTTGACTCACAGAAATATTTCTCCACATGAAAATCTAAACTTCTCTGAGCTCTAAACATCAGTGGGATCCTGGTGCTGATGTGTCTGTATGTTGTTGTTTCTCTTCCACTTCATGGAGCCCAGCAGAGGAATCAGCAGACCTTCCTTTATCACAGACTCTTTTCAGATCTCATCACTGTGGAAATGGGAAAATAATCCTGGAGTTACGCTGACTTTGGTTTGTTCCAGAGATCAAATGTTGTTGCTGTTTTCTGAGCCGACCAACAGATGAGGAAGTCTGTTCTGAGGTGTTCAGAAACTGTCAGAAATTTGTGCTTTTGACTTTCTTCAATAAAACAGCTTCATCACAGAGAAACGAGTTCAGTTTTCTTTGAATGTGTCCAACAGAGATTTTTCTTTCCTCCGTCTCTCACTCAGAAAGATCTGATCCACATGCTTCAGATGATCAGTTATTATTCTGGGAGCTCTGTTGTTCGGACATTTCTTCTTTAACAGCGTGGAAACACTTTCTTCAGCTGATAAAAACAGTACGACAACCGATGAGAACAAACAGCAGGGACGCCACAAGCTAACAGGCTTTAGCATGAAGACAGTAAAAGGCAAAAAGGACTGATGGGAATGTTTTACACTCTTCTTCTACAAAATAAAACAGAAAAAACCAAATGAAACAAAATAAAACAAAAAAACAAAAAACACTAAATAAAACAGAAAAAAACAAATGAACAAAAAGACACTAAATAAACAGAAAAAACAAAACAAAAAACAAAATAAAAGAGAGTCCTGATCAATAACATAACAGACAACTTAGCAAAGAAGCCTAACATGAAGACAGTAAAAGGCAAAAAGGACTCGCTGGGAATGTTTTACACTCTTCATCCTCGTCTGTAGCGCCTCCAGCAGGTAGAAACTGGATCTAAAATGCTGCTGTTTTTCTTTCTGTGAGCAGGAAGTTCATGTTGAGCAGATCAAAAGTCTCGATCCATCCCTCATTTACAATAAAAATCATAAAAATGATACATTTAATCTGTAATGCGCTTTATATTTTAACAATCTCAAAGTCCTGCAGAGCAGAAAAAATAAGACCAGAACATTTTTAATATCCATTCAAAAGGAGAGCCTATAAAAGGTTTTTTAGCAGCAAGCTTTCTTAAAAAGGTGAGTTTTTAGGTTTTAGATATTTATCTAAACAAAATAAGTAAACTCTACTTGTTTTTCATAGGCAGGAACATCATTTTACTCATATACTCAACATAATTTTAAGTAAATGCAGCAAGCTTTCTTAAAAAGGTGAGTTTTTAGGTCTCCTTTAAAAGCCTCCGCAGTCTGTGGGGCCCTCAGGTGCTCGGGGCCGCGGAGCTTCAGAGGAACAGGCCCGATCGGCCACAGTGCGCAGCTCGGTTCTGGGGGCTTGGAGGGTGTTCTTGGTGGCAGAACGGAGGGTGCATGAGGTCTGGAGGGGGAGTAATTCCCTTACACTGAAAACAACAACTCATAAGATTTACTTAAAAAACTCTTTGTAAGTATTTGCACTCAAATGATTTAAGTAATATTTAATGCTGCAATGTCAAGTAAATTTGACTTGCCATAAAACACAACAGTTCTGAAGATATTAAGTAACATTTACTTAATTACATCTAAGTTTGAAGTTATATTTATTTAAACAAATTAAGTAAACTCTAATTGTTTTTCATAGGCAGGAGCAAAATTTTACTCAAAATTTTAAGTAAATTTTATATATCTGTAGTATTTGCTGTTATGAAGTAACTTAGTAGATTTTAATTATTTTCTTGTGCTTGACATTTTAATTTACTTGGTTGCATTACGTTACATTACTCTCTAAAATTAGGTAATCATCACCATTATTCTTTTGATAAATGTCACCAAATAAATTTAACCAATACTCTATGCATTTAATATATATTTATCACATATCAGACAACTAAATTATAATGCAATTAAACGGTTTATTTTCCATTTTAAACAGTTTAACAAGAACAGTCAAAGTAAATCCACTACTATTGTGGATTGAATTGCCCAATCTTTTATGGGGCAGCCATAAGTTTAACATTGGCATGACTGAAAAGAACAGACACTGCATCCAATATACACTATTGGGACAAAATATTAGGAACACTGTCAACATAATGCACTACAATGGCAGACCAGCACCATCCAGCACAACTTCAGTAATAAACATAAAGTCAAATGATCCCCTTTCTGACAGTGTAAATAAAAACTGAGCATGTAGAAGCTTAACAAAAGCAGAAGTTGGCAGAGCTGGAAAAAATTGCATCAGATTGTGCAGGCGTCCCAATACTTTTGTACATGCAGTACAGATCTGGAATAGTGCTTTTCAAATTTACTGAAGCAAATAAACTTACTGAAACAGAGTTTCAACATTCATCACAGAAATATAATACTTAGATATTCAAGAACATTTAACACACACAAACATGCTCAAAACAACTTCTGAGAGAGCGCCAGGAATATATATCCGTACTGTAGTCACAATCTTTAAAAACACATTTCACAGTTTCGAGTCCCGAGATGTTCAAAATATGGCTTCTCTGTGTTAAAACTACATGAATTACATACAAGACACGAAACTTTAAACCGTCTGCCCTGACTGTTGAGTCTGTGTATGATTTCTAGACAAATGTGCATGAAGTTTTAAATAAACCCCCAACTTTTAGATAAACAAGGACAATCTGAGCACAAGCAGGGTAGTGTGGATGCTTCAACCTGTTTTATGAGCTCTGAACGTTTTGATGACCTAAAATTGCATCTTTTGCACGGCCATCTCATATCACCAGAGGCCTACTCTTTATCCCTGATGAATTCATCCATAGACCTAAACTCCAACTGTCCACAAAGCCCATCGGCTCCTCCAAAGGGCCCCCTGAAAATGAAGAGACACAATTTGTGGTATTAAAACGATGGTCTAAACCAGTGGTTTTCAAAGTGGGGGCCGCCAGGGGGCGCTAGGGGGGCCTCAGAAAATTGGAGTGAAGATAAGAAAAAAATGCAAAAATAAAAAAATAGAATTACATTTTTTTTAAACATCATTATAAAAAATTGTCACGTTTTTTTAATCAGTATTATAAAATACAATTTATAATAATATATCATATGGAAATGTTATTTGCCATGCTGGTCTTTCTGATTGGCTGCCAGTCAAAACATGGTAGACCTGGCGGTTTGCACCTGTTCTCAAGCTGCTCTGCTCCTCAAGCTAGCGTGTAGCTAGCTTAGCCAAAATGGACAGATTTTTGACTTGGAAGAGACTGAAAGAACTGGTCAACTAAAATCAGAAAGTATGAGGCAGCATACATTAAGTTTGGCTTTACAGCCGTACAGAAAAATGGCCACGATTGCCCGAAATGCGTCCTCTGTCTGGAGACCCTCTGAAATGAGTGTTCAAAACCTGCACACAGCAAGCTACTGTCCGTGAAGAAAAGAAAGAAAATACCTTCTAAAAGTTGATGTTTCTTTACATATTTTGTAGCATTGTCCGTGGTTTGCAAAGGGGGCCAGAAGCAGATACTGTTTGGGGGGCCTTGGCATGGAAAAGTTTGGGAACCCTTGTTCTAAAATATTCAGCCACAATTCTAATATTACGTTATAATGGATGAATAAGGGAAAATAACAAAACAATATTACATCATGCAGACATTATTTTCTACCTGCCTGAATGATGAGAATAATGTTCTGATCTGATTTGCTTCCTGTTGATAGAAAAATATTTTAAAAAGACTTAATAAGAAATAAACTGTATCATGAACAAACGTAAATGAACATTTTGTTTTGTCTAGCTAAATAAAACAATTAACACATGACAGATTTATTTGCTAGTAAAAGCGTGTATTGAACAATCGATTCTTACATTTAACTACAAAAACATGAATCCTGAGTAAAAGTTTATGTAGTATTTGTATTAGTATTAATGCATGGATGAGTTTCTCCTGGTCTGTTTGGGAGAGGAAACCTTTAATTCTGTTGATGTTTCTGAGATGGTAAAAAGCTGCCTTGGTGACAGCTTTGATGTGGCTGCTGAAAGTCAGATCTGAGTCTATCAGCACTCCGAGGTTACCGACTCGCTCAGTGATTTTAAGGGCCCGAGTCTCAAGATATGTACCAACGCTGACCCTCTTCTCTTTGCTCCCAAACAGAATGATCTCAGTTTTGTCTTCATTTAATTGTAGAAAATTCTCTCTCATCCAGGTGTTTACTTCCTCCAGACACTGACACAGTACGTCTGCTGGGCTGCAGTCGCCATGGTGACAGAGACACATAAAGTTGTGTATCGTCTGCATAACTGTGATAATTGATGTTAAAGTTCTGCAATATCTGACCCAAAGGGAGCATATACAAGTTAAACAGAAGAGGTCCAAGAATTGACCCCTGGGGGACTCCACAAGTCATGGCCACTCGCTCAGATTCATAGCTGCCAACTGTAACAAAATAACTCCGGCCTTCTAAGTAGGACCTGAACCAGTTAAGGACCGCTCCAGAAAGTCCAGCCCAGTTTTCCAGCCTGTGCAACAGGATTCTGTGATCTACAGTATCAAACGCAGCGCTGAGGTCCAACAGAACCAGGACTGAAACATTACCAGAATCAGTGTTCAACCTGATGTCGTTTAACACTTTGACCAGAGCTGTTTCAGTGCTGTGAGGACGTCTGAAGCCTGATGGAAAGTTATCAAGACTTCCACCATCACCAAGATTAAAAGACTTTTATAAAATCTCTGAATATCACTGAGGGATCATTTGACTTGGACACTCCGAAAAAAAACCTCTAATCAAAATTTAATTTACTAAATTAAAATTTAATTTGATTTTTAAATTAAAATGTAAACATTTTTTGCAAAATTTAATTTAATAAAAACTTAATTTAAGCTCTTTTATTTACGTTTATTTCAAAGAAAAAAATCAGTATTTGAGCCACAGAATTTAAAATATTAGAGAAATTGTTATCTACACTGATCATTATCACACAGTACAATTAATAATGATTTAAAAATCTCATTATAATAATAATAACTGTTCTCTTTGTCTTTTATGAGTCTAATAAACTTAAGAAGATAACTACATTCTAGTAAAAATACGTTAAATCTTGGTTTGGTTTTAAAAAATCTGTGTATGAAGAGTTTAGCCGAGAGAATTAAGAAGTTTGTTACAGATTCATCAGGCTTGTTGTTCTGACAGAAATAACAAAGGACATCTTTCTTAGAGAAGAGTTTAGAGTTTGTTGTAATTTATCTTTTTAATTTTGACAACTGAACCTTGTTGATCTAAAGGCAACATTTTTATAAAGTTTTTCATTCTAAAGATCGTTTTCTGTGACTCAAACAGGTGGTAAAGTACAGAGAAATTACCGTTGAAACCTAAAAAGTGAAGGGAACCAAACAGACAATAAACATGCAGCAGAAACCTTTAATGTCTGTTAATCATCTCAGGAAAGTTCATCAGTTCATTCTCTGAAATCAGATCCGAACAACTCGATAAGTTGGACTTTGAGCTGTTTTTACGTCTTTATGATGAATAAAACCACCCAGTTTTTATTACTTACTGGATATTATCTCAAGTTTCTCCTCCTCCTGGAAAGATTAGAGCCTGATGACACACGTTAAAGTCCAAAGTGTTCAGAGCGCCAGCTGTGAGGAGTCCTTTATAGCAGGAACACAGACGGCTCAGTCGCTGATCTGAGAGGAGAAATGGCGCAGAAAGGAGTTCAGCTGGACCGAGAAAGCTTCTGCTGTTCGATCTGCCTGGATCTGCTGAAGGATCCGGTGACTATTCCCTGTGGACACAGCTACTGCATGAGCTGTATTAAAGGCCACTGGGATGGAGAGGATCAGAAGGGGATCCACAGCTGCCCTCAGTGCAGGAAAACTTTCACAGCGAGGCCTGTCCTGGAGAAAAGCACCATGTTAGCTGATTTAGTGGAGCAGCTGAAGAAGACTGGACTCCAAGCTGCTCCTGCTGATCACTGCTATGCTGGAGCTGAAGATGTGGCCTGTGATTTCTGCTCTGGGAGAAAACTGAAAGCCATCAAGTCCTGTTTATCCTGTCCGGCCTCTTACTGTGAGAATCACCTTCAGCCTCATTATGATGTGGCTCCATTAAGGAAACACAAGATGGTGGAGCCCTCCAAGAACCTCCAGGAGAACATCTGCTCTGTTCACGATGAGGTGATGAAGATGTTCTGCCGTACGGATCAGAAGTGCATCTGTTATCTCTGCTCTGTGGAGGAACATAAAGGCCACGACACAGTGTCAGCTGCAGCAGAAAGGACTGAGAGGCAGAGAGAGCTGGAGGGGAGTCGGCAGCAGATCCAGCAGAGAATCCAGGACGCAGAGAAAGATGTGAAGCTGCTTCAGCAGGAGCTGGAGGCCATCCATCAGTCTGCTGATAAAACAGAGGAGCACAGCCAGAAGATCTTCAGCCAGCTGATCCGTCTCCTCCAGAAAAGAAGCTCTGATGTGAAGCAGCAGATCAGATCCCAGCAGGAAGCCGAAGGGAGTCGAGTCAAAGAGCTTCAGGAGAAGCTGGAGCAGGAGATCACTGAGCTGAAGAGGAAAGATGCTGAGCTGCAGCAGCTCTCACACACAGAGGATCACAGCCAGTTTCTGCACAGCTGCCCCTCAGTGGCAGCACTCAGGGGGGCTACACACTCATCCAGCATCCAGATCCGTCCTCTGAGGCACTTTGAGGATGTGACAGCAGCTGTGTCAGAGCTCAGAGATAAACTACAGGACATCCTGAGAGAGGAATGGGCCAACATCTCACTGAGAGTCGCTGAAGTGGATGTTTTACTGTCACAGCCAGAACCAGAACCAGAACCAGAACCTGAACCAGGACCAGAACCAGAACCTGAACCAGGACCAGGACCAGGACCAGAACCAGAACCAGAACCAGAACCTGAACCAGAACCTGAGAGCAGAGCTGATTTCTTAAAATATTCATGTGAAATCACACTGGATCCAAACACAGCACACATGATGCTGTTACTGTCAGAGGGGAACAGAAAAGTGACATTAATGGATGAACCTCAGTCTTATTCTGATCATCCAGACAGATTCACTGAGTGGCCTCAGGTCCTGAGCAGAGAGAGTCTGACTGGACGTTGTTACTGGGAGGTGGAGATGAGAGGAGTTGTTGCTGTAGCAGTCGCATACAAGAACATCAGCAGAGCAGGATGGGGGAATGAATGTGGATTTGGATGTAATGACAAATCTTGGGCATTAGATTGTGACCCAGGCGGTTATACATTTTGGCACAACAACATCTCAACCTCCATCTCTGTTCCTTGGTCCTCCAGAGTGGGAGTGTACCTGGATCACAGAGCAGGTATTCTGTCCTTCTACAGCGTCTCTGGAACCATGACTCTCCTCCACAGAGTCCAGACCACATTCACTCAGCCGCTCTGTGCTGGGATCAGGCTTTATTTTTCTGGATCCACAGCAGAGTTTTGTAAAGTGAAATAAATGTGTTTAGTCAGCTTGTTGCTGACAGCTGGTTGCTGGGATGTCTCTGCTGCTGTTCTGCTGTTTATTTGCTGCTGTTTCCTGTGTCTGTGCAGCCATGGAGGATATCACTGCTGATCAGGAGTTTGATTCACAGAAATATTTCTCCACATGAAACTCTAAACTTCTCTGAGCTCTAAACATCAGTGGGATCCTGGTGCTGATGTGTCTGTATGTTGTTGTTTCTCTTCCACTTCATGGAGCCCAGCAGAGGAATCAGCAGACCTTCCTTTATCACAGACTCTTTTCACATCTCATCACTTTGGAAATGGGAAAATAATCCTGGAGTTACGCTCACTTTGGTTTGTTCCAGAGATCAAATGTTGTTGCTGTTTTCTGAGCCGACCAACAGATGAGGAAGTCTGTTCTGAGGTGTTCAGAAACTGTCAGAAATTTGTGCTTTTGACTTTCTTCAATAAAACAGCTTCATCACAGAGAAACGAGTCCAGTTTTCTTTGAATGTGTCCAACAGAGATTTTTCTTTCCTCCGTCTCTCACTCAGAAAGATCTGATCCACATGCTTCAGATGATCAGTTATTATTCTGGGAACACTTTCTTCAGCTGATAAAAACAGTACGAGAACCGATGAGAACAAACAGCAGGGACGCCACAAGCTAACAGGCTTTAGCATGAAGACAGTAAAAGGCAAAAAGGACTGATGGGAATGTTTTACACTCTTCTTCTACAAAATAAAACAGAAAAAACAAAAAAAACACAAAATAAAACAGAAAAAACACAAAATAAAACAGAATAAAAAACAAAATGAAACAAAATAAAACACAAAAAAACACCAAAAAAAACAGAAAAAAAAACACAAAATGAAACAAATAAAACAAAAAACACAAAATAAAACAAAAAAACTGAAACAAAATAAAACAAACAAATCAAAAAACACAAAATAAAACAGAATAAAAACACAAAATAAAACAAAAAAAAACTCAGAAAAAAACAAAATAAAACAAAATAAAACAAACAAACAAAAAAGACACAAAATAAAACAGAAAAAAAATTAAATAAAAGAGAGTCCTGATCAATAACATAACAGACAACTTAGCAAAGAAGCCTAATATGAAGACAGTGAAAGGCAAAAAGGACTCGCTGGGAATGTTTTACACTCTTCATCCTGATCTGTAGCGCCTCCAGCAGGTAGAAACTGGATCTAAAATGCTCCTGTTTTTCTTTCTGTGAGCAGGAAGTTCATGTTGAGCAGATCAAAAGTCTCGATCCATACAATAAAAATCATAAAAATTATACATTTAATCTGTAATGCGCTTTATATTTTAACAATCTCAAAGTGCTGCAGAGCAGAAAAAATAAGACCAGAACATTTTTAATATACATTCAAAAGGAGAGCCTATAAAAGGTGTTTTAGCAGCAAGCTTTCTTAAAAAGGTGAGTTTTTAAGTCTTAGATATTTATTTAAACAAATTAAGTAAAGTCTACTTGTTTTTCATAGGCAGGAACATCATTTTACTCATATACTCAACATAATTTTAAGTAAATGAGTTTCAAACTTAATCACATTTTAACTACTGATTTTATCTATTGTTCTTATTTCTTTCTTTTTTGTTTAAAATTTAAATCCTGCTTTTTATTTCTACTGTTTTAATGTATCTGTAAAGCTTTGAATCTCCCTGTAGCTGAATTGTGCCGTACAGATAAACTTGCCTTGCCTAAACTTTATATATCTGTAGTATTTGCTGTTATGAAGTAACTTAGTAGATTTTAACGAGACACTTTCAGAGTAAAGTTTATGTAGTATTTCTAGGTTTATGTACATACAACTATTAAACATTTAAATTGTATGAGCAAACCGAAGTAAAACTTACTCTTCCCCCATAATTCATGTATTACGTTAATAAAATGTTTCATTTTACTTAAGAAGCTCTAGTTCTTACTGAATCTTAAAAACACAAGGTAGAGATGATGACAGTTACTCTAATAGAGTTTACTTCACCAAAAAGTCACTTTTCAGTGCAGGTTTAGTCCAGACTAAACATGGAGAAGCAGCATTTAGCTGTTATGCTGCAAACAAGTGGAACAAACTGCCAGTGGAGATTAAACTTTCACCAAATGGAGACATTTTTAAATCCAGGTTAAAGACATTTCTGTTCTCATGTGTCTGTGTGTAACAGAGTAGATTTGGGCCTATTAAATGATGGCAAAAGAGGTGCAACAGCGTAATCTATTGGCGTAGTGGTTGGTTTGGGTACTGCACAGAGGAGAGAGGACTTTACTGCGGTAAGACGTCCTCTTATATGGCCCGGGATGATTCATGATTTTATATTACGTTTCAGATGTTTATTCTGTATAATTTACTGTGTCGGGTACTCACTGGGACCTTTCCTAACTGTTCTGAGAGTTTAATGTGTTGTTGATCGTCCCGAGACTGTGACGCTAACTTTCCCACCCCCCTGCGGTGCTGTATGCTGTGCTGCAGGAAAAGAGCTGTAATAAACACCCCATAATGCACCTGGTCGTCGTCGGTGATATGTGGAAGCAACAGTAGTGTGGAGCATCTCACAGATAGCCGGGATCTGCAGGGCTCTCAAGTCTCACGCAATGAGCGTGAGACACACGCATTTCAACAAGTTCACACGCTCACACGCCACACATGCCATTTCTCACGCTGAGAAATGATCAACTTCGTCGCACAGAAATTCTAATGGCCGATACTATAAACGAGTCGATGGCAGGTGCGCTCGTACAGCTCAGAACTATAGCTCTGGTACAGCTGTCTTGATTTAGCAACCCATCGGCAAATCACAAAATAGAATTTCTCAGCCAATCAGAAAACAGAATTTCTTGTTGCCGGGTGTGAAATAGCTTTCAGCTGCAAGCACGCGTCCCATGAATGCACAGCGGACATAGCCTATTATGCTCTGAATGCGTGCAGAAGTTGTAGACGAGCTGGAGGTGGAAGAGAACCGTCAGGATCATCAGCAGGTCATATCTTCATTTATTTGAATATTTTATTAGTTACTATAGTTTTCCTACTCCTTGTAAAAGACCAATACCTGCCGATTAAAGTGTTCGTTGGAGTAGTAGACCTAAATAATCAGCACACACCCTTTGACATGAGCAACTTAATGAAAAATGAAAAATATGTAGGAGTGTAATTAGGCTTCCGTGGTTAATTTTTTTCAAAGGTGACTGGTATGAGCAGATTCCCAATAAGGCTATCTTCAATTGCCAAACTGGTATTAGTTCTGCCGCACTGAAATGCTGATGCAGAGAGGGTTTTTTCCATGGTGGGGCTCAATAAAACCAAGAGCAGGAACACTTTGTTTCTGAATGGAACTCTGTCATCCATCATGACTGTGAAAATGGCTGACACTGAGCCACAGTGCTTTAAATGGGAGCCCCCAATATCAGTCATCAAGCATCAAAATCTGCCACAAACACTTACAACAACACTCATAAACAAACACACACAGAGAGGGACTGCTCAAGGGGCCCATTTGGGGTTATGTTTGTTTTTCTTAATTTAATTTGTCTGTTTTTTTGTTTGTTAAGACTTTGCATACCTAAAACAATTTATCTTAAAATATAGCAGAATTTAGTGTAAAAGTGAAGATTTGTGATTTTGGTATAAATAAAACAAATTCTTTGTTCTTTAAATAGCTAGTTTATGGCGATGGGATACTGCAAGGGACCCCCCCCAAAAAAAAACCCGAAAAAAAAAACCCCACGCACATGGCCCGGCCCCTGCCCCGCCCGAATCTCACTCCAAGCAAACTTGAAAACTTGAGAGCCCTGTGTAACATATGCATGAAATCTGCATGATATCTGTGAACTCATCTGGACTGTGGCTCGTTTTTAATCATTTAAATATTTTATTTGTTTCTCTTTATATTCTTTTATGTATTTTTAATGCTTCTTCCACTCCCTGCTGCAATGCTTTTATTTTATGAGAAGCACTTTGAACTGTTCTGTGCAAGAAATGTGCTACAAATAAACTTGATAGTATCGGGGGGCACTGATGAGTGAGGGGGGGGGGGGGGGGGGGGCCTTGTACTCAGTTCTGAGTGGGACGGGGAACCAGCAGCGGCGTCAATTCAGCCAAAGCTAAGCTAAGGTAAAGGTCACTATAGTCACATGACTACAGTATCAATCAATAAATATACATGCCCAGCAGATAATCACCACAAAAGTCTGCTATGTAGCTTATCTGTGTGCAAATGCAGTCTCACTCATTAGCATAGCCGCTAGCATAACAATGGACTCGTCTCAGTCTCCATGTTCGCATTAGCGTTAGCATTAACATTAGTATTAGTATTAGCATTAGCATTAACATTAGTATTAGCATTAGCATTAGCATTAACATTAGTATTAGCATTAGCATTCGCATTCGCATTCGCATTCGCATTAGCATTAGCATTAGCATTAGCAATAGCAATAACATTAGCATTCGCATTCGCATTAGCATTAGCATTAGCATCAGCATTAGCATTAGCATTAGCGGCAGAGGTGCTGAAGTGGACATCCTCGCTAACAGCCTGAATCCCGCCTTCACTACCTGGTCCTCCTTCCTCCGCCGCTGGGGCAACATTGGACCCATCATCACCTGCCCCCTTTTTTTTGGTGATAAATAAATCTAAAGTTTTCTGCTTCCTTTTCATATTTTACATTAATTAGCAAACAACAAATCCCGCTAATAACATCAGCTTTGACCTCCAGGCTCCGTCATCTCGTGGGAGGGAGGGGGGGCTGGGAGAGACCACTTTTCAAAAGGGGAGATGATACTTAGATCAATTGATTGTGTTGTTCAGAATTTCCTTTGTAGTTCATTTATATGTATTAAATAATATAATAATCAATTCAAATTGACACGGAGTAATTCCATAGCTTCATTTAAAAAAAAAAAAGAAAAACAAACATTTACATTTCCCCCGGAGCCGAGGTGTGGCAGCTGCCGTACCCAGTTGACGCCCATGCTTGCAGCCTCTGGATGTTCTTGTTGGAGGTTCCGATGAGGAGAGCCTTGCAGCCACCCAGCCTGGAGGAGACAAAGGCGTGGACGCGCTTCTCTGCCTCTGCCAGGGTGAGCGCTGCACGCAGTTTGGCCACGTTCCCGAGGCGGCTGTTACAGAGCTGCTTCATGTGGGCGTCAAAAGGGAGTCGGGGGTCCATTTCTTTACGTTTCGCCTTCAGGGGGCCAGTCTGACAGCTGCTCTGGGAACAGAGCGCTGGGATGTAAAGTGAAGCAAGGTTAGTTAGTTAGTTATTTGTTTATTTGTGACAGGACTCTGCATATTAATAAACATACAATGTAAATATGCCAGATTTAGCTCCAAGGCTAATTTCCATCTGCAGTCCTGCTGTTCACACTAAAATCAAGACAAAGACAAAAACAGGAAACAGGAAAACAAAGCGTACAACATTCCATATCACTTAACCACATCACAAGATATACAACAACTGACCTGTTATGGTACGAATACCATACCCAAAAACCATAGCAACACAATTTTGTCGCACAGTAGTTTCAGACATTAAAATGCATCTGATTGGCAAATAATGTTTTACCCTCCTATACAAGTATACATTTATTAAAGTGCATGGAATAAAGTGCCAACTAATTTTAAGAATGACAGAATTACTACCAATTTATTTTTAGTATTGCATGTTAAATAAAACTACCCTTCATGTTTACAGTCCTGGTTATCTGTAAGCCGTGTTTTTAGTTGTTTCTTAAAAGCTACATATGTTGAGTTTTCCCTTATGGCCAACGGAACTGTGTTCCATGTAGAGCAACCAAATACATTTAGGACCTTCTGTGCAAATGCCGTTCTCCTAAACTGTACCTCACAGTGCCCCCTGGTGGCTGATCTTGTCATTGTCACCCTGTTTTTCTGTTTAATTAAGTTACCCAGGGGCGGTGGTGCCAGCCCGTTCAGAGATCTATAGATGAGACAGGTGCTTTTGAATGTTCTGAGATTCTCAAAGGTTAATAAGTCGTGCTTTTTTTAAATTGGGCAGTGATGGGAAGACTGGGGTCTCCGATCGTAGACCTTTACGGCTTTCTTATATAATTGTTTAATTGAACATGAGACTGGGGGTGAAACCCGGAGGACAGACTGACGGTGCCCCCAAGCAGAGCAAAGAATTCCTTCCAAAAAACTGAAGTGAACTGAGGGGCCCGATCAGTCACCACATCTATAGGGAGACCATGGAGCCGGAGACCACGGAGCCGGAGACCACGGAGCCGGAGACCGTGGAGCCGGAGACCGTGGAGCCGGAGACCGCGGAGCCGGAGACCGTGGAGCCGGAGAATGCGGAGCGGGAGACCGTGGAGCCGGAGACCACGGAGCCGGACCTGTTGAGCAGTCTCCTTGGCCGAGGGAAGCTTGGGTAAGGGGACAAAATGAGCCAGCTTACTAAATCGGTCCACAACAGTCAGGATGACTATATTTCCCTCGGAAGGAGGGAGGCCAGTAATAAAGTCTGGAGAGATGTGAGACCAAGGACGATGAGGAACAGGGAGGGGCTGTAGGTGAGGGTAGCGGCCATACGAGGGCTCCATGGTCTCCCTCCAGATGTGGTGTCATACAATCATACAAGACCGGACTAAAACATGAACTCAAAAGCCAAAACATAAACAACCTAAAACATGAAAAAACATCAAACTAAAAACATGGGGAGAACCCCATGGGCGGGACAAAAGCCAGGATAAAATCTGCTTTACATGTCAGGTTCAGTCCTGAAATGATCAAATGATTCAAACGTTTAACCTTAAATCTCACATCTACCAGTTCTACTTCCAGCCTGAGAGCAGAAATGTTCCCGTTCTAACCCTGCACCGATAACACAGCTGAGGCACTACATGTTGTTCCTGTTTAACAGCTAAACTGTTGCTGCTTCATGGTGTGCTGATCTGTCTTTCACCATGTCTGGGGAGTGTTGTAAATCATCGGTAACACACCCTGCCTCTCTGTAAAAACCAGCTCTTCGGCCTCCCTGTTAGATATTTCCTTGTTCCCGCCCACAGATCTCTTTGCATAAGGATGGGCGTGAGCGACATGGTGCAACACGCAGCTGCTGTTAAGCCTCATTTCCTGGTTTGTGTGAGTATCAGCAGAGATCTGTTACCCTTCAGAGCGCACAGACCGTTTCTGTTCAGGTGAAACTATTTGACAGTTACTGTGAAGAGGAGAAATGGCGCAGAAAGGAGTTCAGGTGGACCCAGAAACCCTCTGCTGTCCGATCTGCCTGGATCTGCTGAAGGATCCGGTGGCTATTCCCTGTGGACACAGCTACTGCATGAGCTGTGTTAAAGGCTTCTGGGATGGAGAGGATCAGAAGGGAATCCACAGCTGCCCTCAGTGCAGGAAAACTTTCACAGCGAGGCCTGTCCTGGAGAAAAACACCATGTTAGCTGATTTAGTGGAGCAGCTGAAGAAGACTGGACTCCAAGCTGCTCCTGCTGATCACTGCTATGCTGGAGCTGAAGATGTGGCCTGTGATTTCTGCTCTGGGAGAAAACTGAAAGCCATCAAGTCCTGTTTATCCTGTCCGGCCTCTTACTGTGAGAATCACCTTCAGCCTCATTATGATGTGGCTCCATTAAGGAAACACAAGCTGGTGGAGCCCTCCAAGAAGCTCCAGGAGAACATCTGCTCTGATCACGATGAGGTGATGAAGATGTTCTGCCGTACCGATCAGAAGTGCATCTGTTATCTCTGCTCTGTGGATGAACATAAAGGCCACGACACAGTGTCAGCTGCAGCAGAAAGGACTGAGAGGCAGAGAGAGCTGGAGGGGAGTCGGCAGCAGATCCAGCAGAGAATCCAGGACGCAGAGAAAGATGTGAAGCTGCTTCAGCAGCAGCTGGAGGCCATCCATCAGTCTGCTGATAAAACAGAGGAGCACAGCCAGAAGATCTTCAGCCAGCTGATCCATCTCCTCCAGAAAAGAAGCTCTGATGTGAAGCAGCAGATCAGATCCCAGCAGGAAGCCGAAGGGAGTCGAGTCAAAGAGCTTCAGGAGAAGCTGGAGCAGGAGATCACTGAGCTGAAGAGGAAAGATGCTGAGCTGCAGCAGCTCTCACACACAGAGGATCACAGCCAGTTTCTGCACAGCTGCCCCTCAGTGGCAGCACTCAGGGGGGCTACACACTCATCCAGCATCCAGATCCGTCCTCTGAGGCACTTTGAGGATGTGACAGCAGCTGTGTCAGAGCTCAGAGATAAACTACAGGACATCCTGAGAGAGGAATGGGCCAACATCTCACTGAGAGTCGCTGAAGGGGATGTTTTACTGTCACAGCCAGAACCAGAACCAGAACCAGAACCAGGACTACAACCAGAACCAGGACCAGAACCAGAACCAGAACCAGAACCAGAACCAGAGAGCAGAGCTGATTTCTTAAAATATTCATGTGTAATCACACTGGATCCAAACACAGCAAACAGAAAGCTGTTACTGTCAGAGGGGAACAGAAAAGTGACAGTAATGTATGATCCTCAGTCTTATTCTGATCATCCAGACAGATTCACTGGCTGGTCTCAGGTCCTGAGCAGAGAGAGTCTGACTGGACGTTGTTACTGGGAGGTGGAGATGAGAGGGGGAGCAGTTTATGTAGCAGTCGCATACAAGAACATCAGCAGAGCAGGAGATGGGGATGAATGTGTATTTGGATATAATGACAAATCTTGGGCATTATTTTGTTCCTCAGGCAGTTATTTATTTAGGCACAACAACATCTCAACCTCCATCTCAGGTCCTCGGGCCTCCAGAGTGGGAGTGTACCTGGATCACAGAGCAGGTATTCTGTCCTTCTACAGCGTCTCTGGAACCATGACTCTCCTCCACAGAGTCCAGACCACATTCACTCAGCCGCTCTGTGCTGGAGTTTATGTTTATGGAGCCACAGCAGAGTTTTGTAAAGTGGAATAAATGTGTTTAGTCACCTTGTTGTTGACAGCTGGTTGCTGGGATGTCTCTGCTGTTCTGCTGTTTATTTGCTGCTGTTTCCTGTGTCTGTGCAGCCATGGAGGATATCACTGCTGATCAGGAGTTTGACTCACAGAAATATTTCTCCACATGAAACTCTAAACTTCTCTGAGCTCTAAACATCAGTGGGATCCTGGTGCTGATGTGTCTGTATGTTGTTGTTTCTCTTCCACTTCATGGAGCCCAGCAGAGGAATCAGCAGACCTTCCTTTATCACAGACTCTTTTCACATCTCATCACTTTGGAAATGGGAAAATAATCCTGGAGTTACGCTGACTTTGGTTTGTTTCAGAGATCAAATGTTGTTGCTGTTTTCTGAGCCGACCAACAGATGAGGAAGTCTGTTCTGAGGTGTTCAGAAACTGTCAGAAATTTGTGCTTTTGACTTTCTTCAATAAAACAGCTTCATCACAGAGAAACGAGTCCAGTTTTCTTTGAATGTGTCCAACAGAGATTTTTCTTTCCTCCGTCTCTCACTCAGAAAGATCTGATCCACATGCTTCAGATGATCAGTTATTATTCTGGGAGCTCTGTTGTTCGGACATTTCTCCTTTAACAGCGTGGAAACACTTTCTGATAAAAACAGTACGAGAACCGATGAGAACAAACAGCAGGGACGCCACAAGCTAACAGGCTTTAGCATGAAGACAGTAAAAGGCAAAAAGGACTCGCTGGGAATGTTTTACACTCTTCTTCTACAAAATAAAACTGAAAAAACACAAAATAAAACATCAAATAAAACAGAATAAAAAGACAAAATAAAACAAAAAAATACAAAATAAAACAAAAAAACAAAACAAAAAACAAAATAAAAGAGGGTCCTGATCAATAACATAACAGACAACTTAGCAAAGAAGCCTAACATGAAGACAGTAAAAGGCAAAAAGGACTCGCTGGGAATGTTTTACACTCTTCATCCTCGTCTGTAGCGCCTCCAGCAGGTAGAAACTGGATCTAAAATGCTCCTGTTTTTCTTTCTGTGAGCAGGAAGTTCATGTTGAGCAGATCAAAAGTCTCGATCCATCCCTCATTTATAATAATAATCATAATAATGATACATTTAATCTGTAATGCGCTTTATATTTTAACAATCTCAAAGTGCTGCAGAGCAGAAAAAATAAGACCAGAACATTTTTAATATACATTCAAAAGGAGAGCCTATAAAAGGTATTTTAGCAGCAAGCTTACTTAAAAAGGTGAGTTCACAGTGAGCTCACTTTACCTCATATTTCAAAAGGGAAGATGATACTTAGATCAATTGATTGTGTTGTTCAGAATTTCATTTGTAGTTCATTTATATGTATTAAATAATAAAATAATCAAGACAAATTGACACGGAGTAATTCCATAAATTCATTTAAAAAAAAAAGAAAAACGAGGTGCTTCATGTGGGCGCCAAAAGTGAGTCGGGGGTCCATTTCTTTACGTTTCGCCTTCAGGGGGCCAGTCTGACAGCTGCTCTGGGAACAGAGCGCTGGGATGTAAAGTGAAGCAAAGTGGTCTTCAGCAACAGTTCTCCAGGCTTTCTGAAGCACTTTCAAAGTCTTTCTTTGGACATTTTTATGCTTTTTTTTATTTTTTATTAATCTTTTTGGCAGACAGATAAACATACAAATCAGTGAAATCAAGAAAATTATAGATGCACACCAGTTTTCTGTCCCTTTTGAATATATCATGTGAACATTAACTCACAATCCAAACTACAGAGCAAACAAACAACAACGACAAAAAAAAAAAGGTAAGCCTTAAAAGCGTCCCAGGTCATTCCTACATCCTCAATAAAGCCCTCATTGTACTCCCAGAATTAATTTATCCTTATTCTAATATATTCACAATAACCTTTATTCTGTAGTAAGGAGTTGTTTAGCCGCCATCTAGGCGAGGATTTAACATTATCCCCACTATGCATGAGCAGGTCAATGGGGGCGTGATCAGTTATCGCTATATTACCAATATAAGACTCAACAGACCCAATCCCTTTTCAGTTTTAAAGATTCCTCCTCATCCAGACGAGTCTCCTGAATAAATGCAATGTCTGTCTTTTTCTGTTTTAAATATGTAAGAATCTTTCTCCTTTTGTTTACATTATGGCAACCTGCTGTATTCCAAGACACTATTTTACAGACACCCATGACACCATTGTAACTGGATAATTCATCTGATGATCTTCAGTTTGTCTATTACCTTATGACACCTTATCTGATTGAGCCCAGAGGTCATCCTATTATATTCCTTAGCAGAGGTGGGAGAAAGTCCCTATGTTGCAAGTCCAAGTAGAGTCCAAGTCTTTGCTCTCAAGTCCAAGTCCTAGGATTTTTGTTTCGAGTCCCAACCAAGTCCTAACAAATCGATTATAATTAATGATACGGATCATGACCACGCCTCAATTAAGTTGTTTATATTTTATTGTTAATGTTCTGCCACTTATTCATTTGTTTATTTTTATTAATATTGTGTTTAGATGCTTCGTCAATATAAGCACCGCCTTCTTGTGCCAATAAAGCTATTTGAAATTGAAAAAATTGGGCGATATTGTTACTATTTTTGTGTGTATTGGCAGTAATTATCCAGCCAAGACTGATAACAGGAGTGCATTTGTAAATCAATAGACAATAGACTTTGGGAGGTATTTCTCCTTTTATTTCTACACAAAATTGCTGAAACGTGCACGTAAAAAATTCAGGCGGCGTTCAGGTGTCACTGACGGCTGGGATTTCTGAATGCTTGCTACAGTATTGATGCGACACTTTTAAAAAATATTTTAATATTTGTGCTTGCTGCATGTGACTTGACTCGAGTGCCGAGGGTTAAGTCCAAGTAGAGTCCAAGTCTTTGCTCTGAAGTCCAAGTAGAGTCTCAAGTCTTTATTCTCAAGTCCAAGTAGAGTCCAAGTCTTTGCTCTCAAGTCCAAGTAGAGTCTCAAGTCTTTGCTCTCAAGTCCAAGTAGAGTCTCAAGTCTTTGCTCTGAAGTCCAAGTAGAGTCCAAGTCTTTGCTCTCAAGTCCAAGTAGAGTCCAAGTCTTTGCTCTGAAGTCCAAGTAGAGTCCAAGTCTTTGCTCTCAAGTCCAAGTAGAGTCCAAGTCTTTGCTCTCAAGTCCAAGTAGAGTCTCAAGTCTTTGCTCTCAAGTCCAAGTAGAGTCCAAGTCTTTGCTCTCAAGTCCAAGTAGAGTCCAAGTCTTTGCTCTCAAGTCCAAGTAGAGTCCAAGTCTTTGCTCTCAAGTCCAAGTAGAGTCCAAGTCTTTGCTCTCAAGTCCAAGTAGAGTCCAAGTATTTGCTCTCGAGTCCAAGTAGAGTCCAAGTCTTTACTCTCAAGTCCAAGTATAGTCTCAAGTCTTTGCTCTCAAGTCCAAGTAGAGTCTCAAGTCTTTGCTCTCAAGTCCAAGTATAGTCTCAAGTCTTTCCTCTCAAGTCCAAGTAGAGTCTCAAGTCTTTGCTCTCAAGTCCAAGTAGAGTCCAAGTCTTTGCTCTCAAGTCCAATTAGAGTCCAAGTCTTTGCATTCAAGTCCAAGTAGAGTCTCAATTCTTTGCTCTCAAGTCCAAGTATAGTCTCAAGTCTTTGCTCTCAAGTCCAAGTAGAGTCTCAAGTCTTTGCTCTCAAGTCCAAATAGAGTCCAAGTCTTTGCTCTCAAGTCCAAGTAGAGTCTCAAGTCTTTGCTCTCAAGTCCAAGTAGAGTCCAAGTCTTTGCTCTCAAGTCCTAGTAGAGTCTCAAGTCTTTGCTCTCAAGTCCAAGTAGAGTCTCAAGTCTTTGCTCTGAAGTCCAAGTAGAGTCCAAGTCTTTGCTCTCAAGTCCAAGTAGAGTCCAAGTCTTTTGCTCTCAAGTCCAAGTAGAGTCTCAAGTCTTTGCTCTCAAGTCCAAGTAGAGTCTCAAGTCTTTGCTCTCAAGTCCAAGTAGAGTCTCAAGTCTTTGCTCTCAAGTCCAAGTAGAGTCCAAGTCTTTGCTCTCAATTCCAAGTAGAGTCTCAAGTCTTTCCTCTCAAGTTCAAGTAGAGTCCAAGTCTTTGCTCTCAAGTCCAAGTAGAGTCTCAAGTCTTTGCTCTCAAGTCCAAGTAGAGTCTCAAGTCTTTGCTCTCAAGTCCAAGTAGAGTCTCAAGTCTTTGCTCTCAAGTCCAAGTAGAGTCTCAAGTATTTCCTCTCAAGTCCAAGTAGAGTCTCAAGTCTTTGCTCTCAAGTCTAAGTAGAGTCTCAAGTCTTTGCTCTCAAGTCCAAGTAGAGTCTCAAGTCTTTGCTCTCAAGTCCAAGTAGAGTCTCAAGTCTTTGCTCTCAAGTCCAAGTAGAGTCTCAAGTCTTTCCTCTCAAGTTCAAGTAGAGTCCAAGTCTTTGCTCTCAAGTCCAAGTAGAGTCTCAAGTCTTTGCTCTCAAGTCCAAGTAGAGTCTCAAGTCTTTGCTCTCAAGTCCAAGTAGAGTCCAAGTCTTTGCTCTCAAGTCCAAGTAGAGTCCAAGTCTTTGCTCTCAAGTCCAAGTAGAGTCCAAGTCTTTGCTCTCAAGTCCAAGTAGAGTCCAAGTCTTTGCTCTCAAGTCCAAGTAGAGTCCAAGTATTTGCTCTCGAGTCCAAGTAGAGTCCAAGTCTTTACTCTCAAGTCCAAGTATAGTCTCAAGTCTTTGCTCTCAAGTCCAAGTAGAGTCTCAAGTCTTTGCTCTCAAGTCCAAGTATAGTCTCAAGTCTTTCCTCTCAAGTCCAAGTAGAGTCTCAAGTCTTTGCTCTCAAGTCCAAGTAGAGTCCAAGTCTTTGCTCTCAAGTCCAATTAGAGTCCAAGTCTTTGCATTCAAGTCCAAGTAGAGTCTCAATTCTTTGCTCTCAAGTCCAAGTATAGTCTCAAGTCTTTGCTCTCAAGTCCAAGTAGAGTCTCAAGTCTTTGCTCTCAAGTCCAAATAGAGTCCAAGTCTTTGCTCTCAAGTCCAAGTAGAGTCTCAAGTCTTTGCTCTCAAGTCCAAGTAGAGTCCAAGTCTTTGCTCTCAAGTCCTAGTAGAGTCTCAAGTCTTTGCTCTCAAGTCCAAGTAGAGTCTCAAGTCTTTGCTCTGAAGTCCAAGTAGAGTCCAAGTCTTTGCTCTCAAGTCCAAGTAGAGTCCAAGTCTTTTGCTCTCAAGTCCAAGTAGAGTCTCAAGTCTTTGCTCTCAAGTCCAAGTAGAGTCTCAAGTCTTTGCTCTCAAGTCCAAGTAGAGTCTCAAGTCTTTGCTCTCAAGTCCAAGTAGAGTCCAAGTCTTTGCTCTCAAGTCCAAGTAGAGTCTCAAGTCTTTCCTCTCAAGTTCAAGTAGAGTCCAAGTCTTTGCTCTCAAGTCCAAGTAGAGTCTCAAGTCTTTGCTCTCAAGTCCAAGTAGAGTCTCAAGTCTTTGCTCTCAAGTCCAAGTAGAGTCTCAAGTCTTTCCTCTCAAGTCCAAGTAGAGTCTCAAGTCTTTGCTCTCAAGTCTAAGTAGAGTCTCAAGTCTTTGCTCTCAAGTCCAAGTAGAGTCTCAAGTCTTTGCTCTCAAGTCCAAGTAGAGTCTCAAGTCTTTGCTCTCAAGTCCAAGTAGAGTCTCAAGTCTTTGCTCTCAAGTCCAAGTAGAGTCTCAAGTCTTTGCTCTCAAATCCAAGTAGAGTCTCAAGTCTTTGCATTCAAGTCCAAGTAGAGTCTCAGGGCGTATTCACACCTACCTCGTTTGGTCCGGACCAAACGACCAAACGGACCAGATTTTCGTTGGTTCGGACCTTTTGGGATGGTCTGAATACAAACCACCGAACTCTGGTCCGGACCAAACAAGCGGACCGAGACCGAGCGGAAAGGTCGGACTCGGTCCGGATCAAACGAACCCTGGTGCGGATCTTTTGGAGGTGTGAAAGCAGACCGGACCTAATGCCAGACTTTTTGCTTTTTTGTACCTCGGGAGCATCCGTCGTTTGTCTGCTGCTAGGTAACAGAACAGAGCGTCGTTCTTCTAATTACTAGACCGGCTGTGGTAAAGCTAACGAAAGACCGAAAATAATAACATCAGCGTTTTCCTCCGTAGCCGCCTTGCCCTTTGTCGTCGTTGTTGATAAATTACTTGTACAGCAGCATAGTAATTACACAGTTGTGAAAATAGCAAAACGTTGAAAAAACATATAGTTTTGATTATATTAAAAGCAATAACGGCACGGAAAGCATCCATGACTACATTCACTTTTGAACTTAGCACTTTGTGTTGCGCGTGTCGATTCTGACCAATAGCCGAACGACTTCAGGGCGCGTGGCTTTGTTGACATATTTTGGTCCGTTTACTGAAAAGTACAGTCTGAAAGCGAACCGCACCAAAATGAAAAAAAAGGTTCGGACCAAAGCAAGTGAACTATCGGACTGTCCTGGTCTGAATACGCCCTCAAGTCTTTGCTCTATAGTCCAAGTAGAGTCTCAAGTCTTTGCTCTATAGTCCAAGTAGAGTCTCAAGTCTTTGCTCTCAAGTCCAAGTAGAGTCTCAAGTCTTTGCTCTCAAGTCCTAGTAGAGTCTCAAGTCTTTGCTCTCAAGTCCAAGTAGAGTCTCAAGTCTTTGCTCTCAAGTCCAAGTAGAGTCTCAAGTCTTTGCTCTCAAGTCCAAGTAGAATCTCAAGTCTTTGCTCTCAAGTCCAAGTAGAGTCCAAGTCTTTGCTCTCAAGTCCTAGTAGAGTCTCAAGTCTTTGCTCTCAAGTCCAAGTAGAGTCTCAAGTCTTTGCTCTCAAGTCCAAGTAGAGTCCAAGTCTTTGCTCTCAAGTCCAAGTAGAGTCCAAGTCTTTTGCTCTCAAGTCCAAGTAGAGTCTCAAGTCTTTGCTCTCAAGTCCAAGTAGAGTCTCAAGTCTTTCCTCTCAAGTTCAAGTAGAGTCCAAGTCTTTGCTCTCAAGTCCAAGTAGAGTCTCAAGTCTTTGCTCTCAAGTCCAAGTAGAGTCTCAAGTCTTTGCTCTCAAGTCCAAGTAGAGTCTCAAGTCTTTGCTCTCAAGTCCAAGTAGAGTCTCAAGTCTTTGCTCTCAAGTCCAAGTAGAGTCTCAAGTCTTTGCTCTCAAGTCCAAGTAGAGTCTCAAGTCTTTCCTCTCAAGTCCAAGTAGAGTCTCAAGTCTTTCCTCTCAAGTCCAAGTAGAGTCTCAGGGCGTATTCACACCTACCTCGTTTGGTCCGGACCAAACGACCAAACGGACCAGATTTTCGTTGGTTCGGACCTTTTGGGATGGTCTGAATACAAACCACCGAACTCTGGTCCGGACCAAACAAGCGGACCGAGACCGAGCGGAAAGGTCGGACTCGGTCCGGATCAAACGAACCCTGGTGCGGATCTTTTGGAGGTGTGAAAGCAGACCGGACCTAATCCCAGACTTTTTGCTTTTTTGTACCTCGGGAGCATCCGTCGTTTGTCTGCTGCTAGGTAACAGAACAGAGCGTCGTTCTTCTAATTACTAGACCGGCTGTGGTAAAGCTAACGAAAGACCGAAAATAATAACATCAGCGTTTTCCTCCGTAGCCGCCTTGCCCTTTGTCGTCGTTGTTGATAAATTACTTGTACAGCAGCATAGTAATTACACAGTTGTGAAAATAGCAAAACGTTGAAAAAACATATAGTTTTGATTATATTAAAAGCAATAACGGCACGGAAAGCATCCATGACTACATTCACTTTTGAACTTAGCACTTTGTGTTGCGCGTGTCGATTCTGACCAATAGCCGAACGACTTCAGGGCGCGTGGCTTTGTTGACATATTTTGGTCCGTTTACTGAAAAGTACAGTCTGAAAGCGAACCGCACCAAAATGAAAAAAAAGGTTCGGACCAAAGCAAGTGAACTATCGGACTTTCCTGGTCTGAATACGCCCTCAAGTCTTTGCTCTGTAGTCCAAGTAGAGTCTCAAGTCTTTGCTCTCAAGTCCAAGTAGAGTCTCAAGTCTTTGCTCTCAAGTCCTAGTAGAGTCTCAAGTCTTTGCTCTCAAGTCCAAGTAGAGTCTCAAGTCTTTGCTCTCAAGTCCAAGTAGAGTCTCAAGTCTTTGCTCTCAAGTCCAAGTAGAGTCTCAAGTCTTTGCTCTCAAGTCCAAGTAGAGTCCAAGTCTTTGCTCTCAAGTCCTAGTAGAGTCTCAAGTCTTTGCTCTCAAGTCCAAGTAGAGTCTCAAGTCTTTGCTCTCAAGTCCAAGTAGAGTCCAAGTCTTTGTTCTCAAGTCCAAGTAGAGTCCAAGTCTTTTGCTCTCAAGTCCAAGTAGAGTCTCAAGTCTTTGCTCTCAAGTCCAAGTAGAGTCTCAAGTCTTTGCTCTCAAGTCCAAGTAGAGTCTCAAGTCTTTGCTCTCAAGTCCAAGTAGAGTCCAAGTCTTTGCTCTCAAGTCCAAGTAGAGTCTCAAGTCTTTCCTCTCAAGTTCAAGTAGAGTCCAAGTCTTTGCTCTCAAGTCCAAGTAGAGTCTCAAGTCTTTGCTCTCAAGTCCAAGTAGAGTCTCAAGTCTTTGCTCTCAAGTCCAAGTAGAGTCTCAAGTCTTTCCTCTCAAGTTCAAGTAGAGTCCAAGTCTTTGCTCTCAAGTCCAAGTAGAGTCTCAAGTCTTTGCTCTCAAGTCCAAGTAGAGTCTCAAGTCTTTGCTCTCAAGTCCAAGTAGAGTCTCAAGTCTTTGCTCTCAAGTCCAAGTAGAGTCTCAAGTCTTTCCTCTCAAGTCCAAGTAGAGTCTCAAGTCTTTGCTCTCAAGTCCAAGTAGAGTCTCAAGTCTTTGCTCTCAAGTTCAAGTAGAGTCTCAAGTCTTTGCTCTCAAGTCCAAGTAGAGTCTCAAGTCTTTCCTCTCAAGTCCAAGTAGAGTCTCAAGTCTTTCCTCTCAAGTCCAAGTAGAGTCTCAGGGCGTATTCACACCTACCTCGTTTGGTCCGGACCAAACGACCAAACGGACCAGATTTTCGTTGGTTCGGACCTTTTGGGATGGTCTGAATACAAACCACCGAACTCTGGTCCGGACCAAACAAGCGGACCGAGACCGAGCGGAAAGGTCGGACTCGGTCCGGATCAAACGAACCCTGGTGCGGATCTTTTGGAGGTGTGAAAGCAGACCGGACCTAATCCCAGACTTTTTGCTTTTTTGTACCTCGGGAGCATCCGTCGTTTGTCTGCTGCTAGGTAACAGAACAGAGCGTCGTTCTTCTAATTACTAGACCGGCTGTGGTAAAGCTAACGAAAGACCGAAAATAATAACATCAGCGTTTTCCTCCGTAGCCGCCTTGCCCTTTGTCGTCGTTGTTGATAAATTACTTGTACAGCAGCATAGTAATTACACAGTTGTGAAAATAGCAAAACGTTGAAAAAACATATAGTTTTGATTATATTAAAAGCAATAACGGCACGGAAAGCATCCATGACTACATTCACTTTTGAACTTAGCACTTTGTGTTGCGCGTGTCGATTCTGACCAATAGCCGAACGACTTCAGGGCGCGTGGCTTTGTTGACATATTTTGGTCCGTTTACTGAAAAGGACAGTCTGAAAGCGAACCGCACCAAAATGAAAAAAAAGGTTCGGACCAAAGCAAGTGAACTATCGGACTGTCCTGGTCTGAATACGCCCTCAAGTCTTTGCTCTGTAGTCCAAGTAGAGTCTCAAGTCTTTGCTCTCAAGTCCAAGTAGAGTCTCAAGTCTTTGCTCTCAAGTCCTAGTAGAGTCTCAAGTCTTTGCTCTCAAGTCCAAGTAGAGTCTCAAGTCTTTGCTCTCAAGTCCAAGTAGAGTCTCAAGTCTTTGCTCTCAAGTCCAAGTAGAGTCTCAAGTCTTTGCTCTCAAGTCCAAGTAGAGTCCAAGTCTTTGCTCTCAAGTCCTAGTAGAGTCTCAAGTCTTTGCTCTCAAGTCCAAGTAGAGTCTCAAGTCTTTGCTCTCAAGTCCAAGTAGAGTCCAAGTCTTTGTTCTCAAGTCCAAGTAGAGTCCAAGTCTTTTGCTCTCAAGTCCAAGTAGAGTCTCAAGTCTTTGCTCTCAAGTCCAAGTAGAGTCTCAAGTCTTTGCTCTCAAGTCCAAGTAGAGTCTCAAGTCTTTGCTCTCAAGTCCAAGTAGAGTCCAAGTCTTTGCTCTCAAGTCCAAGTAGAGTCTCAAGTCTTTCCTCTCAAGTTCAAGTAGAGTCCAAGTCTTTGCTCTCAAGTCCAAGTAGAGTCTCAAGTCTTTGCTCTCAAGTCCAAGTAGAGTCTCAAGTCTTTGCTCTCAAGTCCAAGTAGAGTCTCAAGTCTTTGCTCTCAAGTCCAAGTAGAGTCTCAAGTCTTTCCTCTCAAGTCCAAGTAGAGTCTCAAGTCTTTGCTCTCAAGTCTAAGTAGAGTCTCAAGTCTTTGCTCTCAAGTTCAAGTAGAGTCTCAAGTCTTTGCTCTCAAGTCCAAGTAGAGTCTCAAGTCTTTCCTCTCAAGTCCAAGTAGAGTCTCAAGTCTTTGCTCTCAAGTCCAAGTAGAGTCCAAGTCTTTGCTCTCAAGTCCAAGTAGAGTCTCAAGTCTTTCCTCTCAAGTTCAAGTAGAGTCCAAGTCTTTGCTCTCAAGTCCAAGTAGAGTCTCAAGTCTTTGCTCTCAAGTCCAAGTAGAGTCTCAAGTCTTTGCTCTCAAGTCCAAGTAGAGTCTCAAGTCTTTCCTCTCAAGTCCAAGTAGAGTCTCAAGTCTTTGCTCTCAAGTCTAAGTAGAGTCTCAAGTCTTTGCTCTCAAGTTCAAGTAGAGTCTCAAGTCTTTGCTCTCAAGTCCAAGTAGAGTCTCAAGTCTTTCCTCTCAAGTCCAAGTAGAGTCTCAAGTCTTTCCTCTCAAGTCCAAGTAGAGTCTCAGGGCGTATTCACACCTACCTCGTTTGGTCCGGACCAAACGACCAAACGGACCAGATTTTCGTTGGTTCGGACCTTTTGGGATGGTCTGAATACAAACCACCGAACTCTGGTCCGGACCAAACAAGCGGACCGAGACCGAGCGGAAAGGTCGGACTCGGTCCGGATCAAACGAACCCTGGTGCGGATCTTTTGGAGGTGTGAAAGCAGACCGGACCTAATCCCAGACTTTTTGCTTTTTTGTACCTCGGGAGCATCCGTCGTTTGTCTGCTGCTAGGTAACAGAACAGAGCGTCGTTCTTCTAATTACTAGACCGGCTGTGGTAAAGCTAACGAAAGACCGAAAATAATAACATCAGCGTTTTCCTCCGTAGCCGCCTTGCCCTTTGTCGTCGTTGTTGATAAATTACTTGTACAGCAGCATAGTAATTACACAGTTGTGAAAATAGCAAAACGTTGAAAAAACATATAGTTTTGATTATATTAAAAGCAATAACGGCACGGAAAGCATCAATGACTACATTCACTTTTGAACTTAGCACTTTGTGTTGCGCGTGTCGATTCTGACCAATAGCCGAACGACTTCAGGGCGCGTGGCTTTGTTGACATATTTTGGTCCGTTTACTGAAAAGTACAGTCTGAAAGCGAACCGCACCAAAATGAAAAAAAAGGTTCGGACCAAAGCAAGTGAACTATCGGACTGTCCTGGTCTGAATACGCCCTCAAGTCTTTGCTCTGTAGTCCAAGTAGAGTCTCAAGTCTTTGCTCTCAAGTCCAAGTAGAGTCTCAAGTCTTTGCTCTCAAGTCCAAGTAGAGTCTCAAGTCTTTGCTCTCAAGTCCAAGTAGAGTCTCAAGTCTTTGCTCTCAAGTCCAAGTAAAGTCCAAGTCTTTTTTTGATTTGGTCAAGCAAGTCTCAAGTCATCAAAATCGGGACTCGAGTCCAAGTCAAGTCTCAAGTCTCGAGTCCAAGTCCCCACCTCTGTTCCTTAGTGTAAGACATGAGGCAAAAACACAACAATATAAAAACAAGAAACATAAACAAACAGGACATGTAGGGCAGAACAACGCCCACTAGAAGAAGAATTCTGCAGGTCCGCAGCACTCAGCGATCCCGTACGGCCTCCCTCCTTGCTCGCCCATTACATTATCTACATTATCTTTAGCTAGACTCGGGCTCTTAGCTTCAGCAGGTGATTCAGACATTTTGGAAAGCGCGGTGCCCTGAGAGTCGTGAGCAGCTTTTCCCCGCGATGGAGACAACTGGTTACGCATGAAATATTGACTTTTCTGACTCATCTCACAACAGTTATCCGGCCCGTACCGAAATATACTGAATATACTGGCGTTATCTTAGTTTTGAGGAGGGTTTGGGGGAAGAAGGAGCAGAGCTCCGAATTAAGCAGCCATCCTGGACGGGCGTACCACGGGACTCATCTTCTTTGGACATTTTTATGCTTTTTCACTCATTTTCAGCTGTGATGCTGTCGCAGAGGTGCGACCCGTGGTGATCATCTCTCCTCATTAAGAGTCCCGGCTGTGCCACTGACATGACCGAAGCCATGAGACTGCGGAGGCGCAGATTCTGATAAATCCTGCAGAGGCTGACTTAATATCAAAATCAAATCAAGTCAAATTTATTTGTATAAAACATTTCAAAGTGCTTCATATAAAATAAAAGCATTGCAGCAGGGAGTGGAAGAAGCATTAAAAATACATAAAAGAACATAAAGAGAAACAAATTAATTTAAAAACCAGCAACAGTCCAGATAAGTTCAAAGATATCGTGCAGATTTCATGCATAGACACATGAGAACAGAAATGTTTTTAACCTGGATTTAAAAATGTCTACATTTGGTGAAAGTTTAATCTCCACTGGCAGTTTGTTCCACTTGTTTGCAGCATAACAGCTAAATGCTGCTTCTCCATGTTTAGTCTGGACTCTGGACTGGACCAGCTGACCTGAGTCCTTGGATCTCGGAGCTCTGCTGGCTTTATATTCTCTGAACAGATCACAGATTGTAAACCATCAGCAGGCTTTTAAAATCTATTCTGTGACTGACTGGAAGCCAGTGTAAAGATTTTAAAGCTGCTGTGATGTGTTCAGATCTCTTAGTCCGGGTTAAAACTCCAGCAGCAGCGTTCTGGATGAGCTGCAGATGTTTAATGCTCTTTGTGGGAAGTCCAGTTAAAAGAGCGTTACAGTGATGGAGTCTGCTGGAGATGAATGCATGGATGAGTTTCTCCTGGAAACCTTTAATTCTGTTGATGTTTCTGAGGTGGTAAAAAGCTGCCTTGGTGACAGCTTTGATGTGGCTGCTGAAAGTCAGATCTGAGTCTATCAACACTCCGAGGTTACCAACTCGGTCAGTGATTGTAAGGTCCCGAGTCTCAAGATATTTACCAACGCTGACCCTCTTCTCTTTGCTCCCAAACAGAATGATCTCAGTTTGGTCTTCATTTAATTGTAGAAAATTCTCTCTCATCCAGGTGTTTACTTCCTCCAGACACTGACACAGTACGTCTGCTGGGCTGCAGTCGTCCGGTGACAGAGACACATAAAGTTGTGTATCGTCTGCATAACTGTGATAATTGATGTTAAAGTTCTGCAATATCTGACCCAAAGGGAGCATATACAAGTTAACCAGAAGAGGTCCAAGAATTGACCCCTGGGGGACTCCACAAGTCATGGCCACTCGCTCAGATTCATAGCTGCCAACTGTAACAAAATAACTCCGGCCTTCTAAGTAGGACCTGAACCAGTTAAGGACCGCTTATGTACAGACAACTATTAAACATTTAAATTGTATGAGGAAACCTAAGTAAAACTTACTCTTCCCCCATAATTCATGTATTACGTTAATAAAATGTTTCATTTTACTTAAGAAGCTCGAGTTCTTACTGAATCTTAAAAACACAAGGTAGAAATGATGACAGTTACTCTAATAGAGTTTACTTCACCAAAAAGTCACTTTTTTCATTGCAGGTTTAGTCCAGACTAAACATGGAGAAGCAGCATTTAGCTGTTATGCTGCAAACAAGTGGAACAAACTGCCAGTGGAGATTAAACTTTCACCCAATGGAGACATTTTTACATCCAGGTTAAAAACATTTCTGTTCTCATGTGTCTGTGTGTAACAGAGTAGATTTGGGCCTATTAAATGATGGCAAAAGAGGTGCAACAGCGTAATCTATTGGCGTAGTGGACGTCCTCTTATATGGTCCGGGATGATTCATGATTTTATATTACGTTTCAGATGTTTATTCTGTATAATTTACTGTGTCGTGTACTTACTGGGACCTTTCCTAACTGTTCTGAGAGGTTACTGTGTTGTTGATCGTCCCAGACTGTGACGCTAACTTTCCCACCCCCCTGCGGTGCTGTATGCTGTGCTGCAGGAAAAGAGCTGTAATAAACACCCCATAATGCACCTGGTCGTCGTCGGTGATATGTAGAAGCAACAGTAGTGTGGAGCTGCATCTCACAGATAGCCGGGATCCGTAACATATGCATGAAATCTGCACGTTATCTGTGAACTTATCTGGACTGTTGCTCGTTTTTAATCATTTTAATTAATTTATTTGTTTCTCTTTATGTTCTTTTATGTATTTTTAATGCTTCTTCCACTCCCTGCTGCCATGCTTTTATTTTATGTGAAGCACTTTGAACTGTTCTGTGCATGAAATGTGCTACAAATAAACTTGATGGGATTTAGGTATGGGGGGCACTGATGAGTGAGGGGGGGGGGGGGGCTTGGACTCAGTTCTGAGTGGGACGGGGAGCCAGCAGCGGCATCAATTCAGCCAAATCTAAGGTATGGTAAAGGTCACTATAGTCACATGACTACAGTATCAATCAATAAATATACATGCCCAGCAGATAATCACCACAAAAGTCTGCTATGTAGCTTATCTGTGTGCAAATGCAGTCTCACTCACATAGCCGCTAGCATAACAATGGACTCGTCTCCGTCTCCATGTTAGCATTAGCGTTAGCATTAGCATTAGCGTTATCATTATCATTATCATTATCATTAGCATTAACATTAACATTAACATTAACATTAGCATTAGCATTAGCATTAGCATTAGCATTAACATTCGCATTCGCATTAGCATTAGCATTAGCGGCGGAGATGCTGAAGTGGACAGCCTCTCTAACAGCCTGAATCCCGCCTTCACTAACTGGTCCTCCTTCCTCCGCCGCTGGGGCAACATTGGACCCATCATCACCTGCCCCCTTTTTTTTTGGTGATAAATAAATCTAAAGTTTTCTCTTTCCTTTTCATATTTTACATTAATTAGCAAACAACAAATCCCGCTAATAACATCAGCTTTGACCTCCAGGCTCCGTCATCTCGTGGGGGGGGGGGGGGGTCTGGGAGATACCACATTTCAAAAGGGAAGATGATACTTAGATCAATTGATTGTGTTGTTCAGAATTTCCTTTGTAGTTCATTTATATGTATTAAATAATATAATAATCAATACAAATTGACACAGAGTAATTCCATAAATTCATTTAAAAAAAAAAAAGAAAAACAAACATTTACATTTCCCCCCGGAGCCGAGGTGAGGCAGCTGCCATACCCAGTTGACGCCCATGCTTGCAGCCTCTGGATGTTCTTGTTGGAGGTTCCGATGAGGAGAGCCTTGCAGCAACCCAGCCTGGAGGAGACAAAGGCGTGGCCGCGCTTCTCTGCCTCTGCCAGGGTGAGCGCTGCACGCAGTTTGGCCACGTTCCCGAGGCGGCTGTTACAGAGCTGCTTCATGTGGGCGTCAAAAGTGAGTCGGGGGTCCATTTCTTTACGTTTCGCCTTCAGGGGGCCAGTCTGACAGCTGCTCTGGGAACAGAGCGCTGGGATGTAAAGTGAAGCAAAGTTAGTTAGTTAGTTATTTGTTTATTTGTGACAGGACTCTGCATATTAATAAACATACAATGTAAATATGCCAGATTTAGCTCCAAGGCTAATTTCCATCTGCAGTCCTGCTGTTCACACTAAAATCAAGACAAAGACAAAAACAGGAAACAGGAAAACAAAGCGTACAACATTCCATATCACTTAACCACATCACAAGATATACAACAACTGACCTGTTATGGTACGAATACCATACCGAAAAACCATAGCAACACAATTTTGTCGCACAGTAGTTTCAGACATTAAAATGCATCTGATTGGCAAATAATGTTTTACCCTTTTATACAGGTATACATTTATTAAAGTGCATCTGGTACTATATTAAAGTGCATTTATCCTAAAGTGCTATTTTTAAAGTGCATGGGATGAAGTGCCAACTAATTTTAAGAATGACAGAATTACTACCAATTTATTTTTAGTATTGCATGTTAAATAAAACTACCCTTCATGTTTACAGTCCTGGTTATCTGTAAGCCGTGTTTTTAGTTGTTTCTTAAAAGCTACATATGTTGAGTTTTCCCTTATGGCCAACGGAACTGTGTTCCATGTAGAGCAACCAAATACATATAGGACCTTCTGTGCAAATGCTGTTCTCTTAAACTGTACCTCACAGTGCCCCCTGGTGGCTGATCTTGTCATTGTCACCCTGTTTTTCTGTTTAATGAAGTTACCCAGGGGCGGTGGTGCCAGCCCGTTCAGAGATCTATAGATGAGACAGGTGCTTTTGAATGTTCTGAGATTCTCAAAGGTTAATAAATCGTGCTTTTTTTAAATTGGGCAGTGATGGGAAGACTGGGGTCTCCGATCGTAGACCTTTACGGCTTTCTTGTATAATTGTTTAATTGACCATTAGACTGGGGGTGAAACCCGGAGGACAGACTGACGGTGGCCCCAAGCAGAGCAAAGAATTCCTTCCAAAGAACTGAAGTGAACTGAGGGCCCCGATCAGACACCACATCTAGAGGGAGACCACGGAGCCGGAGACCACGGAGCCGGAGACCGTGGAGCCGGAGACCGCGGAGCCGGAGACCACGGAGCCGGAGACCACGGAGCAGGAGACCACGGAGCCGGAGACCACGGAGCCGGAGACCACGGAGCCGGAGACCACGGAGCAGGAGACCACGGAGCCGTAGACCACGGAGCCGGAGACCTCGGAGCCGGAGACCGTGGAGCCGGAGACCACGGAGCCGGAGACCACGGAGCCGGAGACCACGGAGCCGGAGACCACGGAGCGGGAGACCACGGAGCCGTAGACCACGGAGCCGGAGACCGTGGAGCAGGAGACCACGGAGCCGGAGACCACGGAGCGGGAGACCACGGAGCCGGAGACCGTGGAGCGGGAGACCACGGAGCCGGAGACCACGGAGCCGGAGACCACGGAGCTGGAGACCACGGAGCCGGAGACCACGGAGCCGGAGACCGTGGAGCCGGAGACCACGGAGCCTGAGACCGTGGAGCCGGAGACCGTGGAGCGGGAGACCGCGGAGCCGGAGACCACGGAGCCGGAGACCACGGAGCCGGAGACCGTGGAGCCGGAGACCACGGAGCCGGAGACCACGGAGCCGGAGACCACTGAGCCGGAGACCTCGGAGCCGGAGACCTCGGAGCCGGAGACCGTGGAGCCGGAGACCGCGGAGCCGGAGACCACAGAGCCGGAGACCGTGGAGCCGGAGACCGTGGAGCCGGAGACCGCGGAGCCGGAGACCACGGAGCCGGAGACCGTGGAGCCGGAGACCGTGGAGCCGGAGACCACGGAGCCGGAGACCAAGGAGCGGGAGACCGCGGAGCCGGAGACCACGGAGCCGGAGACCACGGAGCCGGAGACCGCGGAGCCGGAGACCGCGGAGCCGGACCTGTTGAGCAGTCTCCTTGGCCGAGGGAAGCTTGGGTAAGGGGACAAAATGAGCCAGCTTACTAAATCGGTCCACACAGTCAGGATGACTATATTTCCCTCGGAAGGAGGGAGGCCAGTAATAAAGTCTGGAGAGATGTGAGACCAAGGACGATGAGGAACAGGGAGGGGCTGTAGGTGAGGGTAGCGGCCATACGAGGGCTCCATGGTCTCCCTCCAGATGTGGTGTCATACAATCATACAAGACCGGACTAAAACATGAACTCAAAAGCCAAAACAGAAACAACCTAAAACATGATAAAACATCAAACTAAAAACATGGAGGAAACCCCATGGGCGGGACAAAAGCCAGGATAAAATCTGCTTTACATGTCAGGTTCAGTCCTGAAATGATCAAATGATTCAAACGTTTAACCTTAAATCTCACATCTACCAGTTCTACTTCCAGCCTGAGAGCAGAAATGTTCCCGTTCTAACCCTGCACCGATAACACAGCTGAGGCACTACATGTTGTTCCTGTTTAACAGCTAAACTGTTGCTGCTTTATGTTGTGCTGATCTGTCTTTCACCATGTCTGGGGAGTGTTGTAAATCATCGGTAACACACCCTGCCTCTCTGTAAAAACCAGCTCTTCGGCCTCCCTGTTAGATATTTCTTTGTTCCCGCCCACAGATCTCTTTGCGTAAGGATGGGCGTGAGCGACATGGTGCAACACGCAGCTGCTGTTAAGCCTCATTTCCTGGTTTGTGTGAGTATCAGCAGAGATCTGTTACCCTTCAGAGCGCACAGATCGTTTCTGTTCAGGTGAAACTATTTGACAGTTACTGTGAAGAGGAGAAATGGCGCAGAAAGGAGTTCAGCTGGACCCAGAAACCCTCTGCTGTTCGATCTGCCTGGATCTGCTGAAGGATCCGGTGGCTATTCCCTGTGGACACAGCTACTGCATGAGCTGTGTTAAAGGCTTCTGGGATGGAGAGGATCAGAAGGGAATCCACAGCTGCCCTCAGTGCAGGAAAACTTTCACAGCGAGGCCTGTCCTGGAGAAAAACACCATGTTAGCTGATTTAGTGGAGCAGCTGAAGAAGACTGGACTCCAAGCTGCTCCTGCTGATCACTGCTATGCTGGAGCTGAAGATGTGGCCTGTGATTTCTGCTCTGGGAGAAAACTGAAAGCCATCAAGTCCTGTTTATCCTGTCCGGCCTCTTACTGTGAGAATCACCTTCAGCCTCATTATGATGTGGCTCCATTAAGGAAACACAAGCTGGTGGAGCCCTCCAAGAAGCTCCAGGAGAACATCTGCTCTGTTCACGATGAGGTGATGAAGATGTTCTGCCGTACCGATCAGAAGTGCATCTGTTATCTCTGCTCTGTGGAGGAACATAAAGGCCACGACACAGTGTCAGCTGCAGCAGAAAGGACTGAGAGGCAGAGAGAGCTGGAGGGGAGTCGGCAGCAGATCCAGCAGAGAATCCAGGACGCAGAGAAAGATGTGAAGCTGCTTCAGCAGCAGCTGGAGGCCATCCATCAGTCTGCTGATAAAACAGAGGAGCACAGCCAGAAGATCTTCAGCCAGCTGATCCGTCTCCTCCAGAAAAGAAGCTCTGATGTGAAGCAGCAGATCAGATCCCAGCAGGAAGCCGAAGGGAGTCGAGTCAAAGAGCTTCAGGAGAAGCTGGAGCAGGAGATCACTGAGCTGAAGAGGAAAGATGCTGAGCTGCAGCAGCTCTCACACACAGAGGATCACAGCCAGTTTCTGCACAGCTGCCCCTCAGTGGCAGCACTCAGGGGGGCTACACACTCATCCAGCATCCAGATCCGTCCTCTGAGGCACTTTGAGGATGTGACAGCAGCTGTGTCAGAGCTCAGAGATAAACTACAGGACATCCTGAGAGAGGAATGGGCCAACATCTCACTGAGAGTCGCTGAAGTGGATCTTTTACTGTCAGAACCAGGACCAGAACCAGAACCAGGACCAGGACCAGAACCAGAACCAGAACCAGAACCACAACCAGAGAGCAGAGCTGGATTCTTAAAATATTCATGTGAAATCACACTGGATCCAAACACAGCGTACAGATATCTGTTACTGTCAGAGGGGAACAGAAAAGTGACATTAATGGATCGACCTCAGTCTTATTCTCGTCATCCAGACAGATTCAGTGTATTTCAGCAGGTCCTGAGCAGAGAGAGTCTGACTGGACGTTGTTACTGGGAGGTGGAGATGAGAGGGGGAAGAGTTTGTGTAGCAGTCGCATACAAGAACATCAGCAGAGCAGGAAGAGGGAATGAATGTGGATTTGGATATAATGACAAATCTTGGTCATTATATTGTTCCTCAGACAGTTATTCATTTTGGCACAACGACATAGAAACCTCCATCTCAGGTCCTCAGTCCTCCAGAGTGGGAGTGTACCTGGATCACAGAGCAGGTATTCTGTCCTTCTACAGCGTCTCTGGAACCATGACTCTCCTCCACAGAGTCCAGACCACATTCACTCAGCCGCTCTGTGCTGGAGTTTGGCTTTGGGACTCTGGATCCTCAGCAGAGTTTGTGTAAAGTGAAATAAATGTGTTTAGTCAGCTTGTTGCTGACAGCTGGTTGCTGGGATGTCTCTGCTGTTCTGCTGTTTATTTGCTGCTGTTTCCTGTGTCTGTGCAGCCATGGAGGATATCCCTGCTGATGAGGAGTTTGATTCACAGAAATATTTCTCCACATGAAACTCTAAACTTCTCTGAGCTCTAAACATCAGTGGGATCCTGGTGCTGATGTGTCTGTATGTTGTTGTTTCTCTTCCACTTCATGGAGCCCAGCAGAGGAATCAGCAGACCTTCCTTTATCACAGACTCTTTTCAGATCTCATCACTTTGGAAATGGGAAAATAATCCTGGAGTTACGCTGACTTTGGTTTGTTCCAGAGATCAAATGTTGTTGCTGTTTTCTGAGCCGACCCACAGATGAGGAAGTCTGTTCTGAGGTGTTCAGAAACTGTCAGAAATTTGTCCTTTTGACTTTCTTGAATAAAACAGCTTCATCACAGAGAAACGAGTCCAGTTTTCTTTGAATGTGTCCAACAGAGATTTTTCTTTCCTCCGTCTCTCACTCAGAAAGATCTGATCCACAGTAAAAGCCGACAGTAAAAGGCAAAAAGGACTGATGGGAATGTTTTACACTCTTCTTCTACAAAATAAAACAGAAAAAAACAAAATGAAACAAAAGAAAAAAACAAATAAAACAAATAAAAAAGAAAACACAAAGTAAAACACAAAATAAAACAGAAAAAACACATAAATAAAACAAGATAAAACAAACAAACAAAAAAACACAAAATAAAACAGAAAAAAAGTGAACAAAAAAATATGAAACAAAATAAAAAAAACTAAAAAAAACAGAAAAAAAACTAGATAAAACAAGATAAAACAAACAAACAAAAAAGACACAAAATAAAACAGAAAAAACAGAAAAAAACAAAATGAAACAAAAGAAAAAAACAAATAAAAAATAAAACACAAAGTAAAACACAAAATAAAACAGAAAAAACACAAAATAAAACAAGATAAAACAAACTAACAAAAAAACACAAAATAAAACAGAAAAAAACGGAACAAAAAAATATGAAACAAAATAAAACAAACAAAAAGAAACAGAAAAAAAATAAATAAAAGAGAGTCCTGATCAATAATATAACAGACAACTTAGCAAAGAAGCGTAACATGAAGACAGTAAAAGGCAAAAAGGACTCGCTGGGAATGTTTTACACTCTTCATCCTGGTCTGTAGCGCCTCCAGCAGGTAGAAACTGGATCTAAAATGCTGCTGTTTTTCTTTCTGTGAGCAGGAAGTTCATGTTGAGCAGATCAAAAGTCTCGATCCATCCCTCATTTACAATAAAAATCATAATAACGATACATTTTATCTGTAATGCGCTTTATATTTTAACAATCTCAAAGTGCTACAGAGCAGAAAAAACAAGACCAGAACATTTTTAATATCCATTTAAAAGGAGAGCCTATAAAAGGTGTTTTAGCAGCAAGCTTTCTTAAAAAGGTGAGTTTTTAGGTCTCCTTTAAAAGCCTCCGCAGTCTGTGGGGCCCTCAGGTGCTCGGGGCCGCGGAGCTGCAGAGGAACAGGCCCGATCGCCCACAGTGCGCAGCTCGGTTCTGGAGGCTTGGAGGGTGTTCTTGGTGGCAGAACGGAGGGTGCATGAGGTCTGGAGGGGGAGTAATTCCCTTACACTGAAAACAACAACTCATAAGATTTACTTAAAAAACTCTTTGTAAGTATTTGCACTCAAATGATGTAAGTAATATTTAATGCTGCAATATCAAGTAAATTTGACTTGCCATAAAACACAACAGTTTTGAAGATATTAAGTAACATTTACTTAATTACATCTAAGTTTTAAGTTATATTTATTTAAACAAATGAAGTAAAGTCTACTTGTTTTTCATAGGCAGGAACAAAATTTTACTCAAAATTTTAAGTAAATTTTATATATCTGTAGTATTTGCTGTTATGAAGTAACTTAGTAGATTTTAATTATTTTCTTGTGCTTGACATTTTAATTTACTTGGTTGCATTACGTTACATTACTCACTAAAATTAGGTAATCATCGCCATTATTCTTTTGTTAAATGTCACCAAATAAATTGAACCAATACTCTATGCATTTAATATATATTTATCACATATCAGACAACTAAATTATAATGCAATTAAACGGTTTATTTTCCATTTTAAACAGTTTAACAAGAACAGTCAAAGTAAATCCACTACTATTGTGGATTGAATTGCCCAATCTTTTATGGGGCAGCCATAAGTTTAACATTGGCATGACTGACATGAAAAGAACAGACACTGCATCCAATATACACTATTGGGACAAAATATTAGGAACACTGTCAACATAATGCACTACAATGGCAGACCAGCACCATCCAGCACAACTTCAGTAATAAACATAAAGTCAAATTATCCCCTTTCTGACAGTGTAAATAAAAACTGAGCATGTAGAAGCTAAACAAAAGCAGAAGCTGGCAGAGCTGGAAATAATTGCATCAGATTGTGCAGGCGTCCCAATACTTTTGTACATGCAGTACAGATCTGGAATAGTGCTTTTCAAATATGCAGTGAAAAACTTACTAAAACAGAGTTTCAACATTCATCACAGAAATATAATACTTAGATATTCAAGAACATTTAACAAACAGTTACTCTAATAGAGTTTACTTCACCAAAAAGTCACTTTTTTCAGGGCATCAGCAGGCTTTTAAAATCTATTCTGTGACTGACTGGAAGCCAGAGTAAAGATTTTAAAGCTGCTGTGATGTGTTCAGATCTCTTAGTCCGGGTTAAAACTCCAGCAGCAGCGTTCTGGATGAGCTGCAGATATTTAATGCTCTTTGTGGGAAGTCCAGTTAAAAGAGCGTTACAGTGATGGAGTCTGCTGGAGATGAATGCATGGAGGAGTTTCTCCTGGAAACCTTTAATTCTGTTGATGTTTCTGAGGTGGTAAAAAGCTGCCTTGGTGACAGCTTTGATGTGGCTGCTGAAAGTCAGATCTGAGTCTATCAACACTCCGAGGTTACCAACTCGCTCAGTGATTGTAAGGTCCCGAGTCTCAAGATATTTACCAACGCTGACCCTCTTCTCTTTGCTACCAAACAGAATGATCTCAGGTTGGTCTTCATTTAATTGTAGAAAATTCTCTCTCATCCAGGTGTTTACTTCCTCCAGACACTGACACAGTACGTCTGCTGGGCTGCAGTCGCCATGGTGACAGAGACACATAAAGTTGTGTATCGTCTGCATAACTGTGATAATTGATGTTAAAGTTCTGCAATATCTGACCCAAAGGGAGCATATACAAGTTAAACAGAAGAGGTCCAAGAATTGACCCCTGGGGGACTCCACAAGTCATGGCCACTCGCTCAGATTCACAGCTGCCAATTGTAACAAAATAACTCCGGCCTTCTAAGTAGGACCTGAACCAGTTAAGGACCGCTCCAGAAAGTCCAACCCAGTTTTCCAGCCTGTGCAACAGGATTCTGCGATCTACAGTATCAAACGCAGCGCTGAGGTCCAACAGGACCAGGACTGAAACATTACCAGAATCAGTGTTCAACCTGATGTCGTTTAACACTTTGACCAGAGCTGTTTCAGTGCTGTGATGACGTCTGAAGCCTGATTGAAAGTTATCAAGATGTCCACTTTCATTCAGAAAGTCGTTGAGCTGGTTAAATACAACTTTCTCAATAATCTTAGATATAAAAGAGAGATTAGAGACAGGTCTGTAGTTGTTCATCACTTTTAAAAAGTCGGATGGTATTATGTCCAGAGAACAAGTTGTTGATTTCAGCTGCCGAACTGTTTCCTCTAGGATTTTTAAATTAACAATATTAAATTGTGACATAACGTCAGAGTTATTTCTAGGTTTTAGACACAGATTAGTTTTCTTGTTTTTCTGTGTTGCGTTAATGTTTTGTCTAATTGTTTTGATTTTTTGGCTAAAAAAGTTGGCAAATTCGTTGCATTTCTCAGTGGAGAGGAGGTCTGGGTTTGTCTGTTTAGGAGGATTTGTGACTTTTTCAACCATAGCAAACAGAGTTCAAGACTTGTTGACATTCTTATTAATCATATCAGATAAATGCAGCTGTCTGGCCTTGCACAGCTCATTGTTTTAACTACGCAGGCTTTCTTTATATAGCTCATAGTGAATCTGAAGCTTTGTTTTCCTCCATTTACGTTCCGCTTTCCTGCATTCTCTTTTCAGGTTTTTGACCGTAGTGGTGTTTCTCCATGGGGTTTTCTGTTTGATCAAGGTGCTCTTGATTCTTATCGGTGCAACAGCTTCCATTACATTAAAAATTTTCAAGTTAAAATGATCCAGCATTCCTTCAACCGACTCTGCGCTCATTGTTGGTAACATAGCTATGGCCTCCCTAAACTGAGCACTTGTTTTCTCATTGATGTACCTCTTCTTAGCTGAGAAGCTGGTTGTTTGAACATTCTGAGTAATATGTAAATCAAATAAAATACAAAAATGGTCAGACAAGGCCAAATCAGTAACAACAACAGAAGAAATATCAACACCTTTAGAAATGACCAGGTCCAGAATGTGACCTTGAAGGTGGGTAGGTTCTGTTACATGCTGCCACAAACCAAACATGTCCAGCACAGAAGAAAATTCTTTGGCATTACCATCCGTCATATTATCTATGTGAATGTTAAAGTCCCCGGTCAAGATAAAATGGTTAAAATCAGTCGAAATAACAGACAATAATTCAGAAAAATCATCAATAAAACTAAAAGACTTTGATAAAATCTCTGAATATCACTGAGGGATCATTTGACTTGGACACACCGAAAAAAAACCTCTAATCAAAATTTAATTTACTAAATTAAAATTTAATTTAATTTTTAAATTAAAATGTAAACATTTTTTACAAAATTTAATTGAATAAAAACTTAATTTAAGCTCTTTTATTTACGTTTATTTAAAAGAAAAAAATCAGTATTTGAGCCATAGAATTGAAAATATTAGAGAAATTGTTATCTACACTGATCATTATCACACAGTACAATTAATAATGATTTAAAAATCTCATTATAATAATAATAACTGTTCTCTTTGTCTTTTATGAGTCTAATAAACTTAAGAAGATAACTACATTCTAGTAAAAATACGTTAAATCTTGGTTTGGTTTTAAAAAATCTGTGTTTGTGTATGAAGAGTTTAGCCGAGAGAATTAAGAAGTTTGTTACAGATTCATCAGGCTTGTTGTTCTGAAAGAAATAACAAAGGACATATTTCTTAGAGAAGAGTTTAGAGTTTGTTGTAATTTATCTTTTTAATTTTGACAACTGAACCTTGTTGATCTAAAGGCAACATTTTTATAAAGTTTTTCATTCTAAAGATTGTTTTCTGTGACTCAAACAGGTGGTAAAGTACAGAGAAATTAGCGTTGAAGCCTAAAAAGTGAAGGGAACCAAACAGACAATAAACATGCAGCAGAAACCTTTAATGTCTGTTAATCATCTCAGGAAAGTTCATCAGTTTATTCTCTGAAATCAGATCCGAACAACTCGATAAGTTGGACTTTGAGCTGTTTTTACGTCTTTATGATGAATAAAACCACCCAGTTTTTATTACTTACTGGATATTATCTCAAGTTTCTCCTCCTCCTGGAAAGATTAGAGCCTGATGACACCAGTTAAAGTCCAAAGTGTTCAGAGCGCCAGCTGTGAGGAGTCCTTTATAGCAGGAACACAGACGGCTCAGTCGCTGATCTGAGAGGAGAAATGGCTCAGAAAGGAGTTCAGCTGCACCGAGAAACCCTCTGCTGTTCTATCTGCCTGGACCTGCTGAAGGATCCGGTGGCTATTCCCTGTGGACACAGCTACTGCATGAGCTGTATTAAAGGCTTCTGGGATGGAGAGGATCAGAAGGGAATCCACAGCTGCCCTCAGTGCAGGAAAACTTTCACAGCGAGGCCTGTCCTGGAGAAAAACACCATGTTAGCTGATTTAGTGGAGCAGCTGAAGAAGACTGGACTCCAAGCTGCTCCTGCTGATCACTGCTATGCTGGAGCTGAAGATGTGGCCTGTGATTTCTGCTCTGGGAGAAAACTGAAAGCCATCAAGTCCTGTTTATCCTGTCCGGCCTCTTACTGTGAGAAACACCTTCAGCCTCATTATGATGTGGCTCCATTAAGGAAACACAAGCTGGTGGAGCCCTCCAAGAAGCTCCAGGAGAACATCTGCTCTGTTCACGATGAGGTGATGAAGATGTTCTGCCGTACCGATCAGAAGTGCATCTGTTATCTCTGCTCTGTGGAGGAACATAAAGGCCACGACACAGTGTCAGCTGCAGCAGAAAGGACTGAGAGGCAGAGAGAGCTGGAGGGGAGTCGGCAGCAGATCCAGCAGAGAATCCAGGACGCAGAGAAAGATGTGAAGCTGCTTCAGCAGGAGCTGGAGGCCATCCATCAGTCTGCTGATAAAACAGAGGAGCACAGCCAGAAGATCTTCAGCCAGCTGATCCGTCTCCTCCAGAAAAGAAGCTCTGATGTGAAGCAGCAGATCAGATCCCAGCAGGAAGCCGAAGGGAGGCGAGTCAAAGAGCTTCAGGAGAAGCTGGAGCAGGAGATCACTGAGCTGAAGAGGAAAGATGCTGAGCTGCAGCAGCTCTCACACACAGAGGATCACAGCCAGTTTCTGCACAGCTGCCCCTCAGTGGCAGCACTCAGGGGGGCTACACACTCATCCAGCATCCAGATCCGTCCTCTGAGGCACTTTGAGGATGTGACAGCAGCTGTGTCAGAGCTCAAAGATAAACTACAGGACATCCTGAGAGAGGAATGGGCCAACATCTCACTGAGAGTCGCTGAAGGGGATGTTTTACTGTCACAGCCAGAACCTGAACCTGAACCAGAACCAGAACCAGAGAGCAGAGCTGACTTCTTAAAATATTCATGTGAAATCACACTGGATCCAAACACAGCAAACAGAGAGCTGTTACTGTCAGAGGGGAACAGAAAAGTGACATTAATGAATCAACTTCAGTCTTATTCTGATCATCCAGACAGATTCACTGAGTGGTCTCAGGTCCTGAGCAGAGAGAGTCTGACTGGACGTTGTTACTGGGAGGTGGAGATGGGAGGAGAAGGAGTTAATGTAGCAGTCGCATACAAGAACATCAGCAGAGCAGGAAGTGGGGAATGAATGTGGATTTGGATGTAATGACAAATCTTGGTCATTATATTGTTACCCAGACGGTTATTTATTTTTGCACAACAACATAAGAACCTCCATCTCAGGTCCTCGGGCCTCCAGAGTGGGAGTGTACCTGGATCACAGAGCAGGTATTCTGTCCTTCTACAGCGTCTCTGGAACCATGACTCTCCTCCACAGAGTCCAGACCACATTCACTCAGCCGCTCTGTGCTGGGATCAGGCTTTATTCTCATGGAGCCTCAGCAGAGTTGTGTAAAGTGAAATAAATGTGTTTAGTCAGCTTGTTGCTGACAGCTGGCTGCTGGGATGTCTCTGCTGTTCTGCTGTTTATTTGCTGCTGTTTCCTGTGTCTGTGCAGCCATGGAGGATATCACTGCTGATCAGGAGTTTGACTCACAGAAATATTTCTCCACATGAAAATCTAAACTTCTCTGAGCTCTAAACATCAGTGGGATCCTGGTGCTGATGTGTCTGTATGTTGTTGTTTCTCTTCCACTTCATGGAGCCCAGCAGAGGAATCAGCAGACCTTCCTTTATCACAGACTCTTTTCACATCTCATCACTTTGGAAATGGGAAAATAATCCTGGAGTTACGCTGACTTTGGTTTGTTCCAGAGATCAAATGTTGTTGCTGTTTTCTGAGCCGACCGACAGATGAGGAAGTCTGTTCTGAGGTGTTCAGAAACTGTCAGAAATTTGTGCTTTCGACTTTCTTCAATAAAACAGCTTCATCACAGAGAAACGAGTCCAGTTTTCTTTGAATGTGTCCAACAGAGATTTTTCTTTCCTCCGTCTCTCACTCAGAAAGATCTGATCCACATGCTTCAGAAGATCAGTTATTATTCTGGGAGCTCTGTTGTTTGGACATTTCTTCTTTAACAGCGTGGAAACACTTTCTTCAGCTGATAAAAACAGTACGAGAACCGATGAGAACAAACAGCAGGGACGCCACAAGCTAACAGGCTTTAGCATGAAGACAGTAAAAGGCAAAAAGGACTGATGGGAATGTTTTACACTCTTCTTCTACTAAATAAAACAGAAAAAACACAAAATAAAACAGAAAAAAACAGAAAAAAAACAAATGAAACAAAAAAAAAATAATAATAAAACAGAATAAAAACACAAAAAACACAAAAAAACAAAAAGAAACAAAATAAAACAAACAAACAAAAAACACAAAATAAAACAAAAAACAGAAAAAAACTTAATCAAACAAACAAACAATAAAACAGAAAAAAAAGAAAAAACAGAAAAAAAAAGAAAAAAGAAAACAAAAAACACAAAATAAAACACAAAATAAAAACAAAATGAAACAAAATAAAACAAACAAACACAAAATAAAACAAAAAAAATACAAAATAAAACTCCAAACAAACAAAAAAAAACAAAAAAATAAATAAAAGAGAGTCCTGATCAATAACATAACAGACACTTAAGCAAAGAAGCGTAACATGAAGACAGTAAAAGGCAAAAAGGACTCGCTGGGAATGTTTTACACTCTTCATCCTGGTCTGTAGCGCCTCCAGCAGGTAGAAACTGGATCTAAAATGCTCCTGTTTTTCTTTCTGTGAGCAGGAAGTTCATGTTGAGCAGATCAAAAGTCTCGATCCATCCCTCATTTATAATAATAATCATAAAAATGATACATTTAATCTGTAATGCGCTTTATATTTTAACAATCTCAAAGTGCTACAGAGCAGAAAAAACAAGACCAGAACATTTTTAATATACATTCAAACGGAGAGCCTATAAAAGGTATTTTAGCAGCAAGCGTTCTTAAAAGGTGAGTTTTTAGGTCTCCTTTAAAAGCCTCCGCAGTCTGTGGGGCCCTCAGGTGCTCGGGGCCGCGGAGCTGCAGAGGAACAGGTCCGATCGGCCACAGTGCGCAGCTCGGTTCTGGGGGCTTGGAGGGTGTTCTTGGTGGCAGAACGGAGGGTGCATGAGGTCTGGAGGGGGAGTAATTCCTTTACACTGAAAAAAAACAACTCATAAGATTTACTTAAAAAACTCTTTGTAAGTATTTGCACTCAAATGATGTAAGTAATATTTAATGCTGCAATGTCAAGTAAATTTGACTTGCCATAAAACACAACAGTTTTGAACATTTACTTAATTACATCTAAGTTTTAAGTTATATTTATTTAAACAAATTAAGTAAAGTCTACTTGTTTTTCATAGGCAGGAACAAAATTTTACTCAAAATTTTAAGTAAATTTTATATATCTGTAGTATTTGCTGTTATGAAGTAACTTAGTAGATTTTAATTATTTTCTTGTGCTTCACATTTTAATTTACTTGGTTGCATTACGTTACATTACTCACTAAAATTAGGTAATCATCGCCATTATTCTTTTGATAAATGTCACCAAATAAATTGAACCAATACTCTATGCATTTAATATATATTTATCACATATCAGACAACTAAATTATAATGCAATTAAACGGTTTATTTTCCATTTTAAACAGTTTAACAAGAACAGTCAAAGTAAATCCACTACTATTGTGGATTGAATTGCCCAATCTTTTATGGGGCAGCCATAAGTTTAACATTGGCATGACTGACATGAAAAGAACAGACACTGCATCCAATATACACTATTGGGACAAAATATTAGGAACACTGTCAACATAATGCACTATAATAGCAGACCAGCACCATCCAGCACAACTTCAGTAATAAACATAAAGTCAAATGATCACCTTTCTGACAGTGTAAATAAAAACTGAGCATGTAGAAGCTTAACAAAAGCAGATGCTGGCAGAGCTGTGGACTGGAAATAATTGCATCAGATTGTGCAGGCGTCCCAATACTTTTGTACATGCAGTACAGATCTGGAATAGTGCTTTTCAAATATGCAGTGAAAAACTTACTAAAACAGAGTTTCAACATTCATCACAGAAATATAATACTTAGATATTCAAGAACATTTAACAAACAGTTACTCTAATAGAGTTTACTTCACCAAAAAGTCACTTTTTCAGGGCATCAGCAGGCTTTTAAAATCTATTCTGTGACTGACTGGAAGCCAGAGTAAAGATTTTAAAGCTGCTGTGATGTGTTCAGATCTCTTAGTCCGGGTTAAAACTCCAGCAGCAGCGTTCTGGATGAGCTGCAGATGTTTAATGCTCTTTGTGGGAAGTCCAGTTAAAAGAGCGTTACAGTGATGGAGTCTGCTGGAGATGAATGCATGGAGGAGTTTCTCCTGGGCTGTCTGGGAGAGGAAACCTTTAATTCTGTTGATGTTTCTGAGGTGGTAAAAAGCTGCCTTGGTGACAGCTTTGATGTGGCTGCTGAAAGTCAGATCTGAGTCTATCAACACTCCGAGGTTACCAACTCGCTCAGTGATTGTAAGGTCCCGAGTCTCAAGATATTTACCAACGCTGACCCTCTTCTCTTTGCTCCCAAACAGAATGATCTCAGGTTGGTCTTCATTTAATTGTAGAAAATTCTCTCTCATCCAGGTGTTTACTTCCTCCAGACACTGACACAGTACGTCTGCTGGGCTGCAGTCGCCATGGTGACAGAGAAACATAAAGTTGTGTATCGTCTGCATAACTGTGATAATTGATGTTAAAGTTCTGCAATATCTGACCCAAAGGGAGCATATACAAGTTAAACAAAAGAGGTCCAAGAATTGACCCCTGGGGGACTCCACAAGTCATGGCCACTCGCTCAGATTCATAGCTGCCAACTGTAACAAAATAACTCCGGCCTTCTAAGTAGGACCTGAACCAGTTAAGGACCGCTCCAGAAAGTCCAACCCAGTTTTCCAGATTCTGTGATCTACAGTACCAAACGCAGCGCTGAGGTCCAACAGAACCAGGACTGAAACATTACCAGAATCAGTGTTCAACCTGATGTCGTTTAACACTTTGACCAGAGCTGTTTCAGTGCTGTGATGACGTCTGAAGCCTGATTGAAAGTTATCAAGACTTCCACTTTCATTCAGAAAGTCGTTGAGCTGGTTAAATACAACTTTCTCAATAATCTTGGATATAAAAGAGAGATTAGAGACAGGTCTGTAGTTGTTCATCACTTTTAAAAAGTCGGATGGTATTATGTCCAGAGAACAAGTTGTTGATTTCAGATGCCGAACTGTTTCCTCTAGGATTTTTAAATCAACAATATTAAATTGTGACATAACGTCAGAGTTATTTCTAGCTTTTAGACACAGATTAGTTTTCTTGTTTTTCTGTGTTGCGTTAATGTTTTGTCTAATTGTTTTGATTTTTTGGCTAAAAAAGTTGGCAAATTCGTTGCATTTCTCAGTGGAGAGGAGGTCTGGGTTTGTCTGTTTAGGAGGATTTGTGAGTTTTTCAACCATAGCAAACAGAGTTCAAGACTTGTTGACATTCTTATTAATCATTTCAGATAAATGCAGCTGTCTGGCCTTGCACAGCTCATTGTTATAACTACGCAGGCTTTCTTTATATAGCTCATAGTGAATCTGAAGCTTTGTTTTCCTCCATTTACGTTCAGCTTTCCTGCATTCTCTTTTCAGATTTTTGACCGTAGTGGTGTTTCTCCATGGGGTTTTCTGTTTGATCAAGGTGCTCTTGATTCTTATCGGTGCAACAGCTTCCATTACATTAAAAATTTTCAAGTTAAAATGATCCAGCATTCCTTCAACCGACTCTGCGCTGATTGTTGGTAACATAGCTATGGCCTCCCTAAACTGAGCACTTGTTTTCTCATTAATGTTCCTCTTCTTAACTGAGAAGCTGGTTGTTTGAACATTCTGAGTGATATGTAAATCAAATAAAATACAAAAATGGTCAGACAAGGCCAAATCAATAACCACAACAGAAGAAATATCAACACCTTTAGAAATGACCAGGTCCAGAATGTGACCTGGAAGGTGGGTAGGTTCTGTTACATGCTGCCACAAACCAAACATGTCCAGCACAGAAGAAAATTCTTTGGCATTACCATCCGTCATGTTATCTATGTGAATGTTAAAGTCCCCGGTCAAGATGAAATGGTTAAAATCAGACGAAATAACAGACAATAATTCAGAAAAATCATCAATAAAACTAAAAGACTTTTATAAAATCTCTGAATATCACTGAGGGATCATTTGACTTGGACACACCGAAAAAAAACCTCAAATCAAAATTTAATTTACTAAATTAAAATTTAATTTGATTTTTAAATTAAAATTTAAACATCTTTTACAAAATTTAATTTAATAAAAACTTAATTTAAGCTCTTTTATTTACGTTTATTTCAAATAAAAAAATCAGTATTTGAGCCACGGAATTGAAAATATTCGAGAAATTGTTATCTACACTGATCATTATCACACAGTACAATTAATAATGATTTAAAAATCTTATTATAATAATAATAACTGTTCTCTTTGTCTTTTATGAGTCTAATAAACTTAAGAAGATAACTACATTCTAGTGAAAATACGTTAAATCTTGGTTTGGTTTTAAAAAATCTGTGTTTGTGTATGAAGAGTTTAGCAGAGAGAATTAAGAAGTTTGTTACAGATTCATCAGGCTTGTTGTTCTGAAAGAAATAACAAAGGACATCTTTCTTAGAGAAGAGTTTAGAGTTTGTTGTAATTGATCTTTTTTAACTTTGACAACTGAACCTTGTTGCTCTAAAGGCAACATTTTTATAAAGTTTTTCATTCTAAAGATTGTTTTCTGTGACTCAAACAGGTGGTAAAGTACAGAGAAATTAGCGTTGAAGCCTAAAAAGTGAAGGGAACCAAACAGACAATAAACATGCAGCAGAAACCTTTAATGTCTGTTAATCATCTCAGGAAAGTTCATCAGTTTATTCTCTGAAATCAGATCCGAACAACTCGATAAGTTGGACTTTGAGCTGTTTTTACGTCTTTATGATGAATAAAACCACCCAGTTTTTATTACTTACTGGATATTATCTCAAGTTTCTCCTCCTCCTGGAAAGATTAGAGCCTGATGACACACGTTAAAGTCCAAAGTGTTCAGAGCGCCAGCTGTGAGGAGTCCTTTATAGCAGGAACACAGACGGCTCAGTCGCTGATCTGAGAGGAGAAATGGCGCAGAAAGGAGTTCAGCTGGACCCAGAAACCCTCTGCTGTTCCATCTGCCTGGATCTGCTGAAGGATCCGGTGACTATTCCCTGTGGACACAGCTACTGCATGAGCTGTATTAAAGGCTTCTGGGATGGAGAGGATCAGAAGGGAGTCCACAGCTGCCCTCAGTGCAGGAAAACTTTCACAGCGAGGCCTGTCCTGGAGAAAAGCACCATGTTAGCTGATTTAGTGGAGCAGCTGAAGAAGACTGGACTCCAAGCTGCTCCTGCTGATCACTGCTATGCTGGAGCTGAAGATGTGGCCTGTGATTTCTGCTCTGGGAGAAAACTGAAAGCCATCAAGTCCTGTTTATCCTGTCCGGCCTCTTACTGTGAGAAACACCTTCAGCCTCATTATGATGTGGCTCCATTAAGGAAACACAAGCTGGTGGAGCCCTCCAAGAAGCTCCAGGAGAACATCTGCTCTGTTCACGATGAGGTGATGAAGATGTTCTGCCGTACCGATCAGAAGTGCATCTGTTATCTCTGCTCTGTGGAGGAACATAAAGGCCACGACACAGTGTCAGCTGCAGCAGAAAGGACTGAGAGGCAGAGAGAGCTGGAGGGGAGTCGGCAGCAGATCCAGCAGAGAATCCAGGACGCAGAGAAAGATGTGAAGCTGCTTCAGCAGGAGCTGGAGGCCATCCATCAGTCTGCTGATAAAACAGAGGAGCACAGCCAGAAGATCTTCAGCCAGCTGATCCGTCTCCTCCAGAAAAGAAGCTCTGATGTGAAGCAGCAGATCAGATCCCAGCAGGAAGCCGAAGGGAGGCGAGTCAAAGAGCTTCAGGAGAAGCTGGAGCAGGAGATCACTGAGCTGAAGAGGAAAGATGCTGAGCTGCAGCAGCTCTCACACACAGAGGATCACAGCCAGTTTCTGCACAGCTGCCCCTCAGTGGCAGCACTCAGGGGGGCTACACACTCATCCAGCATCCAGATCCGTCCTCTGAGGCACTTTGAGGATGTGACAGCAGCTGTGTCAGAGCTCAGAGATAAACTACAGGACATCCTGAGAGAGGAATGGGCCAACATCTCACTGAGAGTCGCTGAAGTGGATGTTTTACTGTCACAACCAGAACCAGAACCAGAACCTGAACCAGGACCAGGACCAGGACCAGAACCAGAACCAGGACCAGAACCAGAACCAGAACCAGAACCAGAACCAGAACCAGAAACAGAACCAGGACCAGGACCAGAACCAGAACCAGAAACAGAACCAGGACCAGGACCAGGACCAGAGAGCAGAGCTGACTTCTTAAAATATTCATGTGAAATCACACTGGATCCAAACACAGCAAACAGAGAGCTGTTACTGTCAGAGGGGAACAGAAAAGTGACATTAATGAAACAACATCAGTCTTATTCTGATCATCCAGACAGATTCACTAACAGCTGGCAGGTCCTGAGCAGAGAGAGTCTGACTGGACGTTGTTACTTGGAGGTGGAGATGAGAGGGGGAGGATTTCGTGTAGCAGTCGCATACAAGAACATCAGCAGAGCAGGAGGATGGAATGAATGTGGATTTGGATATAATGACAAATCTTGGGCATTATTTTGTTACCCAGGCGGTTATTCATTTTGGCACAACGACATAGAAACCTCCATCTCAGGTCCTCGGGCCTCCAGGGTGGGAGTGTACCTGGATCACAGAGCAGGTATTCTGTCCTTCTACAGCGTCTCTGGAACCATGACTCTCCTCCACAGAGTCCAGACCACATTCACTCAGCCGCTCTGTGCTGGGATCAGGCTTTATATTGATTATGGAGACTCAGCAGAGTTTTGTAAATTGAAATAAATGTGTTTTGTCAGCTTGTTGCTGACAGCTGGTTGCTGGGATGTCTCTGCTGCTCTGCTGTTTATTTGCTGCTGTTTCCTGTGTCTGTGCAGCCATGGAGGATATCACTGCTGATCAGGAGTTTGACTCACAGAAATATTTCTCCACATGAAAATCTAAACTTCTCTGAGCTCTAAACATCAGTGGGATCCTGGTGCTGATGTGTCTGTATGTTGTTGTTTCTCTTCCACTTCATGGAGCCCAGCAGAGGAATCAGCAGACCTTCCTTTATCACAGACTCTTTTCACATCTCATCACTTTGGAAATGGGAAAATAATCCTGGAGTTACGCTGACTTTGGTTTGTTCCAGAGATCAAATGTTGTTGCTGTTTTCTGAGCCGACCAACAGATGAGGAAGTCTGTTCTGAGGTGTTCAGAAACTGTCAGAAATTTGTGCTTTTGACTTTCTTCAATAAAACAGCTTCATCACAGAGAAACGAGTCCAGTTTTCTTTGAATGTGTCCAACAGAGATTTTTCTTTCCTCCGTCTCTCACTCAGAAAGATCTGATCCACATGCTTCAGATGATCAGTTATTATTCTGGGAGCTCTGTTGTTCGGACATTTCTCCTTTAACAGCGTGGAAACACTTTCTTCAGCTGATAAAAACAGTACGAGAACCGATGAGAACAAACAGCAGGGACGCCACAAGCTAACAGGCTTTAGCATGAAGACAGTAAAAGGCAAAAAGGACTGATGGGAATGTTTTACACTCTTCTTCTACAAAATAAAACACAAAAAACATAAAATAAAACAGAATAAAAAACAAAATGAAACAAAATAAAACACAAAAAAACACAAAATAAAACAAAAAAACAAAAAAAACACCAAATAAAACAGAAAAAAAACAAAATAAAAGAGAGTCCTGATCAATAACATAACAGACAACTTAGCAAAGAAGCCTAACATGAAGACAGTAAAAGGCAAAAAGGACTGATGGGAATGTTTTACACTCTTCTTTTACAAAATAAAACAGAAAAAAAAACAAATGAAACAAAAAAAAAAACACAAAATAAAACAGAATAAAAACACAAAAAAACAGAAAGAAACAAAATAAAACAAAAAAACAGGAAAAAAATTAAACAAATAAAACAAAAAACACAAAATAAAACAAAACAAAAAACAAAATAAAAGAGAGTCCTGATCAATAACATAACAGACAACTTAGCAAAGAAGCCTAACATGAAGACAGTAAAAGGCAAAAAGGACTCGCTGGGAATGTTTTACACTCTTCATCCTGGTCTGTAGCGCCTCCAGCAGGTAGAAACTGGATCTAAAATGCTCCTGTTTTTCTTTCTGTGAGCAGGAAGTTCATGTTGAGCAGATCAAAAGTCTCGATCCATCCCTCATTTATAATAATAATCATAATAATGATACATTTTATCTGCAATGCGCTTTATATTTTAACAATCTCAAAGTGCTACAGAGCAGAAAAAATAAGACCAGAACATTTTTAATATACATTCAAAAGGAGAGCCTATAAAAGGTATTTTAGCAGCAAGCGTTCTTAAAAAGGGGAGTTCACAGTGTTCAGCTCACTTTACCTCATATTTCAAAAGGGAATATGATACTTAGATCAATTGATTGTGTTGTTCAGAATTTCCTTTGTAGTTGATATATATGTATTAAATAATATAATAATCAATACAAATAATGAATTTAATCCATAAATTCATTTAAAAAAAAAAAGAAAAACGAGGTGCTTCATGTGGGCGCCAAAAGTGAGTCGGGGGTCCATTTCTTTACGTTTCGCCTTCAGGGGGCCAGTCTGACAGCTGCTCTGGGAACAGAGCGCTGGGATGTAAAGTGAAGCAAAGTGGTCTTCAGCAACAGTTCTCCAGGCTTTCTGAAGCACTTTCAAAGTCTTTCTTTGGACATTTTTATGCTTTTTTTTTTATTAATCTTTTTGGCAGACAGATAAACATACAAATCAGTGAAATCAAGAAAATTATAGATGCACACCAGTTTTCTGTCCCTTTTGAATATATCATATGAACATTAACTCACAATCCAAACTACAGAGCAAACAAACAACAACGACAAAAAAAAAAAAAAGGTAAGCCTTAAAAGCGTCCCAGGTCATTCCTACATCCTCAATAAAACCCTCATTGCACTCCCAGAATTAATTTATCCTTCTTCTAATATATTCACAATAACCTTTATTCTGTAGTAAGGAGTTGTTTAGCCGCCATCTAGGCGAGGATTTAACATTATCCCCACTATGCATGAGCAGGTCAATGGGGGCGTGATCAGTTATCGCTATATTACCAATATAAGACTCAACAGACCCAATCCCTTTTCAGTTTTAAAGATTCCTCCTCATCCAGACGAGTCTCCTGAATAAATGCAATGTCTGTCTTTTTTTGTTTTAAATATGTAAGAATCTTTCTCCTTTTAATTACATTATGGCAACCTGCTGTATTCCAAGACACTATTTTACAGACACCCATGACACCATTGTAACTGGATAATTCATCTGATGATCTTCAGTTTGTCTATTACCTTATGACACCTTATCTGATTGAGCCCAAAGGTCATCCTATTATATTCCTTAGCAGAGGTGGGAGAAAGTCCCTATGTTGCAAGTCCAAGTAGAGTCCAAGTCTTTGCTCTCAAGTCCAAGTAGAGTCCCAAGTCTTTGCTCTCAAGTCCAAGTAGAGTCCCAAGTCTTTGCTCTCAAGTCCTAGTAGAGTCTCAAGTCTTTGCACTCAAGTCCAAGTAGAGTCTCAAGTCTTTGCTCTCAAGTCCAAGTAGAGTCTCAAGTCTTTGCTCTCAAGTCCAAGTAGAGTCCAAGTCTTTGCTCTCAAGTCCAAGTAGAGTCTCAAGTCTTTGCTCTCAAGTCCAAGTAGAGTCTCAAGTCTTTGCTCTCAAGTCCAAGTAGAGTCCAAGTCTTTGCTCTCAAGTCCAAGTAGAGTCCAAGTCTTTGCTCTCAAGTCCAAGTAGAGTCTCAAGTCTTTGCTCTCAAGTCCAAGTAGAGTCCAAGTCTTTGCTCTCAAGTCCAAGTAGAGTCTCAAGTCTTTGCTCTCAAGTCCAAATAGAGTCCAAGTCTTTGCTCTCAAGTCCAAGTAGAGTCTCAAGTCTTTGCTCTCAAGTCCAAGTAGAGTCCAAGTCTTTGCTCTCAAGTCCTAGTAGAGTCTCAAGTCTTTGCTCTCAAGTCCAAGTAGAGTCTCAAGTCTTTGCTCTCAAGTCCAAGTAGAGTCCAAGTCTTTGCTCTCAAGTCCAAGTAGAGTCCAAGTCTTTTGCTCTCAAGTCCAAGTAGAGTCTCAAGTCTTTGCTCTCAAGTCCAAGTAGAGTCTCAAGTCTTTGCTCTCAAGTCCAAGTAGAGTCTCAAGTCTTTGCTCTCAAGTCCAAGTAGAGTCTCAAGTCTTTCCTCTCAAGTCCAAGTATAGTCTCAAGTCTTTGCTCTCAAGTCTAAGTAGAGTCTCAAGTCTATGCTCTCAAGTCCAAGTAGTCTCAAGTCTTTGCTCTCAAGTCCAAGTAGAGTCTCAAGTCTTTGCTCTCAAGTCCAAGTAGAGTCTCAAGTCTTTGCTCTCAAGTCCAAGTAGAGTCTCAAGTCTTTCCTCTCAAGTCCAAGTAGAGTCCAAGTCTTTTGCTCTCAAGTCCAAGTAGAGTCTCAAGTCTTTGCTCTCAAGTCCAAGTAGAGTCTCAAGTCTTTGCTCTCAAGTCCAAGTAGAGTCTCAAGTCTTTGCTCTCAAGTCCAAGTAGAGTCCAAGTCTTTGCTCTCAAGTCCAAGTAGAGTCTCAAGTCTTTCCTCTCAAGTTCAAGTAGAGTCCAAGTCTTTGCTCTCAAGTCCAAGTAGAGTCTCAAGTCTTTGCTCTCAAGTCCAAGTAGAGTCTCAAGTCTTTGCTCTCAAGTCCAAGTAGAGTCTCAAGTCTTTGCTCTCAAGTCCAAGTAGAGTCTCAAGTCTTTCCTCTCAAGTCCAAGTAGAGTCTCAGGGCGTTTTCACACCTACCTCGTTTGGTCCGGACCAAACGACCAAACGGACCAGATTTTCGTTGGTTCGAACCTTTTGGGATGGTCTGAATACAAACCACCGAACTCTGGTCCGGACCAAACAAGCGGACCGAGACCGAGCGGAAAGGTCGGACTCGGTCCGGATCAAACGAACCCTGGTGCGGATCTTTTGGAGGTGTGAAAGCAGACCGGACCTAATCCCAGACTTTTTGCTTTTTTGTACCTCGGGAGCATCCGTCGTTTGTCTGCTGCTAGGTAACAGAACAGAGCGTCGTTCTTCTAATTACTAGACCGGCTGTGGTAAAGCTAACGAAAGACCGAAAATAATAACATCAGCGTTTTCCTCCGTAGCCGCCTTGCCCTTTGTCGTCGTTGTTGATAAATTACTTGTACAGCAGCATAGTAATTACACAGTTGTGAAAATAGCAAAACGTTGAAAAAACATATAGTTTTGATTATATTAAAAGCAATAACGGCACGGAAAGCATCCATGACTACATTCACTTTTGAACTTAGCACTTTGTGTTGCGCGTGTCGATTCTGACCAATAGCCGAACGACTTCAGGGCGCGTGGCTTTGTTGACATATTTTGGTCCGTTTACTGAAATGTACAGTCTGAAAGCGAACCGCACCAAAATGAAAAAAAAGGTTCGGACCAAAGCAAGTGAACTATCGGACTGTCCTGGTCTGAATACGCCCTCAAGTCTTTGCTCTGTAGTCCAAGTAGAGTCTCAAGTCTTTGCTCTCAAGTCCAAGTAGAGTCTCAAGTCTTTGCTCTCAAGTCCAAGTAAAGTCCAAGTCTTTTTTTGATTTGGTCAAGCAAGTCTCAAGTCATCAAAATCGGGACTCGAGTCCAAGTCAAGTCTCAAGTCTCGAGTCCAAGTCCCCACCTCTGTTCCTTAGTGTAAGACATGAGGCAAAAACACAACAATATAAAAACAAGAAACATAAACAAACAGGACATGTAGGGCAGAACAACGCCCACTAGAAGAAGAATTCTGCAGGTCCGCAGCACTCAGCGATCCCGTACGGCCTCCCTCCTTGCTCGCCCATTACATTATCTACATTATCTTTAGCTAGACTCGGGCTCTTAGCTTCAGCAGGTGATTCAGCCATTTTGGAAAGCGAGGTGCCCTGAGAGTCGTGAGCAGCTTTTTTCCCCGCGATGTGGACGACTGGTTACGCATGAAATATTGACTTTTCTGACTCATCTCACAACAGTTATCCGGCCCGTACCGGAATATACTGAATATACTGGCGTTATCTTAGTTTTGAGGAGGGTTTGGGGGAAGAACGAGCAGAGCTCCGAATTAAGCAGCCATCCTGGACGGGCGTACCACGGGACTCATCTTCTTTGGGCATTTTTATGCTTTTTCACTCATTTTCAGCTGTGATGCTGTCGCAGAGGTGCGACCCGTGGTGATCATCTCTCCTCATTAAGAGTCCCGGCTGTGCCACTGACATGACCGAAGCCATGAGACTGAGGAGGCGCAGATTCTGAGAAATCCTCCAGAGGCTGACTTAATATCAAAATCAAATCAAGTCAAATTTATTTGTATAAAACATTTCAAAGTGCTTCATATAAAATAAAAGCATTGCAGCAGGGAGTGGAAGAAGCATTAAAAATACATAAAAGAATATAAAGAGAAACAAATTAATTTAAAAACCAGCAACAGTCCAGATAAGTTCAAAGATATCGTGCAGATTTCATGCATAGACACATGAGAACAGAAATGTTTTTAACCTGGATTTAAAAATGTCTCCATTTGGTGAACGTTTAATCTCCACTGGCAGTTTGTTCCACTTGTTTGCAGCATAACAGCTAAATGCTGCTTCTCCATGTTTAGTCTGGACTCTGGACTGGACCAGCTGACCTGAGTCCTTGGATCTAAGAGCTCTGCTGGCTTTATATTCTCTGAACACATCACAGATTGTAAACCATCAGCAGGCTTTTAAAATCTATTCTGTGACTGACTGGAAGCCAGAGTAAAGATTTTAAAGCTGCTGTGATGTGTTCAGATCTCTTAGTCCGGGTTAAAACTCCAGCAGCAGCGTTCTGGATGAGCTGCAGATGTTTAATGCTCTTTGTGGGAAGTCCAGTTAAAAGAGCGTTACAGTGATGGAGTCTGCTGGAGATGAATGCATGGAGGAGTTTCTCCTGGTCTGTTTGGGAGAGGAAACCTTTAATTCTGTTGATGTTTCTGAGGTGGTAAAAAGCTGCCTTGGTGACAGCTTTGATGTGGCTGCTGAAAGTCAGATCTGAGTCTATCAACACTCCGAGGTTACCAACTCGGTCAGTGATTGTAAGGTCCCGAGTCTCAAGATATTTACCAACGCTGACCCTCTTCTCTTTGCTACCAAACAGAATGATCTCAGCTTTGTCTTCATTTATTTGTAGAAAATTCTCTCTCATCCAGGTGTTTACTTCCTCCAGACACTGACACAGTACGTCTGCTGGGCTGCAGTCGCCATGGTGACAGAGACACATAAAGTTGTGTATCGTCTGCATAACTGTGATAATTGATGTTAAAATTCTGCAATATCTGACCCAAAGGGAGCATATACAAGTTAAACAGAAGAGGTCCAAGAATTGACCCCTGGGGGACTCCACAAGTCATGGCCACTCGCTCAGATTCATAGCTGCCAATTGTAACAAAATAACTCCGGCCTTCTAAGTAGGACCTGAACCAGTTAAGGACCGCTCCAGTAAGTCCAACCCAGTTTTCCAGCCTGTGCAACAGGATTCTGTGATCTACAGTATCAAACGCAGCGCTGAGGTCCAACAGAACCAGGACTGAAACATTACCAGAATCAGTGTTCAACCTGATGTCGTTTAACACTTTGACCAGAGCTGTTTCAGTGCTGTGAGGACGTCTGAAGCCTGATGGAAAGTTATCAAGACTTCCACTTTCATTCAGAAAGTCGTTGAGCTGGTTAAATACAACTTTCTCAATAATCTTAGATATAAAAGAGAGGTTAGAGACAGGTCTGTAGATGTTCATCATAGAGGCATCTAGAGTTCTCTTCTTTAGGAGTGGCTTAATGGCAGCTGTCTTTAGGGACTTGGGGAAAATGCCTGATGCCAGAGTCATGTTCTATGTGAGCTTTGTATGTATTTGTGTTGCCTTTTCTCCCCCTACTGGCGTTTAAGTGTAGTTCATTACTTTGTTTTATTTAAGCTTTTATTTGGAAAAGGTGGATTTAGTCACATGACACTGTGCAGAGTCTGATCAGGAAGAGCTTAGTTTCTACATGCCATGCGACCTGCTTGCAGCTCCTGTTATCTTCTCCTTTCCTCCTGCTTTTGTGCCTTGGAAAATTATCGCTTTTTAAAAAATATATATATATTGTTTCATGAGAATGAAGACAACAGTAAAGGCCATTCAACTTTACTCCAACTTCTGAGTTTCTCTTGGATCTTGTTCGCTATCTGTCAATTTGTGTACAGACACACACACTGAGGACAGAATATAAGACAAAACAAAAAGCGCGGCTGAGCCGGATATCAAAACTAAACCTTGGAAAATAAAATATGGCTAAGGAAAAACAAGAAGAACATGACTTGGCTTAACATGAATGACGCTTAACTTTGGTACGTGGCGTCGTGGTATGAGGGGAGAAAATCAGGGAAAGGATTTCACAACATGACAGGGGAGCCTGGGAACTAAATAGTGAACTGGGTGGTTGTGAATGAGTGCAGCTGGGGACAATGAACAGGTGATGTGAGTGAACTAATCAGCAAACAGAAACTGTGGGAAGACTAATGGTAAAACTAAATACAAGACATGAACTCAAAAACCAAGAAATGACAACCTAAAACATAATAAGATATAAAACTAAAAAAAATGGGGAAAACCCCACGGACGTGACAGTCAGGGTGTTGTGAGCATATTCTACCCACAAGAGTTGCTTGGCCCAGGACCTGGGATTTTGTGAAACCATGCAGCAGAGGGCTGTCTCCATCTCCTGATTCATAGAGACTCGGTCTGAACATTAGACTCGCGGTGAAACCCGGAGGACAGACTGACGGTGGCCCCAAGCAGAGCAAAGAATTCCTTCCAAAAATCTGAAGTGAACTGAGGGCCCCGATCAGACACCACATCTAGAGGGAGGCCGTGGAGCCGGAGACCACGGAGCGGGAGACCGTGGAGCCGGAGACCGTGGAGCGGGAGACCATGGAGCCGGAGACCATGGAGCCGGAGACCACGGAGCCGTGGAGCCGGAGACCATGGAACCGGAGACCATGGAGCCGGAGACCATGGAGCCGGAGACCACGGAGCCGGAGACCGCGGAGCCGTGGAGCCGGAGACCATGGAGCCGGAGACCGTGGAGCCGGAGACCGCGGAGCCGTGGAGCCGGAGACCATGGAGCCGGAGACCACGGAGCCGGAGACCGCGGAGCCGTGGAGCCGGAGACCATGGAGCCGGAGACCGTGGAGCCGGAGACCACGGAGCCGTGGAGCCGGAGACCACGGAGGCGGAGACCACGGAGCCGTGGAGCGGGAGACCGTGGAGCCGGAGACCACGGAGCCGTGGAGCGGGAGACCGTGGAGCCGGAGACCACGGAGCGGGAGACCACGGAGCGGGAGACCACGGAGCGGGAGACCACGGAGCTGGAGACCACGGAGCGGGAGACCACGGAGCCGGAGACCACGGAGCTGGAGACCACGGAGCCGGAGACCACGGAGCTGGAGACCACGGAGCCGGAGACCACGGAGCTGGAGACCACGGAGCCGGAGACCACGGAGCCGTGGAGCGGGAGACCGTGGAGCCGGAGACCACGGAGCGGGAGACCACGGAGCCGGAGACCACGGAGCGGGAGACCACGGAGCCGGAGACCACGGAGCCGGAGACCACGGAGCGGGAGACCACGGAGCGGGAGACCGTGGAGCCGGAGACCACGGAGCCGGAGACCACGGAGCCGGAGACCATGGAGCCGGAGACCATGGAGCCGGAGAACGCGGAGCGGGAGACCATGGAGCCGGAGACCACGGAGCCGGAGACCATGGAGCCGGAGACCACGGAGCCGGAGACCATGGAGCCGGAGACCACGGAGCCAGAGACCACGGAGCCGGAGACCATGGAGCCGGAGAACGCGGAGCGGGAGACCATGGAGCCGGAGACCACGGAGCCGGAGACCATGGAGCCGGAGACCACGGAGCCGGAGACCATGGAGCCGGAGACCACGGAGCCGGAGACCATGGAGCCGGAGAACGCGGAGCGGGAGACCATGGAGCCGGAGACCACGGAGCCGGAGACCATGGAGCCGGAGACCACGGAGCCAGAGACCACGGAGCCGTGGAGCGGGAGACCGTGGAGCCGGAGACCACGGAGCCGTGGAGCGGGAGACCGTGGAGCCGGAGACCACGGAGCGGGAGACCACGGAGCGGGAGACCACGGAGCCGGAGACCACGGAGCCAGAGACCATGGAGCGGGAGACCTCGGAGCCGGAGACCACGGAGCCGGGGACCACGGAGCGGGAGACCACGGAGCGGTAGACCACGGAGCTGGAGACCATGGAGCCGGAGACCATGGAGCCGGAGACCATGGAGCCGTGGAGCGGGAGACCATGGAGCGGGAGACCATGGAGCCGGAGACCACGGAGCCGGACACCATGGAGCCGGAGACCACGGAGCCGTGGAGCCGGAGACCACGGAGCGGGAGACCACGGAGCCGGAGACCACGGAGCCGTGGAGCGGGAGACCGTGGAGCCGGAGACCACGGAGCGGGAGACCACGGAGCCGGAGACCACGGAGCCGGAGACCACGGAGCCGGAGACCACGGAGCTGGAGACCACGGAGCGGGAGACCACGGAGCCGGAGACCACGGAGCCGGAGACCACGGAGCGGGAGGCCACGGAGCGGGAGGCCACGGAGCCGGAGACCATGGAGCCGGAGACCACGGAGCGGGAGACCATGGAGCCGCAGACCACGGAGCTGGAGACCATGGAGCCGCAGACCATGGAGCGGGAGACCACGGAGCCGGAGACCACGGAGCCGGAGACCATGGAGCCGGAGACCACGGAGCCGGAGACCACGGAGCCGGAGACCATGGAGCCGGAGACCACGGAGCCGGAGACCACGGAGCCGGAGACCACGGAGCCGGAGACCATGGAGCCGCAGACCACGGAGCTGGAGACCACGGAGCCGGAGACCACGGAGCGGGAGGCCGTGGAGCCGGAGACCATGGAGCCGCAGACCACGGAGCCGGAGACCGTGGAGCCGGAGACCACGGAGCTGGAGACCACGGAGCCGGAGACCATGGAGCGGGAGGCCAAGGAGCCGGAGACCACAGAGCCGGAGACCACGGAGCAGGAGACCATGGAGCCGGAGACCGGCGAGGATTCGAATGTTGTTGTTGAGCCGCTCAGCCGCCCAATTTCACTCATTATGAATATTAGAAGAATATGATGTCATTTTATTTCGCTAGAATCGTCCTGTTTGATGGAAAACCAACCGAACGCATCTTATATCGCAACAAAGTAATTTGATATAACTTTTAATTCGCTACAGAATCTGATGGAAAAAGGGCTTATGTTGTGCTGATCTGTCTTTCACCATGTCTGGGGAGTGTTGTAAATCATCGGTAACACACCCTGCCTCTCTGTAAAAACCAGCTCTTCGGCCTCCCTGTTAGATATTTCCTTGTTCCCGCCCACAGATCTCTTTGCATAAGGATGGGCGTGAGCGACATTGTGCAACACGCAGCTGCTGTTAAGCCTCATTTCCTGGTTTGTGTGAGTATCAGCAGAGATCTGTTACCCTTCAGAGCGCACAGATCGGTTCTGTTCAGGTGAAACTATTTGACAGTTACTGTGAAGAGGAGAAATGGCTCAGAAAGGAGTTCAGCTGGACCCAGAAACCCTCTGCTGTTCGATCTGCCTGGATCTGCTGAAGGATCCGGTGACTATTCCCTGTGGACACAGCTACTGCATGAACTGTATTAAAGGCTTCTGGGATGGAGAGGATCAGAAGGGAATCCACAGCTGCCCTCAGTGCAGGAAAACTTTCACAGCGAGGCCTGTCCTGGAGAAAAGCACCATGTTAGCTGATTTAGTGGAGCAGCTGAAGAAGACTGGACTCCAAGCTGCTCCTGCTGATCACTGCTATGCTGGAGCTGAAGATGTGGCCTGTGATTTCTGCTCTGGGAGAAAACTGAAAGCCATCAAGTCCTGTTTATCCTGTCCGGCCTCTTACTGTGAGAATCACCTTCAGCCTCATTATGATGTGGCTCCATTAAGGAAACACAAGCTGGTGGAGCCCTCCAAGAAGCTCCAGGAGAACATCTGCTCTGTTCACGACGAGGTGATGAAGATGTTCTGCCGTACCGATCAGAAGTGCATCTGTTATCTCTGCTCTGTGGAGGAACATAAAGGCCACGACACAGTGTCAGCTGCAGCAGAAAGGACTGAGAGGCAGAGAGAGCTGGAGGGGAGTCGGCAGCAGATCCAGCAGAGAATCCAGGACGCAGAGAAAGATGTGAAGCTGCTTCAGCAGCAGCTGGAGGCCATCCATCAGTCTGCTGATAAAACAGAGGAGCACAGCCAGAAGATCTTCAGCCAGCTGATCCGTCTCCTCCAGAAAAGAAGCTCTGATGTGAAGCAGCAGATCAGATCCCAGCAGGAAGCCGAAGGGAGGCGAGTCAAAGAGCTTCAGGAGAAGCTGGAGCAGGAGATCACTGAGCTGAAGAGGAAAGATGCTGAGCTGCAGCAGCTCTCACACACAGAGGATCACAGCCAGTTTCTGCACAGCTGCCCCTCAGTGTCAGCACTCAGGGGGGCTACACACTCACCCAGCATCCAGATCCGTCCTCTGAGGCACTTTGAGGATGTGACAGCAGCTGTGTCAGAGCTCAGAGATAAACTACAGGACATCCTGAGAGAGGAATGGGCCAACATCTCACTGAGAGTCGCTGAAGTGGATGTTTTACTGTCACAGCCAGAACCAGAACCTGAACCAGAACCAGAACCAGAACCAGAACCAGAACCAGGACCAGGACCAGAACCAGAACCAGAACCAGGACCAGGACCAGGACCAGAACCAGAACCAGAACCAGAACCAGAACCAGAACCAGAACCAGGACCAGAACCAGAACCAGAACCAGAACCAGAACCAGAACCAGAACCAGGACCTGAACCTGAAAGCAGAGCTGATTTCTTAAAATATTCATGTGAAATCACACTGGATCCAAACACAGCACACACACAGCTGTTACTGTCAGAGGGGAACAGAAAAGTGACATTAATGGATGATCCTCAGTCTTATTCTGATCATCCAGACAGATTCACTGACATGTATCAGGTCCTGAGCAGAGAGAGTCTGACTGGACGTTGTTACTGGGAGGTGGAGATGAGAGGAGGATATGTTGATGTATCAGTCGCATACAAGAACATCAGCAGAGGAGGTGGGACTGAATGTGTATTTGGATATAATGACAAATCTTGGGCATTATTTTGTTCCTCAGGCAGTTATACATTTTGGCACAACAACATCCCAACCTCCATCTCAGGTCCTCGGGCCTCCAGAGTGGGAGTGTACCTGGATCACAGAGCAGGTATTCTGTCCTTCTACAGCGTCTCTGGAACCATGACTCTCCTCCACAGAGTCCAGACCACATTCACTCAGCCGCTCTGTGCTGGAGTTTGTGTTTATGATACTGGAGACACAGCAGAGTTTGTGTAAAGTGAAATAAATGTGTTTAGTCAGCTTGTTGCTGACAGCTGGTTGCTGGGATGTCTCTGCTGCTCTGCTGTTTATTTGCTGCTGTTTCCTGTGTCTGTGCAGCCATGGAGGATATCACTGCTGATGAGGAGTTTGATTCACAGAAATATTTCTCCACATGAAACTCTAAACTTCTCTGAGCTCTAAACATCAGTGGGATCCTGGTGCTGATGTGTCTGTATGTTGTTGTTTCTCTTCCACTTCATGGAGCCCAGCAGAGGAATCAGCAGACCTTCCTTTATCACAGACTCTTTTCACATCTCATCACTTTGGAAATGGGAAAATAATCCTGGAGTTACGCTGACTTTGGTTTGTTCCAGAGATCAAATGTCGTTGCTGTTTTCTGAGCCGACCAACAGATGAGGAAGTCTGTTCTGAGGTGTTCAGAAACTGTCAGAAATTTGTCCTTTCGACTTTCTTCAATAAAACCGCTTCATCACAGAGAAACGAGTCCAGTTTTCTTTGAATGTGTCCAACAGAGATTTTTCTTTCCTCCGTCTCTCACTCAGAAAGATCTGATCCACATGCTTCAGATGATCAGTTATTATTCTGGGAGCTCTGTTGTTCGGACATTTCTCCTTTAACAGCGTGGAAACACTTTCTTCAGCTGATAAAAACAGTACGAGAACCGATGAGAACAAACAGCAGGGACGCCACAAGCTAACAGGCTTTAGCATGAAGACAGTAAAAGGCAAAAAGGACTGATGGGAATGTTTTACACTCTTCTTCTACAAAATAAAACAGAAAAAAAAAACAAAAAACAAATGAAACAAAAAAAACAAAATAAAACAAAAAAAACACCAAATAAAACAGAATAAAAAGACAAAATAAAACAAAAAAAACAGAAAAAACAGAAAAAAACAAAATGAAACAAAATAAACACAAAATAAAACAAAACAAAAAAATTAAATAAAAGAGAGTCCTGATCAATAACATAACAGACAACTTAGCAAAGAAGCCTAACATGAAGACAGTGAAAGGCAAAAAAAATAAAACAGAAAAAAATAATCACAAAACAAAAAAAAAACAAAAAAACACAAAATAAAACAAACAAATAAAACAGAAAAAAAAACAAATTAAAACAGAAAAAAATAAATAAAAGAGAGTCCTGATCAATAACATAACAGACAACTTAGCAAAGAAGCCTAACATGAAGACAGTAAAAGGCAAAAAGGACTCGCTGGGAATGTTTTACACTCTTCATCCTCGTCTGTAGCGCCTCCAGCAGGTAGAAACTGGATCTAAAATGCTCCTGTTTTTCTTTCTGTGAGCAGGAAGTTCATGTTGAGCAGATCAAAAGTCTCGATCCATCCCTCATTTATAATAATAATCATAATAATGATACATTTTATCTGTAATGCGCTTTATATTTTAACAATCTCAAAGTGCTACAGAGCAGAAAAAATAAGACCGGAACATTTTTAATATACATTCAAAAGGAGAGCCTATAAAAGGTATTTTAGCAGCAAGCGTTCTTAAAAAGGTGAGTTTTTAGGTCTTAGATATTTATCTAAACAAATGAAGTCTACTTGTTTTTCATAGGCAGGAACATCATTTTACTCATATACTCAACATAATTTTAAGTAAATGAGTTTCAAACTTAATCACATTTTAACTACTGATTTTGTCTATTGTTCTTATTTCTTTCTTTTTTGTTTAAAATTTAAATCATGCTTTTTATTTCTACTGTTTTAATGTCTCTGTAAAGCACTTTGAATCTCCCTGTAGTTGAATTGTGCCGTACAGATAAACTTGCCTTGCCTAAATTTTATATATCTGTTGTATTTGCTGTTATGAAGTAACTTAGTAGATTTTAACGAGACACTTTCAGAGTAAAGTTTATGTAGTATTTCTAGGTTTATGTACATACAACTATTAAACATTTAAATTGTATGAGGAAACCTAAGTAAAACTTACTCTTCCCCCATAATTCATGTGTTACGTTAATAAAATGTTTCATTTTACTTAAGAAGCTCGAGTTCTTACTGAATCTTAAAAACACAAGGTAGAAATGATGACAGTTACTCTAATAGAGTTTACTTCACCAAAAAGTCACTTTTTTCAGTGCAGGTTTAGTCCAGACTAAACATGGAGAAGCAGCATTTAGCTGTTATGCTGCAAACAAGTGGAACAAACTGCCAGTGGAGATTAAACTTTCACCAAATGGAGACATTTTTAAATCCAGGTTAAAAACATTTCTGTTCTCATGTGTCTGTGTGTAACAGAGTAGATTTGTGCCTATTAAATGATGGCAAAAGAGGTGCAACAGCGTAATCTATTGGCGTAGTGGTTGGTTTGGGTACTGCACAGAGGAGAGAGGACTTTACTGCGGTAAGACGTCCTCTTATATGGTCCGGGATGATTCATGATTTTATATTACGTTTCAGATGTTTATTCTGTATAATTTACTGTGTCGGGTACTCACTGGGACCTTTCCTAACTGTTCTGAGAGTTTACTGTGTTGTTGATCGTCCCAGACTGTGACGCTAACTTTCCCACCCCCCTGCGGTGCTGTATGCTGTGCTGCAGGAAAAGAGCTGTAATAAACACCCCATAATGCACCTGGTCGTCGTCCACTCCCTGCTGCAATGCTTTTATTTTATGTCAAGCACTTTGAACTGTTCTGTGCATGAAATGTGCTACAAATAAACTTGATGGGATTTAGGTATCGGGGGGCACTGATGAGTGAGGAGGGGGGGTGCTTGTACTCAGTTCTGAGTGGGACGGGGAGCCAGCAGCGGCGTCAATTCAGCCAAAGCTAAGCTAAGGTAAAGGTCACTATAGTCACATGACTACAGTATCAATCAATAAATATACATTCCCAGCAAATAATCACCACAAAAGTCTGCTATGTAGCTTATCTGTGTGCAAATGCAGTCTCACTCACATAGCTGCTAGCATAACAATGGACTCGTCTCAGTCTTCCTGTTAGCATTAGCATTAGCATTAGCGGCGGAGGTGCTGAAGTGGACAGCCTCGTTAACAGCCTCAATCCTGCCTTCACTACCTGGTGAAGTTTTCTGCTTCCTTTTCATATTTTACATTAATTAGCAAACAACAAATCCCGCTAATAACATCAGCTTTGACCTCCAGGCTCCTTCATCTCGTGGGAGGGAGGGAGGGGGGGGGGGGCTGGGAGATAGCACATTTCAAAAGGGAAGATGATACTTAGAGTCCTCCACAACATCTTCAGCCTTAGCCTGAGTCTTCACAGGGTCCCCGTGATGTGGAAAACGTTGTGCATCGTTCCTGTGCCGAAGGTGCCGCGCCCCAGCGGCCATAAGGACCACAGACCCGTGGCACTGACATCACACATCATGAAGACCCTGGAGAGACTCATCCTGGAACGGCTCCGGCCTATTGTCAGACCACTTCTGGACCCCCTCCAGTTCGCATACCAGCCCCGACTAGGAGTGGAGGACGCCATCATCTACCTGCTCAACCGTGTCTACGCTCACCTGGACAAGCCAGCGAGCACTGTGAGAGTCACGTTCGTTGATTTCTCCAGTGCATTCAACACCATCAGGCCGGCTCTGCTGGGTGAGAAACTGACGGCGATGCAGGTGGATGCCCCCATTGTGTCCTGGATTGTGGATTACCTGACTGGCAGACCACAGTACGTGCGCCTGCAGCACTGCGGGTCAGACAAGGTGATCTGCAGCACCGGGGCCCCGCAGGGGACCGTCCTCTCTCCCTTCCTCTTCACCCTGTACACCACAGACTTCAGCTACTGCACAGAAAGCTGCCACCTTCAGAAGTTTTCTGACGACTCTGCAGTAGTTGGATGCATCAGTAATGGTGATGAGACGGAGTACAGGGGTGTGGTGGACAACTTTGCCACTTGGTGTGAGCAGAACCATCTGCAGCTCAACGTGGCAAAGACCAAGGAACTGGTGGTGGACTTGAGAAGGAGTAAGGCCCCAGTGACCCCTGTCTCCATCTGTGGGGTGCACTTGGACCATAAACTGGACTGGACTAAAAACACAAACGCCCTCTACAGGAAGGGCCAGAGCCGTCTCTATTTTCTGGAGGAGCTGGACTCTCTGACAGCAGTGTCAGACAGAAGGATGCTGTCCAGGATAAAATCCATGCTGGACAATCCTGCACATCCTCTTAACAATGTGTTGGTCAGCCACAGAAGCACCTTCAGCCAGAGACTGATTGCACCACAGAGCGCCACAGAGCGCCACAGGAAGTCATTCCTGCCTGTGGCCATCAAACTGTACAATTCCAGTGTCTGACATTACTTGACCATGTGCAATAACAATAATAATTAGCTACTGAGTAGCATTGTAAATACTGTTTATTGTTTATTGTATTTTGTACATATTGATATTTTTATTTTATTATTATTATTTTTTTTCCCTATCTTGTTCTTATTAATCTTTTCTTTTTCCTGTAATGAGAGCACTGCAACAAAAGAATTTCCCGCAAGGGATTATTAAAGTAATTCTGATTCTGATTCTGATTGTTTTGTTCACAATTTCCTTTGTAGTTTATTTATATTCAGATTCTGATTCAGAAAACTTTATTTATCCCATCAGTGGGCAATTAAGTTTGCAGTCCCAGTCTCCATCAATCAACATTAAATACTATAAATAATAAAAATAGATAGATAAAAAAATATACATCTTAACACACACATACAGTCAAACACCCTGTCCTGTCAGTGATGAACAGCGCTCAGTAAATCAAATTGTCAGTAATATACTCTACAACCTTATTTAATAATCTAAAGGTTGTAGGAATGAAGGATCCAGAATACCTTTTTGTTTTTGTCCTGACAGAATAATAGCACCTCCCAGAGGGCATTAATGGAAATTAATTAATATATGTATTAAATAATATAATAATCAATACAAAATTGACACAGAGTAATTCCATAAATTCATTAAAAAAAAAAAAAGAAAAACAAACATTTACATTTCCCCCGGAGCCGAGGTGTGGCAGCTGCCGTACCCAGTTGACGCCCATGCTTGCAGCCTCTGGATGTTTCTTGTTGGAGGTTCCGATGAGGAGAGCCTTGCAGCCACCCAGCCTGGAGGAGACAAAGGCGTGGCCGCGCTTCTCTGCCTCTGCCAGGGTGAGCGCTGCACGCAGTTTGGCCACGTTCCCGAGGCGGCTGTTACAGAGCTGCTTCATGTGGGCGTCAAAAGTGAGTCGGGGGTCCATTTCTTTACGTTTCGCCTTCAGGGGGCCAGTCTGACAGCTGCTCTGGGAACAGAGCGCTGGGATGTAAAGTGAAGCAAAGTTAGTTAGTTAGTTAGTTGTTTATTTGTGACAGGACTCTGCATATTAATAAACATACAATGTAAATATGCCAGATTTAGCTCCAAGGCTAATTTCCATCTGCAGTCCTGCTGTTCACACTAAAATCAAGACAAAGACAAAAACAGGAAACAGGAAAACAAAGCGTACAACATTCCATATCACTTAACCACATCACAAGATATACAACAACTGACCTGTTATGGTGCGAATACCATACCCAAAAACCATAGCAACACAATTTTGTTGCACAGTAGTTTCAGACATTAAAATGCATCTGATTGGCAAATAATGTTTTACCCTCCTATACAGGTATGCATTTATTAAAGTGCATCTGGTACTATATTAAAGTGCATTTATCCTAAAGTGCTATTTTTAAAGTGCACGGAATAAAGTGCCAACTAATTTTAAGAATGACAGAATTACTACCAATTTATTTTGAGTATTGCATGTTAAATAAAACTACCCTTCATGTTTACAGTCCTGGTTATCTGTAAGCCGTGTTTTTAGTTGTTTCTTAAAAGCTACATATGTTGAGTTTTCCCTTATGGCCAACGGAACTGTGTTCCATGTAGAGCAACCAAAGACATATAGGACCTTCTGTGCAAATGCCGTTCTCCTAAACTGTACCTCACAGCCCCCCCTGGTGGCTGATCGTGTCATTGTCACCCTGTTTTTCTGTTTAATGAAGTTACCCAGGGGCGGTGGTGCCAGCCCGTTCAGAGATCTATAGATGAGACAGGTGCTTTTGAATGTTCTGAGATTCTCAAAGGTTAATAAGTAGTGCTTTTTTTAAATTGGGCAGTGATGGGAAGACTGGGGTCTCCGATCGTAGACCTTTACGGCTTTCTTGTATAATTGTTTAATTGAACATTAGACTGGGGGTGAAACCCGGAGGACAGACTGACGGTGGCCCCAAGCAGAGCAAAGAATTCCTTCCAAAGAACTGAAGTGAACTGAGGGCCCCGATCAGACACCACATCTAGAGGGAGACCATGGAGCCGGAGACCGCGGAGCCGGAGACCACGGAGCCGGAGACCACGGAGCAGGAGACCACGGAGCCGGAGACCACGGAGCCGGAGACCGCGGAGCCGGAGACCACGGAGCCGGAGACCGTGGAGCCGGAGACCACGGAGCCGGAGACCGTGGAGCCGGAGACCACGGAGCCGGAGACCACGGAGCCTGAGACCGCGGAGCCGTAGACCGCGGAGCCGGAGACCATGGAGCCGGAGACCGCGGAGCCGGAGACCACGGAGCCGGAGACCACGGAGCCGGAGACCACGGAGCAGGAGACTAAGGAGCCGGAGACCGCGGAGCCGGAGACCACGGAGCCGGAGTCCACGGAGCAGGAGACCACGGAGCCGGAGACCACGGAGCCGGAGACCACGGAGCCGGAGACCACGGAGCCGGAGACCACGGAGCCGGAGACCACGGAGACCGTGGAGCCGGAGACCGTGGAGCCGGAGACCACGGAGCCGGAGACCGTGGAGCCGGAGACCACGGAGCCGGACCTGTTGAGCAGTCTCCTTGGCCGAGGGAAGCTTGGGTAAGGGGACAAAATGAGCCAGCTTACTAAATCGGTCCACACAGTCAGGATGAGTATATTTCCCTCGGAAGGAGGGAGGCCAGTAATAAAGTCTGGAGAGATGTGAGACCAAGGACGATGAGGAACAGGGAGGGGCTGTAGGTGAGGGTAGCGGCCATACGAGGGCTCCATGGTCTCCCTCCAGATGTGGTGTCATACAATCATACGAGACCGGACTAAAACATGAACTCAAAAGCCAAAACAGAAACAACCTAAAACATGATAAAACATCAAACTGAAAACATGGAGGAAACCCCATGGGCGTGACAAAAGCCAGGATAAAATCTGCTTTACATGTCAGGTTCAGTCCTGAAATGATCAAATGATTCAAACGTTTAACCTTAAATCTCACATCTACCAGTTCTACTTCCAGCCTGAGAGCAGAAATGTTCCCGTTCTAACCCTGCACCGATAACACAGCTGAGGCACTACATGTTGTTCCTGTTTAACAGCTAAACTGTTGCTGCTTTATGTTGTGCTGATCTGTCTTTCACCATGTCTGGGGAGTGTTGTAAATCATCGGTAACACACCCTGCCTCTCTGTAAAAACCAGCTCTTCGGCCTCCCTGTTAGATATTTCCTTGTTCCCGCCCACAGATCTCTTTGCATAAGGATGGGCGTGAGCGACATGGTGCAACACGCAGCTGCTGTTAAGCCTCATTTCCTGGTTTGTGTTAGTATCAGCAGAGATCTGTTACCCTTCAGAGCGCACAGATCGTTTCTGTTCAGGTGAAACTATTTGACAGTTACTGTGAAGAGGAGAAATGGCTCAGAAAGGAGTTCAGCTGGATCAGGAAAGCTTCTCTTGTTCGATCTGCCTGGATCTGCTGAAGGATCCGGTGACTATTCCCTGTGGACACAGCTACTGCATGAACTGTATTAAAGGCTTCTGGGATGGAGAGGATCAGAAGGGAATCCACAGCTGCCCTCAGTGCAGGAAAACCTTCACAGCGAGGCCTGTCCTGGGGAAAAGCACCATGTTAGCTGATTTAGTGGAGCAGCTGAAGAAGACTGGACTCCAAGCTGCTCCTGCTGATCACTGCTATGCTGGAGCTGAAGATGTGGCCTGTGATTTCTGCTCTGGGAGAAAACTGAAAGCCATCAAGTCCTGTTTATCCTGTCTGGCCTCTTACTGTGAGAATCACCTTCAGCCTCATTATGATGTGGCTCCATTAAGGAAACACAAGCTGGTGGAGCCCTCCAAGAAGCTCCAGGAGAACATCTGCTCTGTTCACGATGAGGTGATGAAGATGTTCTGCCGTACCGATCAGAAGTGCATCTGTTATCTCTGCTCTGTGGAGGAACATAAAGGCCACGACACAGTGTCAGCTGCAGCAGAAAGGACTGAGAGGCAGAGAGAGCTGGAGGGGAGTCGGCAGCAGATCCAGCAGAGAATCCAGGACGCAGAGAAAGATGTGAAGCTGCTTCAGCAGCAGCTGGAGGCCATCCATCAGTCTGCTGATAAAACAGAGGAGCACAGCCAGAAGATCTTCAGCCAGCTGATCCGTCTCCTCCAGAAAAGAAGCTCTGATGTGAAGCAGCAGATCAGATCCCAGCAGGAAGCCGAAGGGAGTCGAGTCAAAGAGCTTCAGGAGAAGCTGGAGCAGGAGATCACTGAGCTGAAGAGGAAAGATGCTGAGCTGCAGCAGCTCTCACACACAGAGGATCACAGCCAGTTTCTGCACAGCTGCCCCTCAGTGGCAGCACTCAGGGGGGCTACACACTCATCCAGCATCCAGATCCGTCCTCTGAGGCACTTTGAGGATGTGACAGCAGCTGTGTCAGAGCTCAGAGATAAACTACAGGACATCCTGAGAGAGGAATGGGCCAACATCTCACTGAGAGTCGCTGAAGTGGATGTTTTACTGTCACAGCCAGGACCAGGACCAGAACCAGAACCTGAACCAGAACCAGAGAGCAGAGCTGGATTCTTAAGATATTCATGTAAAATCACACTGGATCCAAACACAGCAAACAGAAAGCTGTTACTGTCAGAGGGGAACAGAAAAGTGACATTAATGGATGATCCTCAGTCTTATTCTGATCATCCAGACAGATTCACTGAGTATTGGCAGGTCCTGAGCAGAGAGAGTCTGACTGGACGTTGTTACTGGGAGGTGGAGATGAGAGGAGTTGTTGCTGTAGCAGTCGCATACAAGAACATCAGCAGAGCAGGATGGGGGAATGAATGTGGATTTGGATATAATGACAAATCTTGGTCATTAGATTGTTCCTCAGGCGGTTATACATTTTGGCACAACTACATCTCAACCTCCATCTCAGGTCCTTGGTCCTCCAGAGTGGGAGTGTACCTGGATCACAGAGCAGGTATTCTGTCCTTCTACAGCGTCTCTGGAACCATGACTCTCCTCCACAGAGTCCAGACCACATTCACTCAGCCGCTCTGTGCTGGGGTTTGGATTTGGTGCTCTGGATCCTCAGCAGAGTTGTGTGAAGTGAAATAAATGTGTTTAGTCAGCTTGTTGCTGACAGCTGGTTGCTGGGATGTCTCTGCTGTTCTGCTGTTTATTTGCTGCTGTTTCCTGTGTCTGTGCAGCCATGGAGGATATCACTGCTGATGAGGAGTTTGATTCACAGAAATATTTCTCCACATGAAACTCTAAACTTCTCTGAGCTCTAAACATCAGTGGGATCCTGGTGCTGATGTGTCTGTATGTTGTTGTTTCTCTTCCACTTCATGGAGCCCAGCAGAGGAGTCAGCAGACCTTCCTTTATCACAGACTCTTTTCAGATCTCATCACTGTGGAAATGGGAAAATAATCCTGGAGTTACGCTGACTTTGGTTTGTTCCAGAGATCAAATGTTGTTGCTGTTTTCTGAGCCGACCAACAGATGAGGAAGTCTGTTCTGAGGTGTTCAGAAACTGTCAGAAATTTGTGCTTTTGGCTTTCTTCAATAAAACAGCTTCATCACAGAGAAACGAGTCCAGTTTTCTTTGAATGTGTCCAACAGAGATTTTTCTTTCCTCCGTCTCTCACTCAGAAAGATCTGATCCACATGCTTCAGATGATCAGTTATTATTCTGGGAGCTCTGTTGTTTGGACATTTCTTCTTTAACAGCGTGGAAACACTTTCTTCAGCTGATAAAAACAGTACGAGAACCGATGAGAACAAACAGCAGGGACGCCACAAGCTAACAGGCTTTAGCATGAAGACAGTAAAAGGCAAAAAGGACTGATGGGAATGTTTTACACTCTTCTTCTACTAAATAAAACAGAAAAAACACAAAATAAAACAGAAAAAAACAGAAAAAAAACAAATGAAACAAAAAAATAATAATAATAAAACAGAATAAAAACACAAAAAACACAAAAAAACAAAAAGAAACAAAATAAAACAAACAAACAAAAAACACAAAATAAAACAAAAAACAGAAAAAAACTTAATCAAACAAACAAACAATAAAACAGAAAAAAAAGAAAAAACAGAAAAAAAAAGAAAAAAGAAAACAAAAAACACAAAATAAAACACAAAATAAAAACAAAATGAAACAAAATAAAACAAACAAACACAAAATAAAACAAAAAAAATACAAAATAAAACTCCAAACAAACAAAAAAAAACAAAAAAATAAATAAAAGAGAGTCCTGATCAATAACATAACAGACACTTAAGCAAAGAAGCCTAACATGAAGACAGTAAAAGGCAAAAAGGACTCGCTGGGAATGTTTTACACTCTTCATCCTGGTCTGTAGCGCCTCCAGCAGGTAGAAACTGGATCTAAAATGCTCCTGTTTTTCTTTCTGTGAGCAGGAAGTTCATGTTGAGCAGATCAAAAGTCTCGATCCATCCCTCATTTATAATAATAATCATAAAAATGATACATTTAATCTGTAATGCGCTTTATATTTTAACAATCTCAAAGTGCTGCAGAGCAGAAAAAACAAGACCAGAACATTTTTAATATACATTCAAACGGAGAGCCTATAAAAGGTATTTTAGCAGCAAGCGTTCTTAAAAGGTGAGTTTTTAGGTCTCCTTTAAAAGCCTCCGCAGTCTGTGGGGCCCTCAGGTGCTCGGGGCCGCGGAGCTGCAGAGGAACAGGCCCGATCGCCCACAGTGCACAGCTCGGTTCTGGGGGCTTGGAGGGTGTTCTTGGTGGCAGAACGGAGGGTGCATGAGGTCTGGAGGGGGAGTAATTCCTTTACACTGAAAAAAACAACTCATAAGATTTACTTAAAAAACTCTTTGTAAGTATTTGCACTCAAATGATGTAAGTAATATTTAATGCTGCAATGTCAAGTAAATTTGGCTCACCATAAAACACAACAGTTTTGAACATTTACTTAATTACATCGAAGTTTTAAGTTATATTTATTTAAACAAATTAAGTAAAGTCTACTTGTTTTTCATAGGCAGGAACAAAATTTTACTCAAAATTTTAAGTAAATTTTATATATCTGTAGTATTTGCTGTTATGAAGTAACTTAGTAGATTTTAATTATTTTCTTGTGCTTGACATTTTAATTTACTTGGTTGCATTACGTTACATTACTCACTAAAATTAGGTAATCATCGCCATTATTCTTTTGTTAAATGTCACCAAATAAATTGAACCAATACTCTATGCATTTAATATATATTTATCACATATCAGACAACTAAATTATAATGCAATTAAACGGTTTATTTTCCATTTTAAACAGTTTAACAAGAACAGTCAAAGTAAATCCACTACTATTGTGGATTGAATTGCCCAATCTTTTATGGGGCAGCCATAAGTTTAACATTGGCATGACTGACATGAAAAGAACAGACACTGCATCCAATATACACTATTGGGACAAAATATTAGGAACACTGTCAACATAATGCACTATAATGGCAGACCAGCACCATCCAGCACAACTTCAGTAATAAACATAAAGTCAAATGATCACCTTTCTGACAGTGTAAATAAAAACTGATCATGTAGAAGCTTAACAAAAGCAGATGCTGGCAGAGCTGTGGACTGGAAATAATTGCATCAGATTGTGCAGGCGTCCCAATACTTTTGTACATGCAGTACAGATCTGGAATAGTGCTTTTCAAATATGCAGTGAAAAACTTACTAAAACAGAGTTTCAACATTCATCACAGAAATATAATACTTAGATATTCAAGAACATTTAACAAACAGTTACTCTAATAGAGTTTACTTCACCAAAAAGTCACTTTTTCAGTGCATCAGCAGGCTTTTAAAATCTATTCTGTGACTGACTGGAAGCCAGAGTAAAGATTTTAAAGCTGCTGTGATGTGTTCAGATCTCTTAGTCCGGGTTAAAACTCCAGCAGCAGCGTTCTGGATGAGCTGCAGATGTTTAATGCTCTTTGTGGGAAGTCCAGTTAAAAGAGCGTTACAGTGATGGAGTCTGCTGGAGATGAATGCATGGATGAGTTTCTCCTGGAAACCTTTAATTCTGTTGATGTTTCTGAGGTGGTAAAAAGCTGCCTTGGTGACAGCTTTGATGTGGCTGCTGAAAGTCAGATCTGAGTCTATCAACACTCCGAGGTTACCGACTCGGTCAGTGATTGTAAGGTCCCGAGTCTCAAGATATTTACCAACGCTGACCCTCTTCTCTTTGCTACCAAACAGAATGATCTCAGTTTTGTCTTTATTTAATTGTAGAAAATTCTCTCTCATCCAGGTGTTTACTTCCTCCAGACACTGACACAGTACATCTGCTGGGCTGCAGTCGTCCGGTGACAGAGACACATAAAGTTGTGTATCGTCTGCATAACTGTGATAATTGATGTTAAAGTTCTGCAATATCTGACCCAAAGGGAGCATATACAAGTTAAACAGAAGAGGTCCAAGAATTGACCCCTGGGGGACTCCACAAGTCATGGCCACTCGCTCAGATTCATAGCTGCCAACTGTAAGAAAATAACTCCGGCCTTCTAAGTAGGACCTGAACCAGTTAAGGACCGCTCCAGAAAGTCCAGCCCAGTTTTCCAGCCTGTGCAACAGGATTCTGTGATCTACAGTATCAAACGCAGCGCTGAGGTCCAACAGAACCAGGACTGAGACATTACCAGAATCAGTATTCAACCTGATGTCGTTTAACACTTTGACCAGAGCTGTTTCAGTGCTGTGATGACGTCTGAAGCCTGATTGAAAGTTATCAAGATGTCCACTTTCATTCAGAAAGTCGTTGAGCTGGTTAAATACAACTTTCTCAATAATCTTGGATATAAAAGAGAGATTAGAGACAGGTCTGTAGTTGTTCATCACTTTTAAAAAGTCGGATGGTATTATGTCCAGAGAACAAGTTGTTGATTTCAGCTGCCGAACTGTTTCCTCTAGGATTTTTAAATTAACAATATTAAATTGTGACATAACGTCAGAGTTATTTCTAGGTTTTAGACACAGATTAGTTTTCTTGTTTTTCTGTGTTGCATGAATGTTTTGTCTAATCGTTTTGATTTTTTGGCTAAAAAAGTTGGCAAATTCGTTGCATTTCTCAGTGGAGAGGAGGTCTGGGTTTGTCTGTTTAGGAGGATTTGTGACTTTTTCAACCATAGCAAACAGAGTTCAAGACTTGTTGACATTCTTATTAATCATATCAGATAAATGCAGCTGTCTGGCCTTGCACAGCTCATTGTTATAACTACGCAGGCTTTCTTTATATAGCTCATAGTGAATCTGAAGCTTTGTTTTCCTCCATTTACGTTCCGCTTTCCTGCATTCTCTTTTCAGGTTTTTGACCGTAGTGGTGTTTCTCCATGGGGTTTTCTGTTTGATCAAGGTGCTCTTGATTCTTATCGGTGCAACAGCTTCCATTACATTAAAAATTTTCAAGTTAAAATGATCCAGCATTCCTTCAACCGACTCTGCGCTCATTGTTGGTAACATAGCTATGGCCTCCCTAAACTGAGCACTTGTTTTCTCATTGATGTACCTCTTCTTAGCTGAGAAGCTGGTTGTTTGAACATTCTGAGTAATATGTAAATCAAATAAAATACAAAAATGGTCAGACAAGGCCAAATCAGTAACAACAACAGAAGAAATATCAACACCTTTAGAAATGAGCAGGTCCAGAATGTGACCTCGAAGGTGGGTAGGTTCTGTTACATGCTGCCACAAACCAAACATGTTCAGCACAGAAGAAAATTCTTTGGCAGTACCATCCGTCATATTATCTATGTGAAGATAAAATCCCCGGTCAAGATGAAATGGTTAAAATCAGTCGAAATAACAGACAATAATTTAAAAAAAATCATCAATAAAACTAAAAGACTTTGATAAAATCTCTGAATATCACTGAGGGATCATTTGACTTGGACACACCGAAAAAAAACCTCTAATCAAAATTTAATTTACTAAATTAAAATTTAATTTGATTTTTAAATTAAAATTTAAACATTTTTTACAAAATTTAATTTAATAAAAACTTAATTTAAGCTCTTTTATTTACGTTCATTTCAAAGAAAAAAATCAGTATTTGAACCACAGAATTGAAAATATTAGAGAAATTGTTATCTACACTGATCATTATCACACAGTACATTTAATAATGATTTAAAAATCTCATTAGAATAATAATAACTGTTCTTTTTGTCTTTTATGAGTCTAATAAACTTAAGAAGATAACTACATTCTAGTAAAAATACGTTAAATCTTGGTTTGGTTTTAAAAAATCTGTGTATGAAGAGTTTAGCAGAGAGAATTAAGAAGTTTGTTACAGATTCATCAGGCTTGTTGTTCTGAAAGAAATAACAAAGGACATCTTTCTTAGAGAAGAGTTTAGAGTTTGTTGTAATTTATCTTTTTTAACTTTGACAACTGAACCTTGTTGCTCTAAAGGCAACATTTTTATAAAGTTTTTCATTCTAAAGATCGTTTTCTGTGACTCAAACAGGTGGTAAAGTACAGAGAAATTACCGTTGAAACCTAAAAAGTGAAGGGAACCAAACAGACAATAAACATGCAGCAGAAACCTTTAATGTCTGTTAATCATCTCAGGAAAGTTCATCAGTTTATTCTCTGAAATCAGATCCGAACAACTCGATAAGTTGGACTTTGAGCTGTTTTTACGTCTTTATGATGAATAAAACCACCCAGTTTTTATTACTTACTGGATATTATCTCAAGTTTCTCCTCCTCCTGGAAAGATTAGAGCCTGATGACACGCGTTAAAGTCCAAAGTGTTCAGAGCGCCAGCTGTGAGGAGTCCTTTATAGCAGGAACACAGACGGCTCAGTCGCTGATCTGAGAGGAGAAATGGCGCAGAAAGGAGTTCAGCTGGACCGAGAAAGCTTCTGTTGTTCGATCTGCCTGGATCTGCTGAAGGATCCGGTGACTATTCCCTGTGGACACAGCTACTGCATGAGCTGTATTAAAGGCTTCTGGGATGGAGAGGATCAGAAGGGAATCCACAGCTGCCCTCAGTGCAGGAAAACTTTCACAGCGAGGCCTGTCCTGGAGAAAAGCACCATGTTAGCTGATTTAGTGGAGCAGCTGAAGAAGACTGGACTCCAAGCTGCTCCTGCTGATCACTGCTATGCTGGAGCTGAAGATGTGGCCTGTGATTTCTGCTCTGGGAGAAAACTGAAAGCCATCAAGTCCTGTTTATCCTGTCCGGCCTCTTACTGTGAGAATCACCTTCAGCCTCATTATGATGTGGCTCCATTAAGGAAACACAAGCTGGTGGAGCCCTCCAAGAAGCTCCAGGAGAACATCTGCTCTGTTCACGATGAGGTGATGAAGATGTTCTGCCGTACCGATCAGAAGTGCATCTGTTATCTCTGCTCTGTGGAGGAACATAAAGGCCACGACACAGTGTCAGCTGCAGCAGAAAGGACTGAGAGGCAGAGAGAGCTGGAGGGGAGTCGGCAGCAGATCCAGCAGAGAATCCAGGACGCAGAGAAAGATGTGAAGCTGCTTCAGCAGGAGCTGGAGGCCATCCATCAGTCTGCTGATAAAACAGAGGAGCACAGCCAGAAGATCTTCAGCCAGCTGATCCGTCTCCTCCAGAAAAGAAGCTCTGATGTGAAGCAGCAGATCAGATCCCAGCAGGAAGCCGAAGGGAGTCGAGTCAAAGAGCTTCAGGAGAAGCTGGAGCAGGAGATCACTGAGCTGAAGAGGAAAGATGCTGAGCTGCAGCAGCTCTCACACACAGAGGATCACAGCCAGTTTCTGCACAGCTGCCCCTCAGTGGCAGCACTCAGGGGGGCTACACACTCATCCAGCATCAAGATCCGTCCTCTGAGGCACTTTGAGGATGTGGCAGCAGCTGTGTCAGAGCTCAGAGATAAACTACAGGACATCCTGAGAGAGGAATGGACCAACATCTCACTGAGAGTCGCTGAAGTGGATGTTTTACTGTCACAGCCAGGACCAGAACCAGAACCAGAACCAGAACCAGAACCAGAACCAGAACCAGAACCAGAGAGCAGAGCTGATTTCTTAAAATATTCATGTGAAATCACACTGGATCCAAACACAGCACACACACGGCTGTTACTGTCAGAGGGGAACAGAAAAGTGAGATTAATGGATCGACCTCAGTCTTATTCTCGTCATCCAGACAGATTCACTGTATATCAGCAGGTCCTGAGCAGAGAGAGTCTGACTGGACGTTGTTACTGGGAGGTGGAGATGAGAGGGGGAGGAGTTTATGTAGCAGTCGCATACAAGAACATCAGCAGAGCAGGATGGGGGAATGAATGTGAATTTGGATTTAATGACAAATCTTGGTCATTATATTGTTACCCAGACGGTTATATATTTTTGCACAACAACATAAAAACCTCCATCTCAGGTCCTCAGGCCTCCAGAGTGGGAGTGTACCTGGATCACAGAGCAGGTATTCTGTCCTTCTACAGCGTCTCTGGAACCATGACTCTCCTCCACAGAGTCCAGACCACATTCACTCAGCCGCTCTGTGCTGGGGTTTGGATTTGGTGCTCTGGATCCTCAGCAGAGTTGTGTGAAGTGAAATAAATGTGTTTAGTCAGCTTGTTGCTGACAGCTGGTTGCTGGGATGTCTCTGCTGTTCTGCTGTTTATTTGCTGCTGTTTCCTGTGTCTGTGCAGCCATGGAGGATATCACTGCTGATGAGGAGTTTGATTCACAGAAATATTTCTCCACATGAAACTCTAAACTTCTCTGAGCTCTAAACATCAGTGGGATCCTGGTGCTGATGTGTCTGTATGTTGTTGTTTCTCTTCCACTTCATGGAGCCCAGCAGAGGAGTCAGCAGACCTTCCTTTATCACAGACTCTTTTCACATCTCATCACTTTGGAAATGGGAAAATAATCCTGGAGTTACGCTGACTTTGATTTGTTCCAGAGATCAAATGTTGTTGCTGTTTTCTGAGCCGACCAACAGATGAGGAAGTCTGTTCTGAGGTGTTCAGAAACTGTCAGAAATTTGTGCTTTTGGCTTTCTTCAATAAAACAGCTTCATCACAGAGAAACGAGTCCAGTTTTCTTTGAATGTGTCCTACAGAGATTTTTCTTTCCTCCGTCTCTCACTCAGAAAGATCTGATCCACATGCTTCAGATGATCAGTTATTATTCTGGGAGCTCTGTTGTTTGGACATTTCTTCTTTAACAGCGTGGAAACACTTTCTTCAGCTGATAAAAACAGTACGAGAACCGATGAGAACAAACAGCAGGGACGCCACAAGCTAACAGGCTTTAGCATGAAGACAGTAAAAGGCAAAAAGGACTGATGGGAATGTTTTACACTCTTCTTCTACTAAATAAAACAGAAAAAACACAAAATAAAACAGAAAAAAACAGAAAAAAACCAAATGAAACAAAAAAATAATAATAATAAAACAGAATAAAAACACAAAAAACACAAAAAAACAAAAAGAAACAAAATAAAACAAACAAACAAAAAACACAAAATAAAACAAAAAACAGAAAAAAACTTAATCAAACAAACAAACAATAAAACAGAAAAAAAAGAAAAAACAGAAAAAAAAGAAAAATAAAACAAAAAACACAAAATAAAACACAAAATAAAAACAAAATGAAACAAAATAAAACAAACAAACACAAAATAAAACAAAAAAAATACAAAATAAAACTCCAAACAAACAAAAAAAAACAAAAAAATAAATAAAAGAGAGTCCTGATCAATAACATAACAGACAACTTAGCAAAGAAGCCTAACATGAAGACAGTAAAAGGCAAAAAGGACTCGCTGGGAATGTTTTACACTCTTCATCCTGGTCTGTAGCGCCTCCAGCAGGTAGAAACTGGATCTAAAATGCTCCTGTTTTTCTTTCTGTGAGCAGGAAGTTCATGTTGAGCAGATCAAAAGTCTCGATCCATCCCTCATTTATAATAATAATCATAAAAATGATACATTTAATCTGTAATGCGCTTTATATTTTAACAATCTCAAAGTGCTACAGAGCAGAAAAAACAAGACCAGAACATTTTTAATATCCATTCAAAAGGAGAGCCTATAAAAGGTATTTTAGCAGCAAGCTTTCTTAAAAGGTGAGTTTTTAGGTCTCCTTTAAAAGCCTCCGCAGTCTGTGGGGCCCTCAGGTGCTCGGGGCCGCGGAGCTGCAGAGGAACAGGCCCGATCGGCCACAGTGCGCAGCTCGGTTCTGGGGGCTTGGAGGGTGTTCTTGGTGGCAGAACGGAGGGTGCATGAGGTCTGGAGGGGGAGTAATTCCTTTACACTGAAAAAAAACAACTCATAAGATTTACTTAAAAAACTCTTTGTAAGTATTTGCACTCAAATGATGTAAGTAATATTTAATGCTGCAATGTCAAGTAAATTTGACTTGCCATAAAACACAACAGTTTTGAACATTTACTTAATTACATCTAAGTTTTAAGTTCTATTTATTTAAACAAATTAAGTAAACTCTAATTGTTTTTCATAGGCAGGAACAAAATTTTACTCAAAATTTTAAGTACATTTTTTATATCTGTAGTATTTGCTGTTATGAAGTAACTTAGTAGATTTTAATTATTTTCTTGTGCTTGACATTTTAATTTACTTGGTTGCATTACGTTACATTACTCACTAAAATTAGGTAATCATCGCCATTATTCTTTTGTTAAATGTCACCAAATAAATTGAACCAATACTCTATGCATTTAATATATATTTATCACATATCAGACAACTAAATTATAATGCAATTAAACGGTTTATTTTCCATTTTAAACAGTTTAACAAGAACAGTCAAAGTAAATCCACTACTATTGTGGATTGAATTGCCCAATCTTTTATGGGGCAGCCATAAGTTTAACATTGGCATGACTGACATGAAAAGAACAGACACTGCATCCAATATACACTATTGGGACAAAATATTAGGAACACTGTCAACATAATGCACTACAATGGCAGACCAGCACCATCCAGCACAACTTCAGTAATAAACATAAAGTCAAATGATCACCTTTCTGACAGTGTAAATAAAAACTGAGCATGTAGAAGCTTAACAAAAGCAGATGCTGGCAGAGCTGTGGACTGGAAATAATTGCATCAGATTGTGCAGGCGTCCCAATACTTTTGTACATGCAGTACAGATCTGGAATAGTGCTTTTCAAATATGCAGTGAAAAACTTACTAAAACAGAGTTTCAACATTCATCACAGAAATATAATACTTAGATATTCAAGAACATTTAACAAACAGTTACTCTAATAGAGTTTACTTCACCAAAAAGTCACTTTTTCAGGGCATCAGCAGGCTTTTAAAATCTATTCTGTGACTGACTGGAAGCCAGAGTAAAGATTTTAAAGCTGCTGTGATGTGTTCAGATCTCTTAGTCCGGGTTAAAACTCCAGCAGCAGCGTTCTGGATGAGCTGCAGATGTTTAATGCTCTTTGTGGGAAGTCCAGTTAAAAGAGCGTTACAGTGATGGAGTCTGCTGGAGATAAATGCATGGATGAGTTTCTCCTGGAAACCTTTAATTCTGTTGATGTTTCTGAGATGGTAAAAAGCTGCCTTGGTGACAGCTTTGATGTGGCTGCTGAAAGTCAGATCTGAGTCTATCAACACTCCGAGGTTACCAACTCGGTCAGTGATTGTAAGGGCCCGAGTCTCAAGATATTTACCAACGCTGACCCTCTTCTCTTTGCTACCAAACAGAATGATCTCAGTTTTGTCTTTATTTAATTGTAGAAAATTCTCTCTCATCCAGGTGTTTACTTCCTCCAGACACTGACACAGTACGTCTGCTGGGCTGCAGTCGTCCGGTGACAGAGACACATAAAGTTGTGTATCGTCTGCATAACTGTGATAATTGATGTTAAAGTTCTGCAATATCTGACCCAAAGGGAGCATATACAAGTTAAACAGAAGAGGTCCAAGAATTGACCCCTGGGGGACTCCACAAGTCATGGCCACTCGCTCAGATTCATAGCTGCCAACTGTAACAAAATAACTCCGGCCTTCTAAGTAGGACCTGAACCAGTTAAGGACCGCTCCAGAAAGTCCAACCCAGTTTTCCAGCCTGTGCAACAGGATTCTGTGATCTACAGTATCAAACGCAGCGCTGAGGTCCAACAGAACCAGGACTGAAACATTACCAGAATCAGTATTCAACCTAATGTCGTTTAACACTTTGACCAGAGCTGTTTCAGTGCTGTGATGACGTCTGAAGCCTGATTGAAAGTTATCAAGACTTCCACTTTCATTCAGAAAGTCGTTGAGCTGGTTAAATACAACTTTCTCAATAATCTTGGATATAAAAGAGAGATTAGAGACAGGTCTGTAGTTGTTCATCACTTTTAAAAAGTCGGATGGTATTATGTCCAGAGAACAAGTTGTTGATTTCAGCTGCCGAACTGTTTCCTCTAGGATTTTTAAATCAACAATATTAAATTGTGACATAACGTCAGAGTTATTTCTAGCTTTTAGACACAGATTAGTTTTCTTGTTTTTCTGTGTTGCGTTAATGTTTTGTCTAATTGTTTTGATTTTTTGGCTAAAAAAGTTGGCAAATTCGTTGCATTTCTCAGTGGAGAGGAGGTCTGGGTTTGTCTGTTTAGGAGGATTTGTGAGTTTTTCAACCATAGCAAACAGAGTTCGAGACTTGTTGACATTCTTATTAATCATTTCAGATAAATGCAGCTGTCTGGCCTTGCACAGCTCATTGTTTTAACTACGCAGGCTTTCTTTATATAGCTCATAGTGAATCTGAAGCTTTGTTTTCCTCCATTTACGTTCCGCTTTCCTGCATTCTCTTTTCAGGTTTTTGACCGTAGTGGTGTTTCTCCATGGGGTTTTCTGTTTGATCAAGGTGCTCTTGATTCTTATCGGTGCAACAGCTTCCATTACATTAAAAATTTTCAAGTTAAAATGATCCAGCATTCCTTCAACCGACTCTGCGCTCATTGTTGGTAACATAGCTATGGCCTCCCTAAACTGAGCACTTGTTTTCTCATTGATGTACCTCTTCTTAGCTGAGAAGCTGGTTGTTTGAACATTCTGAGTAATATGTAAATCAAATAAAATACAAAAATGGTCAGACAAGGCCAAATCAGTAACAACAACAGAAGAAATATCAACACCTTTAGAAATGACCAGGTCCAGAATGTGACCTCGAAGGTGGGTTGGTTCTGTTACATGTTGCCACAAACCAAACATGTCCAGCACAGAAGAAAATTCTTTGGCAGTACCATCCGTCATATTATCTATGTGAATGTTAAAGTCCCCGGTCAAGATAAAATGGTTAAAATCAGTCGAAATAACAGACAATAATTCAGAAAAATTATCAATAAAACTAAAAGACTTTGATAAAATCTCTGAATATCACTGAGGGATCATTTGACTTGGACACACCGAAAAAAAACCTCTAATCAAAATTTAATTTACTAAATTAAAATTTAATTTAATTTTTAAATTAAAATGTAAACATTTTTTACAAAATTTAATTGAATAAAAACTTAATTTAAGCTCTTTTATTTACGTTTATTTAAAAGAAAAAAATCAGTATTTGAGCCACAGAATTGAAAATATTAGAGAAATTGTTATCTACACTGATCATTATCACACAGTACAATTAATAATGATTTAAAAATCTCATTATAATAATAATAACTGTTCTCTTTGTCTTTTATGAGTCTAATAAACTTAAGAAGATAACTACATTCTAGTAAAAATACTTTAAATCTTGGTTTGGTTTTAAAAAATCTGTGTTTGTGTATGAAGAGTTTAGCCGAGAGAATTAAGAAGTTTGTTACAGATTCATCAGGTTTGTTGTTCTGAAAGAAATAACAAAGGACATCTTTCTTAGAGAAGAGTTTAGAGTTTGTTGTAATTTATCTTTTTAATTTTGACAACTGAACCTTGTTGATCTAAAGGCAACATTTTTATAAAGTTTTTCATTCTAAAGATCGTTTTCTGTGACTCAAACAGGTGGTAAAGTACAGAGAAATTACCGTTGAAACCTAAAAAGTGAAGGGAACCAAACAGACAATAAACATGCAGCAGAAACCTTTAATGTCTGTTAATCATCTCAGGAAAGTTCATCAGTTTATTCTCTGAAATCAGATCCGAACAACTCGATAAGTTGGACTTTGAGCTGTTTTTACGTCTTTATGATGAATAAAACCACCCAGTTTTTATTACTTACTGGATATTATCTCAAGTTTCTCCTCCTCCTGGAAAGATTAGAGCCTGATGACACACGTTAAAGTCCAAAGTGTTCAGAGCGCCAGCTGTGAGGAGTCCTTTATAGCAGGAACACAGACGGCTCAGTCGCTGATCAGAGAGGAGAAATGGCGCAGAAAGGAGTTCAGCTGGACCGAGAAAGCTTCTGTTGTTCGATCTGCCTGGATCTGCTGAAGGATCCGGTGGCTATTCCCTGTGGACACAGCTACTGCATGAGCTGTATTAAAGGCTTCTGGGATGGAGAGGATCAGAAGGGAATCCACAGCTGCCCTCAGTGCAGGAAAACTTTCACAGCGAGGCCTGTCCTGGAGAAAAACACCATGTTAGCTGATTTAGTGGAGCAGCTGAAGAAGACTGGACTCCAAGCTGCTCCTGCTGATCACTGCTATGCTGGAGCTGAAGATGTGGCCTGTGATTTCTGCTCTGGGAGAAAACTGAAAGCCATCAAGTCCTGTTTATCCTGTCTGGCCTCTTACTGTGAGAATCACCTTCAGCCTCATTATGATGTGGCTCCATTAAGGAAACACAAGCTGGTGGAGCCCTCCAAGAAGCTCCAGGAGAACATCTGCTCTGTTCACGATGAGGTGATGAAGATGTTCTGCCGTACCGATCAGAAGTGCATCTGTTATCTCTGCTCTGTGGAGGAACATAAAGGCCACGACACAGTGTCAGCTGCAGCAGAAAGGACTGAGAGGCAGAGAGAGCTGGAGGGGAGTCGGCAGCAGATCCAGCAGAGAATCCAGGACGCAGAGAAAGATGTGAAGCTGCTTCAGCAGCAGCTGGAGGCCATCCATCAGTCTGCTGATAAAACAGAGGAGCACAGCCAGAAGATCTTCAGCCAGCTGATCCGTCTCCTCCAGAAAAGAAGCTCTGATGTGAAGCAGCAGATCAGATCCCAGCAGGAAGCCGAAGGGAGTCGAGTCAAAGAGCTTCAGGAGAAGCTGGAGCAGGAGATCACTGAGCTGAAGAGGAAAGATGCTGAGCTGCAGCAGCTCTCACACACAGAGGATCACAGCCAGTTTCTGCTCAGCTGCCCCTCAGTGGCAGCACTCAGGGGGGCTACACACTCATCCAGCATCCAGATCCGTCCTCTGAGGCACTTTGAGGATGTGACAGCAGCTGTGTCAGAGCTCAGAGATAAACTACAGGACATCCTGAGAGAGGAATGGGCCAACATCTCACTGAGAGTCGCTGAAGTGGATGTTTTACTGTCACAGCCAGAACCAGAACCAGAACCAGAACCAGAACCAGGACCAGGACCAGAGAGCAGAGCTGATTTCTTAAAATATTCATGTGAAATCACACTGGATCCAAACACAGCAAACACATATCTGTTACTGTCAGAGGGGAACAGAAAAGTGACATTTATGCATCAATCTCAGTCTTATTCTGATCATCCAGACAGATTCACTGGATGTTGGCAGGTCCTGAGCAGAGAGAGTCTGACTGGACGTTGTTACTGGGAGGTGGAGATGAGAGGGGGAAGAGTTAGTGTAGCAGTCGCATACAAGAACATCAGGAGAGCAGGAGATGGGAATGAATGTTTATTTGGTCGTAATGACAAATCTTGGGCATTAGATTGTTTCTCAGGCAGTTATACATTTTGGCACAACAACATCTCAACCTCCATCTCAGGTCCTCGGGCCTCCAGAGTGGGAGTGTACCTGGATCACAGAGCAGGTATTCTGTCCTTCTACAGCGTCTCTGGAACCATGACTCTCCTCCACAGAGTCCAGACCACATTCACTCAGCCGCTCTGTGCTGGGGTTTGGCTTTGGGACTCTGGATCCTCAGCAGAGTTTGTGTAAAGTGAAATAAATGTGTTTAGTCAGCTTGTTGCTGACAGCTGGTTGCTGGGATGTCTCTGCTGTTCTGCTGTTTATTTGCTGCTGTTTCCTGTGTCTGTGCAGCCATGGAGGATATCACTGCTGATCAGGAGTTTGATTCACAGAAATATTTCTCCACATGAAACTCTAAACTTCTCTGAGCTCTAAACATCAGTGGGATCCTGGTGTTGATGTGTCTGTATGTTGTTGTTTCTCTTCCACTTCATGGAGCCCAGCAGAGGAATCAGCAGACCTTCCTTTATCACAGACTCTTTTCACATCTCATCACTTTGGAAATGGGAAAATAATCCTGGAGTTACGCTGACTTTGGTTTGTTCCAGAGATCAAATGTTGTTGCTGTTTTCTGAGCCGACCAACAGATGAGGAAGTCTGTTCTGAGGTGTTCAGAAACTGTCAGAAATTTGTCCTTTTGACTTTCTTCAATAAAACAGCTTCATCACAGAGAAACGAGTCCAGTTTTCTTTGAATGTGTCCAACAGAGATTTTTCTTTCCTCCGTCTCTCACTCAGAAAGATCTGATCCACATGCTTCAGATGATCAGTTATTATTCTGGGAACACTTTCTTCAGCTGATAAAAACAGTACGAGAACCGATGAGAACAAACAGCAGGGACGCCACAAGCTAACAGGCTTTAGCATGAAGACAGTAAAAGGCAAAAAGGACTCGCTGGGAATGTTTTACACTCTTCTTCTAAAAAATAAAACTGAAAAAACACAAAATAAAACAGAAAAAAACAGAAAAAAAACAAATGAAACAAAAAAATAATAATAATAAAACAGAATAAAAACACAAAAAAACAAAAAGAAACAAAATAAAACAAACAAACAAAAAACACTAAATAAAACAAAAAACAGAAAAAAACTTAATCAAACAAACAAACAATAAAACAGAAAAAAAAGAAAAAACAGAAAAAAAAAGAAAAAATAAAACAAAAAACACAAAATAAAAACAAAATGAAACAAAATAAAACAAACAAACACAAAATAAAACAAAAAAAATACAAAATAAAACTCCAAACAAACAAAAAAAAACAAAAAAATAAATAAAAGAGAGTCCTGATCAATAACATAACAGACAACTTAGCAAAGAAGCCTAACATGAAGACAGTAAAAGGCAAAAAGGACTCGCTGGGAATGTTTTACACTCTTCATCCTGGTCTGTAGCGCCTCCAGCAGGTAGAAACTGGATCTAAAATGCTCCTGTTTTTCTTTCTGTGAGCAGGAAGTTCATGTTGAGCAGATCAAAAGTCTCGATCCATCCCTCATTTATAATAATAATCATAAAAATGATACATTTTATCTGTAATGCGCTTTATATTTTAACAATCTCAAAGTGCTGCAGAGCAGAAAAAATAAGACCGGAACATTTTTACTATACATTCAAAAGGAGAGCCTATAAAAGGTATTTTAGCAGCAAGCTTTCTTAAAAAGGTGAGTTTTTAGGTTTTAGATATTTATCTAAACAAATTAAGTAAAGTAAACTTGTTTTTCATCGGCAGGAACATCATTTTACTCATATACTCAACATAATTTTAAGTAAATGAGTTTCAAACTTAATCACATTTTAACTACTGATTTTATCTATTGTTCTTATTTCTTTCTTTTTTGTTTAAAATTTAAATCCTGCTTTTTATTTCTACTGTTTTAATGTCTCTGTAAAGCTTTGAATCGCCCTGTAGTTGAATTGTGCCGTACAGATAAACTGGCCTTGCCTAAACTTTATATATCTGTAGTATTTGCTGTTATGAAGTAACTTAGTAGATTTTAACGATACACTTTCAGAGTAAAGTTTATGTAGTATTTCTAGGTTTATGTACATACAACTATTAAACATTTAAATTGTATGAGGAAACCTAAGTAAAACTTACTCTTCCCCCATAATTCATGTATTACGTTAATAAAATGTTTCATTTTACTGAAGAAGCTCGAGTTCTTACTGAATCTTAGAAACACAGTTACTCTAATAGAGTTTACTTCACCAAAAAGTCACTTTTCTCAGTGCAGGTTTAGTCCAGACTAAACATGGAGAAGCAGCATTTAGCTGTTATGCTGCAAACAAGTGGAACAAACTGCCAGTGGAGATTAAACTTTCACCAAATGGAGACATTTTTAAATCCAGGTTAAAAACATTTCTGTTCTCATGTGTCTATGCATGAAATCTGCACGCTATCTTTGAACTTATCTGGGCTGTTGCTTGTTTTCAAATTCATTTGAAGGATTTTATTTGTTTCTCTTTATATTCTTTTATGTAATTTAATGCTTCTTCCACTCCCTGCTGCAATGCTTTTATTTTATGTGAAGCACTTTGAATTGTTTGTACATGAAATGCGCTATATAAATAAATTTGATTTGATTTGATATTCTTGAAGGAAGAGACACTGACATCTTCCATCGGTTAATTGTCTTGTCATTGTCTTGCTTTTGATAAAAGGCAGACTTACCTGGGCGCTATTCACTTACCTTATTCCTTGAAACAGTCCGGATATTTGACAAACTACTTACAAATGGTCATCAATAATCTTGAGCTGTATATACCCAAAAACAAAATATGTTAAAAACCATTGTCAAGGCAGTGAATACATTTTCCATACAAGATAATATAACGTAATGTTCTCTGTCTGTGATACAAAGGACTACTAACAGTAGCCTAGGGACACCACAGGCTGCTACAGTAAGAAAGTAACGTCAGAGAGCCAACTCGTGAACATGAGCAGTAACGTTAGAAGAAAGGGGCAGACGGCCTAACGTTAAGCTATAAATGTTTACGTGTCCTAACGTTACATAACAATATGGTAAAGTTACAAGGCCGACCTCTCAGTGGCCCTCATTTATCAAGCCGTCGTAGAAAGCATCGTAGATATGAGCGGAGAACTCGTCGTACGCAGAGGCTCAAGTGAGATTTACAGAACATGCGTACCACACCAATCCCATCGTAAGACCGAGCGGCTGTTGATAAATCCAGCGGCTGAAATCCATCGTAATGATCCTAACCACGCCTTCTACAAAACGGGGCTGAGAGGCCGCACCTCTAGAGTTTGCGACATGGATAGACGAAAGGCGGCAAAGAAACGCTGCCAACAGCGTTGACAGCCGTCCCAGCTGTCAACAGCGTTGGCGTTGTAAATCGCAGACCGGACGAGGTATGTATTTTCCCCTACTGTGATGGTCAATAAAATGTGATAAACTCCAGATTAAATTAAATCTAAAATTGAGCGATGTTTTACTTTTTCTCCAGTAAGATCAGGAAGAAGTGGTCCGATATGAAATTGGCCAAAAAAGAAGGTCGCAGCTCTCCGACGCAGCATGTCACAAACAGGGGGGCGGAAATCCAGGTTTGGATTTGAGTGCCTTGGAGGAGAGGGTGGCTGGCGTGATCGGAGCTACGTCCTCATCAGGCGTGCCAGGGAAACTTGACACTGATGCGCCCATGTCAGAGCTCGAGAATGGTAAGAATGACTGCACACCCAAGACGTTTAAATAAAACAGTTGCTTTAATATTCAACACAAATGAGTTTCCTAATCAAACTAATATTTTTCATTCACAGATGAATCCGAAGTGGCATCCGGGCAACCTGACCCGCGCAACGAATACGCGGCCCGTCAACATCCGAAGCGTCTGCCTGCCTCTGCCCCCCGGTCTGCAGCGTCACACCGGCCAGCCGTGTTAACCACAGAGGTCCTAGAAAGACAAACAGAGATCGTCAAGTGGATGATGGCTTTAACACACACCATGCAATCTATCGACAGTACATTGAAAGACATAAATGAAACACTGAAGTCACAGAATAAATGCTGAAAGAAATCGCTGTTCTCCTTTCTTTTTTCCTTGAATAACAGAATGCTTACCGAAAGTCAGAATCGCTGAATAAGTTCCTCTCTCCTCCTGAGCGCTCTTGGCTGTGCAGGCAGGTGGAAGGGATCTCTGGGTACGGGGTCCTCTGGATGTACATCTGGAAATGGCACTCCATTTTTTTGGGCAATGTTATGGAGATCCCCGCATGCAATAATAATATTGCATACCTTTTCGGGCGGATAAGGTTCCCCCCGCAGCCGAGAAACAGATCCAGCTTAGGAGCCCTATACACCTCTCCACAGTGGCACGCGTGCGCGAATGCGCAAGCGCCTCTCCTGTTTGGTGTGAGGGTGCGCGGTTAAATAATGAGCCATCACTCTTCCAATTACGGAGTTGTACTTGTTTAATTTATTTAATTTGCGTTGTTTATATTTATGTTGAAGTCAAATAAAACATGGGCCTTCTTTAAAGTGATAAGTCTGTAATTTTAACCTAGGGATTTGTTGCGACTCCTGAGCACGCACTAGTGACGCTGCTGTGTTGCAGTCACCGCAAGTCAAAATGGAAAAGTGCGTACACGGCCTCAGACCTGTCGTGGCGATTTCATCTTTCCTGCGCTCACGATGGATTTGATAAATGCCAACCTTTGCGCAGAAAAGAACGTACACACGACCTACGCATTTTTTTCGTCTTACGCAAGTTTGATAAATGAGGGCCATTGTGTTCTAGATATGAATGTGTTTGGTAATGTTTGTCTCTGACACTGGAGAACAAACATAAGAACGGCTAGAAGTTGTCTAACGCTGCCATAACGTTAACGTTAGTTTAACTGAACTGCATGATATAAACTTGCATCTATGCTCGCTTTAAATGTTGTAATAGTACAAGGAAAGAAGGATTAAGGATATGACAGCTAAGTACTACAACTCACAAAATTACACACATCAACATAGCGCTGCCTTACTTACCTTCCACAAAATTGCAGCAGCGTGACTGCAGGATCTTCCCAGGCCGGCTATACAAGAGCATCCTGTTGTCTCCATAACTCCCTCCGTTGTTACCAAAACCCAAGCGTTGGGACCAGAGAGCTGGCCTGGCTTGGGCTTACGGTGGCTTTTAAAAATAACTTTTGATCATCCGCTTTATGCAGCAGGACGCGACCGACCTTTCCGCTCTGTAGGTACTGGAATGCTTCGGTGCTTTTAAAGTTTTTCATCGAAGCCCCGTCTACGCCTACAGACGAAACCATGTGATTGAAAATATGGCCGTACATCACAGGGGGCCATCTCCTCCTGTCGTCCATCCACTCTGTTATTAGCCTAGGGTGTAGCAACATTTCCCCTCCACTACTACGAACAGCATCGCTCATCTCTGCCCAGGTAACATCCATCTTACGCTAGCTGACCGGAAGTTCCAACGCAAAGCGGAAGAAAAAAGGCTGTTAAAAATGGGCGGGGCGTAATAGGGTGAATAACAGTTCTTTACGATGTGATGATTAGATATGCACACTGATATCTTCTGGGTTTTTTTGTGCCTGGTGGTGTCTGTCTGGTGGTGTGTGTGCCTGATAGCCTTTTGGAGGGGACTGTACGAGTTAGAAATGAAAGAGAGACACTTTGGACGGTGCGGCGTCTGCAGTGATGCGGGCTCTGCACCGGCCCGTCGTGGTGAAGAAGGAGCTGAGCCAGAAGGCCAAGCTCTCGATTTACCGGTCAGTCTATGTTCCTACCCTCACCTATGGTCACGAGCTGTGGGTAGTGACCGAGAGAACGAGATCGCGAATACAAGCGGCAGAAATGAGTTTCCTCCGCAGGGTGTCTGGGCTCTCCCTTAGAGATAGGGTGAGAAGCTCGGTCATCCGGGAGGGGCTCGGAGTAGAACCGCTGCTCCTCCGCATCCAGAGGAGTCAGATGAGGTGGCTCGGGCATCTGGTTAGGATGCCTCCTGGGGCATCCGGTTGGGATGCCTCCTGGGGCATCTGGTTGGGATGCCTCCTGGGGCATCCGGTTGGGATGCCTCCTGGGGCATCCGGTTAGGATGCCTCCTGGGGCATCCGGTTGGGATGCCTCCTGGGGCATCCGGTTGGGATGCCTCCTGGGGCATCCGGTTGGGATGCCTCCTGGGGCATCCGGTTAGGATGCCTCCTGGGGCATCTGGTTAGGATGCCTCCTGGGGCATCTGGTGAGAATGCCTCCTGGACGCCTCCCCGGTGAGGTGTTCCGGGCCCGTCCCACTGGGAGGAGGCCCCGGGGAAGACCCAGGACACGTTGGAGAGACTATGTCTCTCGGCTGGCCTGGGAACGCCTCGGGGTCCCCCCAGAAGAGCTGGAGGAAGTGGCCGGGGACAGGGACGCCTGGGTCTCTCTGCTCAAGCTGCTGCCCCCGCGACCCGATCCCCGGACCAGCGGAAGATAATGGATGGATGGATGGATGGATGGACTTTGGATATGGACATTAAAGGCAAAAAAAAGAGACAAAAAACAAACAAAAAAAAGAGACCAAGAAAAGGCAAACAAAAAAAATGGATCAGCAACCCTGATGAATGGTTATTTTTTGATGGTCACAATTGTTACAGAATGTTAATGTTTATATTAATATTATTAATATTTTGATTTCTGATTTGAGTTTATATATTGATATTTGTAATATATTATATTTCTCTCTGTTAAACAACATTGTCTTTTGAAGGGCAGCTGAGGATGTAGGCTATGAATGAGATGTGGATTTAGGATTTGCCATGTCTAACTAGTCACCCTAAAAGCGACTAGAATGGAAGAAATTGCATTTAAGAAATGCAAAATTGTCTAGAGAGGGCCCCACACTCTGCACTATTCCATATTCATAAAATGTATACATGTATCTACATCATATCTACACAGATTTATATTTATATCTGTACTGTGGAACAACTTCTAAGATGCGTGTCGCAAACCGACCCGCTGAAATCCCACTCCAAGGTTTTTGGAAAAGTTGGCCACCCTGTGTACAATGCAGCTACTTCTTCTGGCTCCATGCCAAAAATGTCCGCTGAACGCGCTGCACAGTCCTGGCATGGCTCCAAACGTCGTCCAGGTAAGCTGTCCATTTCTGGAGTCTCCGTCTCTCAAAAAAAGAAAGTTCAGGAGTTCATTAGTCACCTGCAGTTTCTGATACGAGGTGGCGTCCTGCTCCAGACAGCGCCACAATTCCTCATAGAGGTCACAGAAATGGTCGGAGCCCGCCGCGTCCATGTGTGGTGAGATCTTTCTGTCACAACGGGTCGGCTGGTAGGACACGGATGCGGACTCAGAGGTGTAAGGCAAAAAGACCGGGTTTTATTCACAAAAACAAAGTTAAACAAAAGGCGCAGCTGAGCCGGATAACAAGACTAAACTGTGGAATAGATACATGAATATTATTGAGACAAAACAAAAGACATGAAAGACACTTAACTTTAAGGTCGTGGCTTGACGTGGCAAGGGAGTGGTGATATCGGGGTAAAGATCTCACCAAAAGACAGGGGAGCCTGGGAACTAAATAGGGAACTGAGAGTGATTGGTGAGTGCAGCTGGGGATTATGACAAACAGATGACGTGAGTAACAACTAATAACCTGGCATGGGAAGTGGTGGTGGGGGGGGGGACATGGTAAAACCGGACTAAAACATGAACTCAAAAGCCAAAACAGAAACAACCTAAAACATGATAAAACATCAAACTAAAAACATGGGGAGAACCCCATGGGCGGGACAAAAGCCAGGATAAAATCTGCTTTACATGTCAGGTTCAGTCCTGAAATGATCAAATGATTCAAACGTTTAACCTTAAATCTCACATCTACCAGTTCTACTTCCAGCCTGAGAGCAGAAATGTTCCCGTTCTAACCCTGCACCGATAACACAGCTGAGCCACTACATGTTGTTCCTGTTTAACAGCTAAACTGTTGCTGCTTTATGTTGTGCTGATCTGTCTTTCACCATGTCTGGGGAGTGTTGTAAATCATCGGTAACACACCCTGCCTCTCTGTAAAAACCAGCTCTTCGGCCTCCCTGTTAGATATTTCCTTGTTCCCGCCCACAGATCTCTTTGCATAAGGATGGGCGTGAGCGACATGGTGCAACACGCAGCTGCTGTTAAGCCTCATTTCCTGGTTTGTGTGAGTATCAGCAGAGATCTGTTACCCTTCAGAGCGCACGGATCGTTTCTGTTCAGGTGAAACTATTTGACAGTTACTGTGAAGAGGAGAAATGGCTCAGAAAGGAGATCAGCTGGAAGAAGTAGAATTCATTCCTTCCTGAATCAAAGTCGGATAACCTCCTTCTTCTTCCTGCTCTCAGCCACAGCGGCTCCGCTCGGCCCACATGTTTCCTTGTTCCCTCCCCTTCAGATCTGTAGCTCATGATGGGTGTAACCAACAGGAGGGGAGCTGATAGGCTCTGTTCTCTGCACCGACACGTCATTTATAGCTCAGAGCTCAGATAAGTTTCAGTTTTGAGGAAGTGAAACTCAGTCAGTCGCTGTTGTTGAGAGGAGAAATGGCGCAGAAAGGAGTTCAGCTGGACCCAGAAACCCTCTGCTGTTCGATCTGCCTGGATCTGCTGAAGGATCCGGTGACTATTCCCTGTGGACACAGCTACTGCATGAGCTGTGTTAAAGGCTTCTGGGATGGAGAGGATCAGAAGGGAATCCACAGCTGCCCTCAGTGCAGGAAAACTTTCACAGCGAGGCCTGTCCTGGAGAAAAACACCATGTTAGCTGATTTAGTGGAGCAGCTGAAGAAGACTGGACTCCAAGCTGCTCCTGCTGATCACTGCTATGCTGGAGCTGAAGATGTGGCCTGTGATTTCTGCTCTGGGAGAAAACTGAAAGCCATCAAGTCCTGTTTATCCTGTCCGGCCTCTTACTGTGAGAATCACCTTCAGCCTCATTATGATGTGGCTCCATTAAGGAAACACAAGCTGGTGGAGCCCTCCAAGAAGCTCCAGGAGAACATCTGCTCTGTTCACGATGAGGTGATGAAGATGTTCTGCCGTACCGATGAGAAGTGCATCTGTTATCTCTGCTCTGTGGATGAACATAAAGGCCACGACACAGTGTCAGCTGCAGCAGAAAGGACTGAGAGGCAGAGAGAGCTGGAGGGGAGTCGGCAGCAGATCCAGCAGAGAATCCAGGACGCAGAGAAAGATGTGAAGCTGCTTCAGCAGGAGCTGGAGGCCATCCATCAGTCTGCTGATAAAACAGAGGAGCACAGCCAGAAGATCTTTAGCCAGCTGATCCGTCTCCTCCAGAAAAGAAGCTCTGATGTGAAGCAGCAGATCAGATCCCAGCAGGAAGCCGAAGGGAGTCGAGTCAAAGAGCTTCAGGAGAAGCTGGAGCAGGAGATCACTGAGCTGAAGAGGAAAGATGCTGAGCTGCAGCAGCTCTCACACACAGAGGATCACAGCCAGTTTCTGCACAGCTGCCCCTCAGTGGCAGCACTCAGGGGGGCTACACACTCATCCAGCATCCAGATCCGTCCTCTGAGGCACTTTGAGGATGTGACAGCAGCTGTGTCAGAGCTCAGAGATAAACTACAGGACATCCTGAGAGAGGAATGGGCCAACATCTCACTGAGAGTCGCTGAAGTGGATGTTTTACTGTCACAGCCAGAACCAGAACCAGGACCAGAACCAAAACCTGAACCAGGACCAGAACCAGAACCAGAGAGCAGAGCTGATTTCTTAAAATATTCATGTGAAATCACACTGGATCAAAACACAGCAAACACACAGCTGTTACTGTCAGAGGGGAACAGAAAAGTGACATATATGAAACATCCTCAGTCTTATTCTGATCATCCAGACAGATCCACTGGATGGCCTCAGGTCCTGAGCAGAGAGAGTCTGACTGGACGTTGTTACTGGGAGGTGGAGAGGAGAGGAGGAGGAGTTATTGTAGCAGTCGCATACAAGAACATCAGCAGAGCAGGATGGGGGACTGAATGTGGATTTGGATTTAATGACAAATCTTGGGCATTAAATTGTTTCTCAGACAGTTATACATTTCTGTACAACGACATAAAAACCTCCATCTCAGGTCCTCGGTCCTCCAGAGTGGGAGTGTACCTGGATCACAGAGCAGGTATTCTGTCCTTCTACAGCGTCTCTGGAACCATGACTCTCCTCCACAGAGTCCAGACCACATTCACTCAGCCGCTCTGTGCTGGGATCAGGCTTTATTTTGATTATGGAGACTCAGCAGAGTTTGTGTAAAGTGAAATAAATGTGTTTAGTCAGCTTGTTGCTGACAGCTGGTTGCTGGGATGTCTCTGCTGTTCTGCTGTTTAGTTGCTGCTGTTTCCTGTGTCTGTGCAGCCATGGAGGATATCACTGCTGATGAGGAGTTTGACTCACAGAAATATTTCTCCACATGAAACTCTAAACTTCTCTGAGCTCTAAACATCAGTGGGATCCTGGTGTTGATGTGTCTGTATGTTGTTGTTTCTCTTCCACTTCATGGAGCCCAGCAGAGGAATCAGCAGACCTTCCTTTATCACAGACTCTTTTCACATCTCATCACTTTGGAAATGGGAAAATAATCCTGGAGTTACGCTGACTTTGGTTTGTTCCAGAGATCAAATGTTGTTGCTGTTTTCTGACCAACAGATGAGGAAGTCTGTTCTGAGGTGTTCAGAAACTGTCAGAAATTTGTCCTTTCGACTTTCTTCAATAAAACAGCTTCATCACAGAGAAACGAGTCCAGTTTTCTTTGAATGTGTCCAACAGAGATTTTTCTTTCCTCCGTCTCTCACTCAGAAAGATCTGATCCACATGCTTCAGATGATCAGTTATTATTCTGGGAGCTCTGTTGTTCGGACATTTCTTCTTTAACAGCGTGGAAACACTTTCTTCAGCTGATAAAAACAGTACGAGAACCGATGAGAACAAACAGCAGGGACGCCACAAGCTAACAGGCTTTAGCATGAAGACAGTAAAAGGCAAAAAGGACTGATGGGAATGTTTTACACTCTTCTTCTACAAAATAAAACAGAAAAAACACAAAATAAAACAGAAAAAAAAAAAAAAAAAAATGAAACAAAAAAAAACAAAATGAAACAAAATAAAACACAAAATAAAACAAAAAAACAGGAAAAAAAATTAAACAAAACAAAACAAAAAACACAAAATAAAACAAAACAAAAAAACAAAATAAAAGAGAGTCCTGATCAATAACATAACAGACAACTTAGCAAAGAAGCCTAACATGAAGACAGTAAAAGGCAAAAAGGACTCGCTGGGAATGTTTTACACTCTTCTTCTTTTACAAAATAAAACAGAAAAAACAGAAAAAAACAAAATGAAACAAAATAAAACAAAAAAAACACAAAATAAAACACCAAATGAAACAAAAAAAAACAGACAAAAAACAAAATGAAAGAGAGTACTGATCAATAATATAACAGACAACTTAGCAAAGAAGCCTAACATGAAGACAGTGAAAGGCAAAAAAAAATAAAACAGAAAAAAACAAAATGAAACAAAATAAAACACAAAATAAAACACAAAATAAACACAAAATAAAACAAAAAAACAGGAAAAAAAATTAAACAAAACAAAACAAAAAACACAAAATAAAACAAAACAAAAAAACAAAATAAAAGAGAGTCCTGATCAATAACATAACAGACAACTTAGCAAAGAAGCCTAACATGAAGACAGTAAAAGGCAAAAAGGACTCGCTGGGAATGTTTTACACTCTTCTTCTTTTACAAAATAAAACAGAAAAAACAGAAAAAAACAAAATGAAACAAAATAAAACAAAAAAAACACAAAATAAAACACCAAATAAAACAAAAAAACCCAGACAAAAAACAAAATGAAAGAGAGTACTGATCAATAATATAACAGACAACTTAGCAAAGAAGCCTAACATGAAGACAGTAAAAGGCAAAAAAAATAAAACAGAAAAAAATAATCACAAAATGAAAAAAAATTTTAAAAAAAAAACAACAAAAAAAAAAAAACACAAAAAACACAAAATAAAACAAACAAATAAAACAGAAAAAAAAACAAATTATAACACAAAACAAAATAAAAGAGAGTCCTGATCAATAACATAACAGACAACTTAGCAAAGAAGCGTAACATGAAGACAGTAAAAGGCAAAAAGGACTCGCTGGGAATGTTTTACACTCTTCATCCTGGTCTGTAGCGCCTCCAGCAGGTAGAAACTGGATCTAAAATGCTGCTGTTTTTCTTTCTGTGAGCAGGAAGTTCATGTTGAGCAGATCAAAAGTCTCGATCCTCATTTACAATAATAATCATAATAATGATACATTTTATCTGTAATGCGCTTTATATTTTAACAATCTCAAAGTGCTGCAGAGCAGAAAAAATAAGACCAGAACATTTTTAATATCCATTCAAAAGGAGAGCCTATAAAAGGTGTTTTAGCAGCAAGCTTTCTTAAAAAGGTGAGTTTTTAAGTCTTAGATATCTATTTAAACAAATGAAGTAAAGTCTACTTGTTTTTCATAGGCAGGAACATCATTTTACTCATATACTCAACATAATTTTAAGTAAATGAGTTTCAAACTTAATCACATTTTAACTACTGATTTTATCTATTGTTCTTATTTCTTTCTTTTTTGTTTAAAATTTAAATCCTGCTTTTTATTTCTACTGTTTTAATGTCTCTGTAAAGCACTTTGAATCTCCCTGTAGCTGAATTGTGCCGTACAGATAAACTTGCCTTGCCTAAATTTTATATATCTGTAGTATTTGCTGTTATGAAGTAACTTAGTAGATTTTAACGATACACTTTCAGAGCAAAGTTTATGTAGTATTTCTAGGTTTATGTACATACAACTATTAAACATTTAAATTGTATGAGGAAACCTGAGTAAAACTTACTCTTCCCCCATAATTCATGTATTACGTTAATAAAATGTTTCATTTTACTGAAGAAGCTCGAGTTCTTACTGAATCTTAGAAACACAAGGTAGAAATGATGACAGTTACTCTAATAGAGTTTACTTCACCAAAAAGTCACTTTTTTCAGTGCAGGTTTAGTCCAGACTAAACATGGAGAAGCAGCATTTAGCTGTTATGCTGCAAACAAGTGGAACAAACTGCCAGTGGAGATTAAACTTTCACCCAATGGAGACATTTTTAAATCCAGGTTAAAGACATTTCTGTTCTCATGTGTCTGTGTGTAACAGAGTAGATTTGTGCCTATTAAATGATGGCAAAAGAGGTGCAACAGCGTAATCTATTGGCGTAGTGGTTGGTTTGGGTACTGCACAGAGGAGAGAGGACTTTACTGCGGTAAGACGTCCTCTTATATGGCCCGGGATGATTCATGATTTTATATTACGTTTCAGATGTTTATTCTGTATAATTTACTGTGTCGGGTACTCACTGGGACCTTTCCTAACTGTTCTGAGAGTTTACTGTGTTGTTGATCGTCCCAGACTGTGACGCTAACTTTCCCACCCCCCTGCGGTGTTGTATGCTGTGCTGCAGGAAAAGAGCTGTAATAAACACCCCATAATGCACCTGGTCGTCGTCGGTGATATGTAGAAGCAACAGTAGTGTGGAGCTGAATCTCACAGATAGCCGGGATCCGTAACATATGCATGAAATCTGCACGATATCTGTGAACTTATCTGGACTGTTGCTCGTTTTTAATCATTTAAATATTTTATTTGTTTCTCTTTATATTCTTTTATGTATTTTTAATGCTTCTTCCACTCCCTGCTGCCATGCTTTTATTTTATGTGAAGCACTTTGAACTGTTCTGTGCAAGAAATGTGCTACAAATAAACTTGATAGTATCAGGGGGCACTGATGAGTGAGGGGGGGGGGGGGGGCTTGTACTCAGTTCTGAGTGGGACGGGGAGCCAGCAGCGGCGTCAATTCAGCCAAAGCTAAGCCAAGGTAAAGGTCACTATAGTCACATGACTATAGTATCAATCAATAAATATACATGCCCAGCAAATAATCACCACAAAAGTCTGCTATGTAGCTTATCTGTGTGCAAATGCAGTCTCACTCACATAGCCGCTAGCATAACAATGGACTTGTCTCAGGCCCAATCCCAATTCACCCCTTGGCCCTACCCCTCACCCCTTCCCCTCCGTTTTGCGCGTTCACGTGAAGGGGTAGTGTTGTCCCAATACTCTTCCAAAGCCCTTCCCCTTAGCCCTACCCCTCCGTTGTAGCCCTTCAAACGGAGGGGTTCGGCCAGGCAGACTCCGTCTGAAGGGGTATGATATATTTCCCAGAATACAACGCGACTACCGGGAGATCGCGAGTCTTTTAAAAATGGAAGGAACAACAAGAGCACCACACAAATGTAAGCTCCTCTATTTTTTTGCCATAATTTAACTGTTTTAACCGTTTTAGGTTGTAATAACTTGTGTGTTGTGTGAGTTTAACATGGTGGTAATGTGTAGTTATTTTCTGTTATAAACGCACATGGGAAAAGTCGATATTACTATTTTGTAATCGGTCAATGCATGTGCTGCAACAGTCGTAAAAAAGTTGTCGTTTTTGAAATTGTAACTCGAGTACAAACAATGTAGTTGGTTAACCAGATAGAAGTTAATTTTGAGCGTCATTTCGCTACCTATTATCACAAGTATTCAACGTGAATGTGATTCACAGGGACTCAAGATGAAACAAAGACCCTCATTGACTTTCGCGCCGAAAACGAAAGCCAATTTCTGAGGTCGAAAGCGTCGGCCAAACAACAGTGGGAGTGAGTAATTTATTTTAAGTCATAGGTCGCTCACAATGGTTTGTTTTAGTGCATTTGAGGCATTAACTGACGTTCTCCCTCGTATTTACAACACAGGAAGCTGATAAAGGAGCTGGGGTTGCAGGGGAAGGTCTCCTCCCAACAGGTCTCTAAAAAATGGGAGAACCTGAAAAAAAAATACAAGGTAAACAGGAAGTAATGTCCTTTAAGTAGATGAATACTGTGTGCTCTTGTTGAAATGTCGTCAGTGAGCAATGAAATGCATTTATAATTGCCATTGAATTGTTTTGCTTCCTGCAGCAGCTGAGAACTCCCTCCACTGGGGGTGGAACTGATGATGGCCAGGAGACCGCCACGACGTGGCACTATTATGAGGCTATGCACGGGGTGCTGGGAGCAAGACCAGCAATGGACCCTCCGCTATTGGTGGAAGCCTGTGCAGAGGAGGATGTATGTTTGTATGCTTTGGTAAACATACAACCATGTATTATTTATGTATCTATTGGTCTTTAATAATGAATGTGCATGGTATGTTTTTTAAAAATACATACATGTATTGTACACACAGCCACCACTACCTAATTCTATAACACCTTTTTTGTCAATGGATGAAAGTGTCTGCTATAATGTCATGTTGTGTCTTGTTCACCCAGAACGATGCTGAGCCCAGCACCTCAGCCATGCCTGCTGCGGTCACATCACAATTGTGCCGTCGTTCTCCAACATCCCCATCACCATCACCATCCCCAAAAAGGAGCAGAAAGTCAAATCCTGTACTGGACTTCCTGCTTCAGGAGAGTATTAAGGAGCAGCAGCGCCATGACCAAATGGAACAGAAGACCGAGCGCTTCTTAGCTCTGTTTGAGCGCATGGTTGATAAACTTTAAGGTGAGTTGATGTCCCCTGCACCTATTGTATACACAGCCACCACTACCGCATTCTGAAACACCTTTTTTTACAATGGATGAAAGTGCATGCTATAATGTCATGTTGTGTCTTGTCCCCCCAGAACATCACTGAGCCCATGCAGCACCTCCGATGTCCCATGCACCTTCTCCGTTCCTGCTTCGTTCTCCCCACCATCTTCCATGTTTGCACTGTTGCCCGTTTATATTTTTATTTTATTCTTGTTTTCATTCAATATTTGCACAGCCACTTTAAGCTTTTATTTGCACTGTAATTAATAAAATAATTTAAAGACAAAAAGTTTTTTGAGCATGATTATCACATCAACATCATATGAACGACTGAAACGGATATTGGTATGAAGAGATTTATTACAAAAGGGATAAAAAAAATAATTTGGGTACATTCTCAAACAAAAAATTAACCTCTTGACAGTTCAGCCTTTAAGTCACAAAAAAATTATACATCGCACAGCTCTACAGTGAGACCTGGGCTGCTAATCTGTCCCGTGTTCCAGGCCCAGCATAAAAAATATATATATAAAAAAAAAAAAAAAAGGCAGTAATAAAAAAGCCACCAAAAATAAAATGCATTGCAGATCAATACTGTGACACCAGGGCAGCCAATCTGTCCCGCATTGCATTTCCACTCGCCTCATTAACTGCTAAGGCCTCTCGGGGAGGTTGGGGATCCATGTTGTCCTCTGCCACATCCTCATCTGGCTCAAGCAGGTCCCCATTGTCCAGACACACATTGTGGAGAAATGCACAGGATGCAATAACCTGCGGAGCAAATACTGGCCTCACTTCCAGTGCCTTGAAAAGGGTACACCGCCACCTGGTCTTCATTACCCCAAAGGCTCGCTCAATTATACTACGACCCTTGGCATGGTAGTAGTTGTAGCGGCCCTGTATTGGTCCATTGACTGGTTCCTTGTACGGAGGCATGAGGCTGATGGGTGTGTCTAAACATGGGTAGCCACCATCCCCAAGGAGAACGTAGCCTGGTGGAGGGTACCGCCTCGCCTTGTAGCAGGTGCTGTTTTTCATGACCCTCGTGTCATGAACGGAACCCGGGTAACCAACAAAGATGTCCAGGAATCTTCCAGTGGAATCACAAATTGCCTGCATATTGATCGAATAAAAGCCTTTGTAGTTAAGGTAGTCAATTCGGTGCAGTGTTGGTGGCTTTATTCTAATGTGGCTACCGTCTATTGCACCCACAACATTTCTGAATGCAGGGCTCCCAGATAGCTGAACAAATCCTTGGCCAACTGCATCCAGCTCTCCAGCCTGCGGGAATGCAATGGCACGTCGTAGATTTTGGCATATGTAATTAGCCACTGTGTGGACGACGCGGTGCACCGTGGATTTGGGAACGTTAAACACACGAGCCACCACGATGTAAGAGAGTCCATGTGCCAACCAGTATATATAGATCAGGACCTCTAGTTGCCCGCCCCAACCATGGTCCTGCTCTCTCTGTAGTAGCCTTTGGACAGCTTGTACGGCTCTTCTGCTGAGGCGAAAGTCCTGCTTTAAGTCCGCCTCAACATTGAACCACAACCTTAGGACAGGCATGTTTTGGTCCAATCTGCAATAATTTGTGGGATGACCCGTCTGCTGGAAAGAAAAACATGGAAAGATCAGGCTTTCATCCTCCCAAACCAACAAATTGATAGCACACACAATGCAGTGCATTTATTTATGTCATCAAATCTGAACCTGGTACAAAGAAAGCCGCTTCAAAAACGTATGAGCTGCATGTTTATCCCAAACGGAACGAGGCGAGTAACAAAAGGCTAAACGTTAGCTTATGCTATTAGCTAGGTTAGCCAGGTTAGAATACTACTCCAATCAGCAAATCAGCAAATCCAACGAGACAAGAAAATTGTTTCTATATTACACGATATCACAAATGTACAGTTAGAAGCACTTTCATATACACACACCCATTATGATATTCACACGCCGGATCTGGAAGCTACCAGCTGCTCACTCACACGCGTTATTTGCATTAATGTATCATAATGTATCATTCTACATACCGTAACAAGATCCAGCAATGCTCCCAGATGTCGAAGACGCCTTCGCCTGATGGCACTCCGTCGATTCGACGCAGATATTTCTAAAAATATCCGAATAGCCCAGGACAGCGCGAACACCACTACAGCAGGCATGTTTGTTTTCGTCTGGCTGAAGCTGTCGCTTTGGGTTACGTAACAACTGACGGCGCGGACTTATGACGTACGTGAGTGTGAAGGGGTGTCCCAATACGTAGGGGTATGTTTTATTCCCCTACGCCTACGCCTTCGTTCGAAGGGGCGAGGGGTAGGGGTGAGGGGTAGGCGAAGGGGTAGGGAAATAGAATTGGGATTGGGCCTCAGTCTCCATGTTAGCATTAGCGTTAGCATTAACATTAGTATTAGCTTTAGCATTAGCATTAGCATTAGCATTAGCGGCAGAGGTGCTGAAGTGGACAGCCTCGCTAACAGCCTGAATCCCGCCTTCACTACCTGGTCCTCCTTCCTCCGCCGCTGGGGCAACATTGGACCCATCATCACCTGCCCCCTTTTTTTGGTGATAAATAAATATAAAGTTTTCTGCTTCCTTTTCATATTTTACATTAATTAGCAAACAACAAATCCCGCTAATAACATCAGCTTTGACCTCCAGGCTCCGTCATCTCGTGGGGGGTGGGGGGAGGGGGCTGGGAGATACCGCATTTCAAAAGGGAAGATGATACTTAGATCAATTGATTGTGTTGTTCAGAATTTCCTTTGTAGTTCATTTATATGTATTAAATAATATAATAATCAATACAAATTGACACAGAGTAATTCCATAAATTCATTTAAAAAAAAAAAAAGAAAAACAAACATTTACATTTCCCCCGGAGCCGAGGTGTGGCAGCTGCCGTACCCAGTTGACGCCCATGCTTGCAGCCTCTGGATGTTCTTGTTGGAGGTTCCGATGAGGAGAGCCTTGCAGCCACCCAGCCTGGAGGAGACAAAGGCGTGGCCGCGCTTCTCTGCCTCTGCCAGGGTGAGCGCTGCACGCAGTTTGGCCACGTTCCCGAGGCGGCTGTTACAGAGCTGCTTCATGTGGGCGTCAAAAGGGAGTCGGGGGTCCATTTCTTTACGTTTCGCCTTCAGGGGGCCAGTCTGACAGCTGCTCTGGGAACAGAGCGCTGGGATGTAAAGTGAAGCTAAGTTAGTTAGTTAGTTATTTGTTTATTTGTGACAGGACTCTGCATATTAATAAACATACAATGTAAATATGCCAGATTTAGCTCCAAGGCTAATTTCCATCTGCAGTCCTGCTGTTCACACTAAAATCAAGACAAAGACAAAAACAGGAAACAGGAAAACAAAGCGTACAACATTCCATATCACTTAACCACATCACAAGATATACAACAACTGACCTGTTATGGTACGAATACCATACCCAAAAACCATAGCAACACAATTTTGTCGCACAGTAGTTTCAGACATTAAAATGCATCTGATTGGCAAATAATGTTTTACCCTCCTATACAGGTATGCATTTATTAAAGTGCATCTGGTACTATATTAAAGTGCATTTATCCTAAAGTGCTATTTTTAAAGTGCATGGAATAAAGTGCCAACTAATTTTAAGAATTAGAGAATTACTACCAATTTATTTTTAGTATTGCGTGTTAAATAAAACTACCCTTCATGTTTACAGTCCTGGTTATCTGTAAGCCATGTTTTTAGTTGTTTCTTAAAAGCTACATATGTTGAGTTTTCCCTTATGGCCAACGGAACTGTGTTCCATGTAGAGCAACCAAAGACATATAGGACCTTCTGTGCAAATGCCGTTCTCCTAAACTGTACCTCACAGCCCCCCCTGGTGGCTGATCTTGTCATTGTCACCCTGTTTTTCTGTTTAATGAAGTTACCCAGGGGCGGTGGTGCCAGCCCGTTCAGAGATCTATAGATGAGACAGGTGCTTTTGAATGTTCTGAGATTCTCAAAGGTTAATAAGTCGTGCTTTTTTTAAATTGGGCAGTGATGGGAAGACTGGGGTCTCCGATCGTAGACCTTTACGGCTTTCTTGTATAATTGTTTAATTGAACATTAGACTGGGGGTGAAACCCGGAGGACAGACTGACGGTGGCCCCAAGCAGAGCAAAGAATTCCTTCCAAAGAACTGAAGTGAACTGAGGGCCCCGATCAGACACCACATCTAGAGGGAGACCATGGAGCCGGAGACCACGGAGCCGGAGACCACGGAGCCGGAGACCACGGAGCCGGAGACCACGGAGCCGGAGACCACGGAGAGCCGGAGACCGCGGAGCCGGAGACCTCGGAGCCGGAGACCGCGGAGCCTGAGACCACGGAGCCTGAGACCACGGAGCCGGAGACCACGGAGCCGGAGACCACGGAGCCTGAGACCACGGAGCCTGAGACCACGGAGCCGGAGACCACGGAGCCGGAGACCACGGAGCCGGAGACCACGGAGCCTGAGACCACGGAGCCTGAGACCACGGAGCCTGAGACCACGGAGCCTGAGACCGCGGAGCCGGAGACCACGGAGCCGGAGACCACGGAGCCTGAGACCACGGAGCCTGAGACCACGGAGCCGGAGACCACGGAGCCGGAGACCACGGAGCCTGAGACCACGGAGCCGGAGACCGTGGAGCCGGAGACCACGGAGCCGGAGACCACGGAGCCGGAGGCCACGGAGCCGGAGACCACGGAGCCGGAGACCACGGAGCCAGAGACCACGGAGCAGGAGACCACGGAGCAGGAGACCACGGAGCCTGAGACCACGGAGCCGGAGACCGCGGAGCCGGAGACCGCGGAGCCGGAGACCGCGGAGCCGGAGACCACGGAGCCAGAGACCACGGAGCCGGAGACCACGGAGTCGGAGACCACGGAGCCGGAGACCACGGAGCCGGAGACCGCGGAGCCGGAGACCGCGGAGCCGGACCTGTTGAGCAGTCTCCTTGGCCGAGGGAAGCTTTGGTAAGGGGACAAAATGAGCCAGCTTACTAAATCGGTCCACAACAGTCAGGATGACCATATTTCCCTCGGAAGGAGGGAGGCCAGTGATAAAGTCTGGAGAGATGTGAGACCAAGGACGATGAGGAACAGGGAGGGGCTGTAGGTGAGGGTAGCGGCCATACGAGGGCTCCATGGTCTCCCTCCAGATGTGGTGTCATACAATCATACAAGACCGGACTAAAACATGAACTCAAAAGCCAAAACAGAAACAACCTAAAACATGATAAAACATCAAACTAAAAACATGGGGAGAACCCCATGGGCGGGACAAAAGCCAGGATAAAATCTGCTTTACATGTCAGGTTCAGTCCTGAAATGATCAAATGATTCAAACGTTTAACCTTAAATCTCACATCTACCAGTTCTACTTCCAGCCTGAGAGCAGAAATGTTCCCGTTCTAACCCTGCACCGATAACACAGCTGAGCCACTACATGTTGTTCCTGTTTAACAGCTAAACTGTTGCTGCTTTATGTTGTGCTGATCTGTCTTTCACCATGTCTGGGGAGTGTTGTAAATCATCGGTAACACACCCTGCCTCTCTGTAAAAACCAGCTCTTCGGCCTCCCTGTTAGATATTTCCTTGTTCCCGCCCACAGATCTCTTTGCATAAGGATGGGCGTGAGCGACATGGTGCAACACGCAGCTGCTGTTAAGCCTCATTTCCTGGTTTGTGTGAGTATCAGCAGAGATCTGTTACCCTTCAGAGCGCACAGACCGTTTCTGTTCAGGTGAAACTATTTGACAGTTACTGTGAAGAGGAGAAATGGCTCAGAAAGGAGTTCAGCTGGATCAGGAAAGCTTTTCTTGTTCGATCTGCCTGGATCTGCTGAAGGATCCGGTGACTATTCCCTGTGGACACAGCTACTGCATGAGCTGTGTTAAAGGCTTCTGGGATGGAGAGGATCAGAAGGGAATCCACAGCTGCCCTCAGTGCAGGAAAACTTTCACAGCGAGGCCTGTCCTGGAGAAAAACACCATGTTAGCTGATTTAGTGGAGCAGCTGAAGAAGACTGGACTCCAAGCTGCTCCTGCTGATCACTGCTATGCTGGAGCTGAAGATGTGGCCTGTGATTTCTGCTCTGGGAGAAAACTGAAAGCCATCAAGTCCTGTTTATCCTGTCTGGCCTCTTACTGTGAGAAACACCTTCAGCCTCATTATGATGTGGCTCCATTAAGGAAACACAAGCTGGTGGAGCCCTCCAAGAAGCTCCAGGAGAACATCTGCTCTGTTCACGATGAGGTGATGAAGATGTTCTGCCGTACCGATCAGAAGTGCATCTGTTATCTCTGCTCTGTGGATGAACATAAAGGCCACGACACAGTGTCAGCTGCAGCAGAAAGGACTGAGAGGCAGAGAGAGCTGGAGGGGAGTCGGCAGCAGATCCAGCAGAGAATCCAGGACGCAGAGAAAGATGTGAAGCTGCTTCAGCAGCAGCTGGAGGCCATCCATCAGTCTGCTGATAAAACAGAGGAGCACAGCCAGAAGATCTTCAGCCAGCTGATCCGTCTCCTCCAGAAAAGAAGCTCTGATGTGAAGCAGCAGATCAGATCCCAGCAGGAAGCCGAAGGGAGTCGAGTCAAAGAGCTTCAGGAGAAGCTGGAGCAGGAGATCACTGAGCTGAAGAGGAAAGATGCTGAGCTGCAGCAGCTCTCACACACAGAGGATCACAGCCAGTTTCTGCACAGCTGCCCCTCAGTGGCAGCACTCAGGGGGGCTACACACTCATCCAGCATCCAGATCCGTCCTCTGAGGCACTTTGAGGATGTGACAGCAGCTGTGTCAGAGCTCAGAGATAAACTACAGGACATCCTGAGAGAGGAATGGGCCAACATCTCACTGAGAGTCGCTGAAGTGGATGTTTTACTGTCACAGCCAGAACCAGCACCAGAACCTGAGAGCAGAGCTGGATTCTTAAAATATTCATGTGAAATCACACTAGATCCAAACACAGCACACATACTGCTGTTACTGTCAGAGGGGAACAGAAAAGTGACATATATGAATCAACTTCAGTCTTATTCTGATCATCCAGACAGATTCACTAACTGGCCTCAGGTCCTGAGCAGAGAGAGTCTGACTGGACGTTGTTACTGGGAGGTGGAGATGAGAGGAGAATATGTTCGTGTAGCAGTCGCATACAAGAATATCAGCAGAGCAGGAGGGGATGAATGTGTATTTGGATGGAATGACAAATCTTGGGCATTAAATTGTTTCTCAGGCGATTATACATTTTGGCACAACGACATAAAAACCTCCATCTCAGGTCCTCGGGCCTCCAGAGTGGGAGTGTACCTGGATCACAGAGCAGGTATTCTGTCCTTCTACAGCGTCTCTGGAACCATGACTCTCCTCCACAGAGTCCAGACCACATTCACTCAGCCGCTCTATGCTGGAGTTTGGCTTTATAATACTGCAGCCTCAGCAGAGTTTGTGTAAAGTGAAATAAATGTGTGTAGTCAGCTTGTTGCTGACAGCTGGTTGCTGGGATGTCTCTGCTGCTCTGCTGTTTATTTGCTGCTGTTTCCTGTGTCTGTGCAGCCATGGAGGATATCACTGCTGATCAGGAGTTTGATTCACAGAAATATTTCTCCACATGAAACTCTAAACTTCTCTGAGCTCTAAACATCAGTGGGATCCTGGGGCCCATTGCACAAAAGTAGGATTAAGACATCCAGGATAAGTGACTGAGCTGAGCTCAATGAATCCAAAACAAGAGCGTCCAGGCTTAATTGGTTGCACAAAGACCAAGCCAGGATGAGCAGACACAGATTCATCAAGCCTGGTGAAACCAATCCTGGATAAGTGCGCGCTCAAATAGACCGATGACAGATTCACTGATTCACCATGGCAAGAAGAGCGGCTTACTTTTCCCCATCCGATGCAGAAATCCTCATGGAGGCATACGAGGAGGTAAAACACATAATTAAAAAGAAAGGCAGCACCGCCACAGTGATAAAGCAAAGAGAAAAAGCCTGGCAAAGTATTGCTGACCGCCTGAATGCCTAAGTTGTGCACAATTACATACTCACCGCTCCGCTGAAACATCACAATTACAATCCAAATAGTTCATTCACATCTCCAAAAATGCAGCTGTACAACTGATTATGAATCAGTTGAATTTTTAATTGAAATGGACTGCAGATATGAGTGAGATTGTGTAAATGTTACTCCATCAGACTGTATAACTCTTTGATAAATAGATGAGTTAATAGTAACTTTAATTAATATAGCGCCTTTCAAAGGACCCAAAGTCGCTTGCTAAATGACTTCATTGAATTTCCTTTAGGGATAAATAAAGTTTCTCTTTGCTCTACGTGTGTGTGTGTGTGTGTGTGTGTGTGTGTGTGTGTGGTGTAGATTAAACATTACCAAATTGCCAAAATGGACATGGCAGCAAGTCAAAATCAAATACAAGAACATTCTGCAGAATGGTAAGGGGCCTGACTAATACTTAACAATGCACAAGCGTATATTGCACCCAGAAGGTGCAGCTCACACATTGTCTGTACTGTTTTAGCAGTGAAAAAGAAAACCCACAGACAAGGCACGGGTGGTGGGTCACCAAAAGCTGTGGTGGTCAATGGTCGGCTCGTCAGGGACCAATATGTGTTAAATTATTTTAGTTAATATGCATGCTTTGAATTTAAGTTAAATATGCCCTGCAGTGGCAGAGGAATTTTTTTTTTTTAATTATTATTATTTATTTTAAATTAATGTGGCCTCTTATGATGTTTGTGCTGTATACTGTGCGTATTCAAGCTTACAGGGAGGCTACAGCATCCATTAATTTGTCTGTTAATTTGATGTGTATGGATTTGTCCTGCATTTATTTCAGTGTGCAGACATGCGGGGTTTATTATATACAGATATTTGAATGTGTATTTATCCTTGTGTTGTATAATATGCTTTGATTCTGTGCTTTCTATCTTGTAGAGTCTCTGTGTGACTTCAGTTTTTAAAGGAGCTGATGGTTGACCTGTTTTGATTCATCCTCGTTCAATAAAGGAACATAATGTTACACTTTGATGTGTATTATATTTATATGGGATTTTTATTTTACACGACAAAGTATTAGGGCCACACTGAGGAAGGAGGAAAAAAGTTGTACATTTATGAGACTGGAGGAGTGGCTGCATACTTCTGCAAGATGCTGTGATTGTGCAAAGCTTTGACTCAGGGACTGTGCCTAAGAGGTGTCAGACCAGGGGCGAGGCTAGGGTATTTTTAGTGGTGCCAAGGCCCCACCGTGAGATAGCTCGGCACCCCCCCGGCTCAGCACATTTTTAAAATATTATATTGTGCAAAAACACTTTTTTTTGCTCAAGGATGCATTATTTTAGTGACCATTTTATTTATTTTCTAGCATTTGTTTTTGTTTTAACTCTTTACTCCCAAAATCAATGTTGAGTTATCTTCAATATTTGTCTCAGGCTCTCTGTTATCCCTGTCGAGCCGCACAGTCTTTTGAAATGAAGAGGTCAAAATTGAATGTTGTAGGGGAAAACACTACTCAAAGCAAAACTAATACGGCTCCAAAATTTATAAATGTACTAGTTCGCCTCAATTAGTGATAAATAATGTGCCTCTGTGAGCACTGGGGGCTGGGCCCCCCTAAAGACCAGATCCTAAAACCGCCCCTGGGTCAGACTTTATTCTTTTGTTAAAAAATGAGTTACCCTGTATACAGTTATTTTCCTTTACACGTGCACAGAAAAAACAAAAAAACAAGTGATATTTGCATGTCAAAAACAGACAAAAAAATGCAGATGTGCCACCTCATAAACCCCACAATGTTCTATTATTTAACAATATAAAACAAAATTGTAAATTTGATTCCATCTTTGCAAACTGAGCCCAAAACTGACGTACTGTTTTTTTTATACAACTTTATTTTGCTTTACAAGATACAAAAACAGTGCAAAAACATGACAAGTATCATTAATAATAAATGAGGAACAAAAAAGCATACCAAAATAAATACATACATAAGTAGTTTAAATAATAAATGAAGAGTGAGAGTGAATATACCAGGGGACATGAACAATGAGGATTACACTGAGTTAAAGATTTCAAAGTGGGAGACTAGATTTATAGTTTTGATAGCTTTCTTGTTATTAGAGGAGGAAATTGACTTGAAATACATCTGGAGTTCTGTCATGAAAGTATAAAAAAATATTCTTTTTCAGTGGGAGCATCACTCTTTATAAAAACCAAAAATGACATTTTGCAGAAGGAGCTCAAAATCACAGCATATATTATCTAAAATAAATCTACAAATATCTTGCCACAGCTTACGGATATAATCACATTTCCAAAACAGATGAATAATGGTCTCAGTATGAGTGTCACAAAATTTCAACAAAATTGAATCTGATAAAGAATGATTTAACCGGGTAACATCTATGAATAATTTTGAATGACACTTCTTTAACCTTATTAAGCACAAAGAATTTTTGAGGAAGAGATCAAATTTTATCCCAGCATAAATCATTTGCACAACTATTTCAGTGAAAAATTACAGGAGAAACAGATCTGATATTACATTGGAAAAGAGCACGAATTTTACAATTGTTCTTGCTAGAAGATGGGTCAAAACATATTTTCCCAACTGGTGAGTTGGTTAAGCTGACGGGCTGTTGCGCACACGTCCAACAACTTTGGGCACGCAGAATCGTTGCAGCGCCCCTTTAACTCGCCGGATTCCACCACTGGAGTTTGTCCCCGCGGCTCACCTGCGCAGCTCGGTTCCGCCTGTGTTTACCTCCCATCCAAACCACAGCTCCATCCCGACACATACTGATGTAAGCTGCCTGGCGCACGATCCTTCGTGGATTTTTCTGCAGCGCCGTGTGTTCGTGCCACTGGGGCGGAGGTGAGTTTTAAGTGTTTATTCTTGTGAAAACGGCTCGGTTTTCAATGACAACCCAGCAGCTACAGGCGCTAGCGCCGTTAGCTTAGCCGTTAGCTTAGCCGTGGCTCTCTTTCCCCAGCAGCTACAGGCGCTAGCGCCGTTAGCTTAGCCGTTAGCTCTCTTTCTCCATCTCGTGATGGAGGATTGTGAACATGGCGCCCTCCAAAACAAACCAGTTGGTGGTTAGTTAGCCTCGCGTGTGTGTTTCTGTTGTTTTGTGAAGACAGACCGAGCTTTTCGTTCACGTAAGATCGCGCCAGTTGTTCACCGTGAATGTAAATCTCATCCACATTCACTGACAAGTTGGCTAGCTACTATAGCTTAGCTTTTCTACGTAACAGTTTACTAGCTTAGCTAACAAACAAAAAAAATAAAAATAACTCGCCGTGAAAGCACGTTTACTTGTCAAACGACCAATTCACGCCATTTTCTTTTGGTTCCGTTTTGTCACACAGTCCGTAGCAGTGAGCCAAGTTGGTTAAATTTGTCTTTAGTGGGAGTTAAAATGGACATTTTGTTACGATAAGTCGGGGTTTTGGAGGTTAGCTCGCATGCTAACGGCTACACCGAGCTGCTTGAGTGGCAGTGCCCGCGGCCTCCATCGCTGTCTCTTTGTTGCCAACGGCTCCGGTTGTGCCTCCCGTGTTTTATTAACAAACGTTTGAAGTAAAGTTTTATACTAGAATGTGACCCAGGGGCGAGGCTAGGGTATTTTTAGTGGTGCCAAGGCACCACCGTGAGATATCTTGGCACCCCCTGGCTCAGCACATTTGTAAAATATTATATTATGCAAAAACACTTTTTTTTTTGCTCAAGGATGCATTATTTTAGTGACCATTTTTATTTATTTTCTAGCATTTGTTTTTGTTTTAACTCTTTACTCCCAAAATCAATGTTGGGTTATCTTCAATATTTGTCTCAGGCTCTCTTGTTATCCCTTTCGAGCCGCACAGTCTTTTGAAATGAAGAGGTCAAAATTGAATGTTGTAGGGGAAAACACTACTCAGAGCAAAACTAATACGGCTCCAAAATTTACAAATGTACTAGTTCGCCTCAATTAGTGAGAAATAATGAGCCTCTGTGAGCACTGGGGGCTGGGCCCCCCTAAAGACCAGATCCTAAAATCGTCCCTGATGTGACCTAACTTATTTATTGTCCGAGACTGCGCTTCAATCTTGGTGCCTATAGCTGGTTATTGTGAATGGTGTGTGTGTGTGCGCTGCTAACATCTCCGGACAGCGCTGCGCTCCTCCAGTCTGAGTGGTTGTCTGGGTTGGAATATAACTGATGATCTATTCACTGGGTGTGATTCAAGGGCGTAATAATGTTGTTGACATTGGTGGGGACATAATTTGCCACTCCACCACCACCTAAGGTTGAGGGACACCTCATTTGTGTGTGTGGGGGGGGGGTCTGGGAGTTCTCCCCCAGAAAATTTTGTATTTCTTAGATGCAATTTCCTGCATTTTAACCAATTCTGGGGTGAATAATGGCAAATCCCATCTGATTCACAGCCCTCTGATTTATTTATTTTTTTTTAATGTAAACCATAATGGCAAAATATGAGAATTGATTTTTTTTTTTTTATGCAAGTCACTCAAGTTTCTTTCTTTCTTTTTTTTTTGTAAAATATTTTTATTTACATTTTCACATAATGCAGAACATACAGAACTGCTCAGACATGACAAAAATATACAGCAGAATATGGGCATATTGGTATATTGAATTTACAATAAAAATAAACTAGCAGTGGGCAAATTCACCACCTCGCCCTCTCCCTTTCAATCCTCTACAACAGAACAAAACAATATCCAAGATGATCACCAATACAGAGCATAAAGACAACAAAGACAACAAGGCTTCAAGGTGCTTATAATATAGTGAACACAAAGTCACAAAAACAGGCTAAGCTGACCTGGGGAATCCGTGTAACAAAGAGGATGACAGCGTGGGCCCAATATACTGCAAGTAGAGGTCCCACACTTTGTGGACAACGTCTATTCTGGAGTGAAGCATGCATGTGATGTATTCACTGGGAATACAGTCCATAATAATGTTGTGCCATGATTTTTTTTGTTGGGGCATCATTCTTGATCCAGAAGAGCAGGATGTTCTTTCTAGCAGCAAAAGTCGGTATACTGAAAAGTCTCCTGTGATTACTGTCAGTGATCCGTCCAACCGGGAGGCCGAGTACAAGGCACATAGGGTCCATGCATACTGATTCATCAAAGATAGCAGACAGTTCATTCACAATGTTACCCCAATATCTCTGTAGCCTCACACAGGACCAAAGGCAGTGAATGTAGTTACCGGTCTCAGAATTACACTTCCAGCAAAGCGGGGAGATGTTAGCATCCATTTTGTTCTTGACAACAGGTGTTATATGCGTGCGATGTACAATTCTAAACTGTGTGGATTTAGTTCGATTACACACAGAAATTTTCATAGCCTGAGACCAGACCTCCCGCCAGTCATCGCCATCTATAGCAAAGCCTAAATCTTTCTCCCGAGCTTGCTTGGTGGTTTGAGAGGTAAGCGGAGAATTGGAGTTAATGCATTTCCTACCTATCTGTAGAGACAGGGCCCTTTCCACACATGAAGAGGTGTTATTAATCATTAAGGTGGTGTCTTTGATTATGAAATTTCTCATTTGTAAATATCTGTAGAAGTCACCTGGCTTAGATGAGCCAAATTGTTGTTGCAGCTGCTGAAAGGATAGCAGAATCTGGCCCTTAAATAAATCACCCAGTTTCTTTAACCCTTGGTTGCCCCACACTCGAAAGCCCCGGTCCTCACAGCCCGGAGGGAAGTCCGGGTTATCAAGAATGGGAGTGAGAGGTGATGATAACTGGGCCCTGCCTTCTATAGAGCGAATGGATCTCCAGGCTCTGATGGTACTGAGAGTAATAGGGTTAGTGCAGAGGCTTGCTTTAACAAATTCAGGATTATTTAAAGTCACTCAAGTTTCTGGTGACTTGAACATCATCACAGGCCCAGGCTGACATTGCCACAGTAAGATGTTTTATTATTACACGCGTTTCTGAAATTTCAGGATCTGTAAGTTGATGAGTTTGGTGCATTTTGTATAAAATATTAACTGATGAAGTTTTGAAAGTGCACACATAAAAGTGGAAATGTACAATTTTTTAAAAAATGTAGGCGGATGACTACTTAGCATTACCAACAAGCATTTATTAACTCTGCACAGTTCCCACAAAAATAAAACACCAGTAGTCAAAAGATTAAGGTCCAGCAAACATTTATTAAAAATAAAGACATAAACACTTTTCCACGGCTCACTTTTTCCTGAAAAACTATTAAGTTTGTAGCTTTGAGCCTATTAACTAGCCAAATCTTGTATGAATGAGCCAAATGCACGGCGCCGGCGGTCATTGACGCAGACAAACTGCTGGCATATTTGTTTTATGTTAATGCTATCCAACCTGTCCTGGTGGATTTCTTTTCCTGCCCGAGCCAACGAACCAAAGACCGGTCACCTCGTCAGCTGTTTTCCCGCTATCACTGCTTAGCAACCAACCTAGCAACAACAAGCCAGGCATAGCGCTACAGAAGGTGAGCCAATCACAGACAACAAGGCTGTCCCCACCAATGACACGCCGTCTTTGAGAGAAGGAACTGCAGAAGGTGAAAATTAACCCTTTGTTTCCCAAACGCTGTGCGATTTCCCATTCAAAATTGGTATGGACATTTTAAACGTATCCAGATATTGGTATGGACACGTCCATAGCGTCCATACGCAATTTTACGCCCGTGGTGTGATTGTGAATTTGGTTTTAACGTTAGATTGGAGCTGCTCGGTTTCCTGGAGAAGCCAAATCAGCGTTATGGGGTCTCTTTGTTCACCCTGGACGCCACAAACCCTGTGAACCCTGCGCTGGCCGGCGTCCCATGGGGGTCTGGTGTCGCACACCTTGGCCGGGGTCGTCCCGTCCTCAGTGCCAGGTCCCCGGAGCAGGAAGTGCAGGCAGGCAGGGGTGATGTTGTGCATGCCAGCGCGGCACAGGTCATGGTGCTGTAGCACAGGTCATGGTGCTGTGGCACAGGTCATGGTGCTGTAGCACGGGTCATGGTGCTGTGGCACGGGTCATGATGCTGTAGCACAGGTCATGGTGCTGTAGCACAGGTCATGGTGCTGTAGCACAGGTCATGGTGCTGTAGCACAGGTCATGGTGTTGTAGCACAGGTCATGGTGCTGTAGCACAGGTCATGGTGTTGTAGCACAGGTCATGGCGCTGTAGCACGGGTCATGGCGCTGTGGCACGGGTCATGGCGCTGTGGCACGGGTCATGGCGCTGTGGCACGGGTCATGGTGCTGTGGCACGGGTCATGGTGCTGTGGCACAGGTCATGGCGCTGTGTCACGAGTGTTTATAGCTCATAAGACCAACTGCTACCTGTTGTGGTGTGTTCGCCACGTTACTTTGTCCTCTGTAAGTAGTGTCTACATCTAGAAACTAAACTGCAGGGAGCAACTCTGATTGGCTCATGGAGGCATGTGATCAGACGGTGGTTTACGGAGCGCTAGAGTGGCTTTAAAAAAAACACCAGAGAGGGTTAAAGCGGAGGATCTTTGAAAACGCCTTTAATACGGAGCGTTCTGTGGACGGAATGACGCATTTTAAATATCGCTCGATCACGCGAATGTGATCGCGGGAAGCCAATATCGTTATCGTGATTAAAATTCGATATATTTTGCAGCCCGAGTCCCTGTGCGGTTTCCCTGCCTGTACAAACGCACCTCCTGACTGAGCCTGGTCTCTGATTGGTCCATCCGGTTGGTCGTTCTGGGCCAGTTTACAGTTTCCACCTGTAAATCCAGCTTTAGACTCCTGTGCATGTCTCTGTCTGGATGTGCATTTCTTTTTCGTATTTCAGTTTTTTTTTTTTTACAGAAATATGCAAAAGAAACGTAGCTTCATGTGAGCTCGGCTGACGTTTCTGATCTCTAATGCAGCAAGTCGATGCTCCACCTCAGGTTGGTTGTTGTTTACATCTGAAACACCGAAGCAATGTGCAGCTGCGGTCGAGGACATGATGATGCAGTAACTTCCTCTGCTTTCCCACCCTGTCTCTTTTGCATGCTATGCTTAGCTTAGCTTAGCTTAGCCTAGCCTAGCTTCTTTCATTCTGCTCTGCTTGTGTTTGATTCTTCTCGCCCTAAACCACAGCTCATGAGATGAACTCTCTCAGCATCTGTCGCAGGCTGCTTCGCCTTAAACTCAAAATGCCTTCAGTGTTTTAATATTTAGCCTCTGGCTCTGATTTATGGAGGTGACATCTGAAGTTTCACGGATGGTTTAAGAGGAGGACTGCGTGAAATTGGATTTGACTTTCTTAAATATCTGGGGTAGAGCCGGCCTGCGCACCACACTAAGAAGCCAAACGAGTATTATTCAGAGTTTTCCATGACAAACTAGAAACCATTTCAGAGCTTAAGTCTACTAAGACTTGAATAACAAACTTTAAATAGACTCTGGAGGCTACATTTCGATGCTGTCTTTGATGTTTTTTTATGTGATAATAGCAGATTAAGCTTGTTTTATGTGCAGAGCTTTTAGTCTTGCATGGAAAGACACGTCTGTGCTCCGTCCCTGTCGCGTTCCAGCGGTGTTGGCTGACAGAATCGATGGATTGAAAGTGGACTTTGTGAGTTAAAGCGAGACTGGTTCTGGAACCGGTCGGCTTCAGCGGAGGGATTTTCTTTCTTTTTCTGTATTAGGGGTTGTGGCGTTTTTACCTGATGAAACCTCTCGGAGCTTCCCGTGTCCAACCCACCGACTCTCGAGCTGATCTCAGACACGCTGAACTCAGATTTCAGGTGGATTCTCGGAGTTTTCCTGGACTGATGCCCATATTCTGAATATTTTGACCAGGATGTAAACGGCAGAGCTGCATCGGATGGTTCCCGCCGTGTTCCTTTGGGTTTTATCCATACTCTGACATGAAGGATGTACTTCCTGCCGTCTGAATATTTCTGTGAAGTAGTGATAGGCATTTGTCTGACACGATTACTCTTCGGAAGCCTCGCGGCATCGTCCCTGCTGGACACCACTGACTGTATTTGTTAAGCTGCTCTTCACAAGCTAAATTTGGGTTCTCCTGCTGCCTTTAATGATCAGCGACTCAGGCTGTGTTCGAAACCGCATACTGCATACTACATACAACATACTGCATACTGCATACTACATACTACATACTACATACTGCATACTACATACTGCATACTACATACTACATACTGCATACTACATACAACATACTACATACTGCATACTGCATACTACATACTGCATACTGCATACTACATACTACATACTGCATACTGCATACTACATACAACATACTACATACTGCATACTGCATACTACATACAACACACTACATACTGCATACTACATACTGCATACTACATACTGCATACTACACACTGCATACTACATACCACACACTGCATACTACATACTGCATACTGCATACTACATACTGCATACTACACACTGCATACTGCATACTACACACTGCATACTGCATACTACATACTGCATACCACACACTGCATACTACATACTGCATACTGCATACTACACACTGCATACTGCATACTACATACTGCATACTACACACTGCATACTGCATACTACACACTGCATACTGCATACTACATACTGCATACTGCATACTACATACTGCATACTACACACTGCATACTGCATACTACATACTGCATACTACATACTACATACTCATCGATCAGAAAGTAAGCAGAGCGTTTACCCACAATGCATTTGGCTCCTGCCCGAGCCGAAATCAGCCGGCCTGAAGCTGATTTCTCTTAAGCTCTAAACTCTGTAAACTTTAGCAACATTTGAAACATTTTCAGGTGAGAAAGTAGTCGTTTAGATCCCCAACGTGTTGAAAACCTGACAAAATACCGGCTGTTTACAATTTTGTTCCCACAAATTCGGAGCTACTAAAGCTAGCCGCAGTGAGCAACGCACTTCCGGTTATTTTCACAAAATAAAATACCCGTTGCCTTTTATCATAGGGAAAGCCATTACGATACAATTGGTGCTTTTGTTTTGAAAACAGGAAGTGAACCTACCCTCGTTGTAGCTAGCTTGAAACTGCCGTTTTGACAGGAAATGACGATCGGCGACGTCACGTTACGTTGCATCTTGGGTAGTTTGAGTATGAGTAGTAACCTCATGATGCATACCCAACATTTCGGAGAATCTAGTATGCATCCGGGAACTTCTCGCTTACTCAAACTCGCATACTAACTCAAACAGTTAGTAGGAGTAGTAGGAGAAGTAGGAGAATTATGCGGTTTCGAACACAGCCTCAGTAAGTTCACGAATAAATAGCTTACAGTAAGTTAGGTGCATTTATGCCTAAAGTCATCTTCTCTGCTATTGGATGATAAAACCATATTTGGAAGAACATTTTAAGAACCTAATTATTTACGACACTTTCCCTCAATAAGAAGAACATCAATTAGTTTTAAAGACACACCCAGTGAAACCGTTTGGCTACAAATCCGCCGCCGCCGCCGCTAATTTGCTAGCTTTTCTTTCTATTTTGGTCATTTTTTTAAAGTGAAGGAAGCAGATAAATGCGCTGATATTCATTTCGAGTATTCCTTTGTTTCCCACAGTTGTGATGAATAAGGAAATCATGTCACGTGTGGTGAAGAAGAGGCAGGCGGATCCTAAGGTGGTCCAGTATGTGTGGGCGGCCATCGAGGTCATTCGCAACCAGAAACAAATTGCAAACATGGACCGGATCTCCAAGTAAGTTAAACATCATGCAACAGTCGTTCTGGGATCCTTTAAAGGGGGCGGCTTCATCGAGCTGTTTTTAGTTACTAATATTTAAAAAAAAAGGTTATCTTTCTGTAGCCTTAAACAACTTTTAGAGACCTGAGCAGCACTCAAAATAACTTTGTAGACTTGGCAATCGTGTGCCTCTTTAAACCAGGAAGTAAGCGTCCAGCACCCCCCCCCCCCCCCCCCGAAAGCAGCTTCTTACACGGTTACTTTAACTGGCTCTGTGCATCATTTATTCCAAATAACGCCTTTAAGGAAATGATTAAGGAGCATTTTTCAGTTCAGAAGATCCCAAAAAAAGAAATGAGGAAGAAAGGCCGGTGGAGTTTCAGGGTGAGAAAGGCCGGTGGAGTTTCAGGGTGAGAAAGGCCGGTGGAGTTTCAGGGTGAGAAAGGCCGGTGGAGTTTCAGGGTGAGACGGGCCGGTGGAGTTTCAGGGTGAGACGGGCCGGTGGAGTTTCAGGGTGAGACGGGCCGGTGGAGTTTCAGGGTGAGACGGGCCGGTGGAGTTTCAGGGTGAGACGGGCCGGTGGAGTTTCAGGGTGAGACGGGCCGGTGGAGTTTCAGGGTGAGACGGGCCGGTGGAGTTTCAGGGTGAGACGGGCCGGTGGAGTTTCAGGGTGAGACGGGCCGGTGGAGTTTCAGGGTGAGACGGGCCGGTGGAGTTTCAGGGTGAGAAAGGCCGGTGGAGTTTCAGGGTGAGAAAGGCCGGTGGAGTTTCAGGGTGAGAAAGGCCGGTGGAGTTTCAGGGTGAGACGGGCCGGTGGAGTTTCAGGGTGAGTAAGGCCGGTGGAGTTTCAGGGTGAGACGGGCCGGTGGAGTTTCAGGGTGAGAAAGGCCGGTGGAGTTTCAGGGTGAGAAAGGCCGGTGGAGTTTCAGGGTGAGACGGGCCGGTGGAGTTTCAGGGTGAGTAAGGCCGGTGGAGTTTCAGGGTGAGACGGGCCGGTGGAGTTTCAGGGTGAGAAAGGCCGGTGGAGTTTCAGGGTGAGAAAGGCCGGTGGAGTTTCAGGGTGAGACGGGCCGGTGGAGTTTCAGGGTGAGACGGGCCGGTGGAGTTTCAGGGTGAGACGGGCCGGTGGAGTTTCAGGGTGAGACGGGCCGGTGGAGTTTCAGGGTGAGAAAGGCCGGTGGAGTTTCAGGGTGAGACGGGCCGGTGGAGTTTCAGGGTGAGACGGGCCGGTGGAGTTTCAGGGTGAGAAGGGCCGGTGGAGTTTCAGGGTGAGGTCTTTGAGCTGTTTCCTGGTTCATCGTGGGCTGATTCTGTGTGTGTGGAAACAGAGAGAATGAATGAAAGGTGTTATCCCTGAATCTCTGAGAAATCATGTTGAGAAAGCAGGCGGAACATTATGGTTATTAGATTTGATTCGTTGTTTCGACCCTAAAATCAAAGATAACTCCACCCTGATGGAGGCCCGTGGGCTTCGGTCGGCAGTGTCCCTCTGGATAGTTTCCCCCTGTCAGCGGATCTGGTATAAAGGTGGAAACGATCTTTGGTGTAACGGTGATGTTTAAAGCCTTTAAAGCAGCAGATTCGTTGTGTTTTTGTTGTTTGACTGAATCAGCTGTTGGTTTTAATCCTGGTTTGATGGAGGAAAAGCGCGGGATCCGGTCGTTCGAATCCGTGTCGGAGACTTTGTTCGTTCCTCATTCTTCCGTCAGAGGGTGGAGCGCAGACTTGAATGAAACGCTTGGCGCGTCTGGTCTTTCAGCAAGTTGGCGAGCACCTCGGGAGCTGGCCGCCTGCCAAATGATAATCGGCGGCGAGCGGCTGTTGTCATGGCAACAGCAACATGGGGTAGCCGCTTCCAATCCAGTCCCCGTGCGGCTTCACGGCTGCAGAGGTGAGCGCTGAAGACTCTGGCTCGGTAGGAGATGGAGGAGGCCAATGATTAACCTCGGTGACCAGGCAGCGTCCAATCGTTTGGTTCATCATTAACTAAGTCCTTTGGTGCTTCTCCTGTTTCACTGTGGCTGTGTTCGAAACCGCCTACTACATACTACATACTACATACTGCATACTACATACTACATACTGCATACTACATACTGCATACTACATACTGCCTACTACATACTACATACTACATACTGCAAACTACATACTGCATACTACATACTGCATACTACATACTGCCTACTACATACTACATACTGCAAACTACATACTGCATACTGCATACTTCCATACTGCATACTGCATACTTCCATACTGCATACTACATACTGCAAACTACATACTGCACACTGCATACTGCATACTTCCATACTGCATACTACATACTACATACTGCATACTGCATACTGCACACTGCATACTACATACTACATACTGCAAACTACATACTGCACACTGCATACTGCATACTTCCATACTGCATACTACATACTACATACTACATACTGCACACTGCATACTGCATACTTCCATACTGCATACTACATACTGCAAACTACATACTGCACACTGCACACTGCATACTGCATACTACATACTACATACTGCATACTACATACTGCATACTACACACTACATACTGCATACTACACACTGCATACTGCATACTTCCATACTGCATACTACATACTGCATACTGCATACTACACACTACATACTGCAAACTACATACTGCACACTGCATACTGCATACTTCCATACTGCATACTACATACTGCATACTTCCATACTGCATACTACATACTACATACTGCATACTGCATACTACACAGTACATACTGCAAACTACATACTGCACACTGCATACTGCATACTTCCATACTGCATACTACATACTGCATACTACATACTACATACTGCATACTGCATACTGCATACTACACACTACATACTGCAAACTACATACTGCACACTGCATACTGCATACTTCCATACTGCATACTACATACTGCATACTGCATACTACACAGTACATACTGCATACTGCAATACTGCATACTACATACTGCATACTGCATACTACACACTACATACTGCATACTACACACTGCATACTTCCATACTGCATACTACATACTGCATACTGCATACTACACACTACATACTGCATACTGCACACTACATACTACATGCATTTCGCTCCTGCCCAAGCCGAAATCAGCCGGCCTGAAGCTGATTTCGCTTAAGCTCTAAACTCTGTAAACTTTAGCAACATTTGAAACATTTTCAGGTGAGAAAGTAGTCGTTTAGATCCCCAACGTGTTGAAAATCGGACAAAATACCGGCTGTTTACAATTTTGTTCCCACGAATTCGGCGCTACTAAAGCTAGCCGCAGTGAGCAACGCACTTCCTGTTATTTTCACAAAATAAAATACCCGTTGCCTTTTATCATAGGGAAAGCCATTAGGATACAATTGGTGCTTTTGTTTTGAAAACAGGAAGTGAACCTACCCTCGTTGTAGCTAGCTTGAAACTGCCGTTTTGACAGGAAATGACGATCGGCGACATCACGTTACGTTGCATCTTGGGTAGTTTGAGTATGAGTAGTAACCTCATGATGCATACCCAACATTTCAGAGAATCTAGTATGCATCCGGGAACTTCTCGCTTACTAAAACTCGCATACCAACTCAGAAAGTTAGTATGAGTAGGAGGACTAGTGGGAGAAGTATGCGGTTTCGAACACAGCCTCAGTAAGTTCACGAATAAATAGCTTAGAGTAAGTTAGGTGCATTTATGCCAAAAGTAATCTTCTCTGCTATTGGATGATAAAACCATATTTGGAAGAACATTTTAAGAACCTAATTATTTACGACACTTTCCCTCAATAAGGAGAACATCAATTAGTTTTAAAGACACACGCAGTGAAACCGTTTGGCTACAAATCCGCCGCCGCTGCTACTAATTTGCTAGCTTTTCTTTCTATTTTGGTCATTTTTTAAAGTGAAGGAAGCAGATAAATGCGCTGATATTCATTTAGAGTATTCCTTTGTTTCCCACAGTTGTGATGAATAAGGAAATCATGTCACGATACAGGAAAGTTCAGAGAGACAGGAAGCAGGGGGCAGAGAGAGGGGGAACAACACGCAGCACAGGGCCGTCTGATGCGGGACTCGAACCGGGGCCAGCTGCAGCGAGGACTGTAGCCTCTGTACATGGGGCGCCTGCTCAACCCACTACGCCACCGACCACCCCTGTTTCATTAATTATTTTATTATTGTAAAAGTCTGTTGCTCGCAGGCTTTTATTTAGTAAAAGTCTGTTGCTCACAGGCTTTTATTTTGTAAAAGTCTGTTGCTGTCTGCTGCGGAACAGGAAAAGAAAGTAATCGGCGGATCCACCAAACATGGAGAAGGGTACGGAACTTTTACTCGGCCATTTTCATTTTAAAGTTCTTCCAGACGGCGGAGTCGACAGAACCAAAGTCATCTGTAAACACTGCCAAGTTGAATTGTCTTCTCAGCGTAGTAGTTCCAGTCTAAAATATCACTTAAAGGCAAAACACACAACTGATAGCAGCAAGTCATTCAAGGAAACAGACAGTGGAGCGAGGCTTCTACATAAAAACTACAGAAAGATGCTGATGTTAAAAGTGTGTTTGCACAACAAATGTTATGGCACTTTCATTCATATGGCAGCACATTTAAAATAAAGCTAAATGCTAAAAGCTATACGCTACTTTTGGATTCATTTTTGGATTTTGCGTACAAATGCGATTAATCGTGATTAATCAGGGAAATCATGTGATTAATTAGATTAAACATTTTAATCGTTGCCCAGCCCTAAAAAAAAAAACCCTGAGAAGTTTCGACTGTGAACGGTTCTTTGTTTTTAAAAACTGCTGGTTTCCGTTTAATCATTCAACAGATTCTGTCATGTTTGCTCTGGTAATCAGTAATGTTTAGTTTGTTTTGAAGCTTTCTCAAAGCTCACAGAGTTCCAGTGTTGTGGTAAATTTAAGCGCTCAGACTGCCGGCTCGTGGGCCTTTTAATTCTACCAGAAGCAGGAGAAACTCTGCTTCGTCTCCGGCTTCCTGCTGCAGTTTGGGGAGGGAGACTGGTGTGAAACTGAGAGCTACAAATGGGTCGTGAGTTTACAGCTTCGGGTCTGAGTAATGCGGTCTGACTGTGTTCACGCTATGGGCTCCTCAGAGGTAAACACAGACCGTCACCTGGTTCCCCGCCGACTTTCCCCTCGTTGGCCGAGTGCCTCGGGGAGAGGATTCATGACCTTTCTGAGAGGTTTCCTGGCAGGCAGCTGCAGGAAATAGCCAAGCCTTTTATTTGAAAACAGAGAGTCTGTAGGCACGTGAAAGGAGGAAGTGGAAGGAGTAGGGCCTGAGAGATGATTGGAATGGGAAATGTTGTGATTGGGGAAAAGGAGGGCTGTGTTCCAAACCGCATACTTCTCCTACTACTTCTACTTCTCCTACTAACTGTTTGAGTTAGTATGCGAGTTTGAGTAAGCGAGAAGTTCCCGGATGCATACTAGATTCTCCGAAATGTTGGGTATGCATCATGAGGTTACTCCTCATACTCAAACTACCCAAGATGCAACGTAACGTGACGTCGCCGATCGTCATTTCCTGTCTAAACGGCAGTTTCAAGCTAGCTACAACGAGGGTAGGTTCACTTCCTGTTTTCAAAACAAAAGCACCAATTGTATCGTAATGGCTTTCCCTATGATAAAAGGCAACGGGTATTTTATTTTGTGAAAATAACAGGAAGTGCGTTGCTCACTGCGGCTAGCTTTAGTAGCGCCGAATTCGTGGGAACAAAATTGTAAACAGCCGGTATTTTGTCAGGTTTTCAACACGTTGGGGATCTAAACGACTACTTTCTCACCTGAAAATGTTTCAAATGTTGCTAAAGTTTACAGAGTTTAGAGCTTAAGAGAAATCAGCTTCAGGCCGGCTGATTTCGGCTCGGGCAGGAGCGAGATGCATTGTGGGTAAACGCTCTGCATGGATGATTATGTAGTATGCGGTTTCGAACTCAGCCGAGGTTTCCTCAGAGGTGGTCCCGAGGATCCGGGGGGGTGGGGGGTCTTCAGCTGCGCCTGACAGATAAATGTGAATCTTAAAGTCAAAGCACGGTTTTTACGGCCTCCGACGCTGTTTTTGCTTCACGGCGCCTTCTCTCTCACCTGCACAGGTACCTGAGCCGTGTATTTGGCATGCACCCAAAAGAGACCGCCAGACAGCTGAGTCTGGCCGTGAAGGACGGGCTGGTGGTGGAGACGCTGACCGTGGGCTGCAAGGGCTCGAAGGCCGGCATCGAGCAGGAGGGCTACTGGCTGCCCGGGGATGAGATGGTGAGTCCAGGGGGGGGTTCAGCATCTCATGTGACACCAAACGTCTGTTTTTTCTTTCGTCTTCACCTGCATGTGTTCACGCTGTGAGCAACACTCGGAAAGAAATCGCATCTCTGAAGAAACGAGTCGCGAGAAAACAGGAAAAAACCCTCCGACGGGTTAAAGTTTGGGCCGATCCTGTTAAAATGGTTTCCGTTTGAAAACTGTCGAATATCGATTCATAAAATCCTGAGATGGATTTCTACCCTGCATCATTTTACTGCCTCTAAACCGCAGAACCGCCTGGATTTTTAATGGAAAAATGTCTAAAATCGAGGAAGTTCTTCCCTCTCTGCAGATGTAACGATGAACCTTTTCATGTGGAAACCAAGTTAAGTTCTGCTTCAACATTAAACCTGGAACAAACGAAGCTGAAGGCTTTTTGAATCTAATTTCAAAAAGTCTCCTTACTCATTCTGTACCCGTAGCCTTCAGAGTTACATTTTAATAACAGGTTAACTATAATAATAACAACAATAACAATGATTATTAGGGCTGGGCGAGTTAACTCGTTATTATCGCGCAAACTTGTTAATTATGTTAATATTAAATATTTTATCGCGCATTAGCGCAGGTTTTATTATTTATTTTGCTTTGTAAAAGTCTGGTGTTCACAAGCTTTTATTTTGTAAAAGTCTGTTGCTCACAGGCTTTTATTTTGTAAAAGTCTGGTGTTCACAGGCTTTTATTTTGTAAAAGTCTGGTGTTCACAGGCTTTTATTTTGTAAAAGTCTGTCGCTCACAGGCTTTTATTTTGTAAAAGTCTGTTGCTCACAGGCTTTTATTTTGTAAAAGTCTGGTGTTCACAGGCTTTTATTTTGTAAAAGTCTGTCGCTCACAGGCTTTTATTTTGTAAAAGTCTGGTGTTCACAAGCTTTTATTTTGTAAAAGTCTGGTGTTCACAGGCTTTTATTTTGTAAAAGTCTGTCGCTCACAGGCTTTTATTTTGTAAAAGTCTGGTGTTCACAGGCTTTTATTTTGTAAAAGTCTGTCGCTCACAGGCTTTTATTTTGTAAAAGTCTGGTGTTCACAGGCTTTTATTTTGTAAAAGTCTTGCTCACAGGCTTTTATTTTGTAAAAGTCTGGTGTTCACAGGCTTTTATTTTGTAAAAGTCTGTCGCTCACAGGCTTTTATTTTGTAAAAGTCTGTTGCTGTCTGCTGCGGAACAGGAAAAGAAAGTAATCGGCGGATCCACCAAACATGGAGAAGGGTACGGAACTTTTACTCGGCCATTTTCATGTTAAAGTTCTTCCAGACGGCGGAGTCGACAGAACCAAAGTCATCTGTAAACTCTGCCAAGTTGAATTGTCTTCTCAGCGTAGTAGTTCCAGTCTAAAATATCACTTAAAGGCAAAACACACAACTGATAGCAGCAAGTCATTCAAGGAAACAGACAGTGGAGCGAGGCTTCTACATAAAAACTACAGAAAGATGCTGATGTTAAAAGTGTGTTTGCACAACAAATGTTATGGCACTTTCATTCATATGGCAGCACATTTAAAATAAAGCTAAATGCTAAAAGCTATACACTACTTTAGGATTCATTTTTGGATTCTGCGTACAAATGCGATTAATCGTGATTAATCAGGGAAATCATGTGATTAATTAGATTAAACATTTTAATCGTTTCCCGGAGCAGGGAGACATGGGAAACACTGATCTAGATGGTCATGTTGGAGCGTCTTCCCTCAGAAGGAACCTCTGCCGTCCGTGCATTTATTTCTGTGAAAACATCTGTAATGGCAAAGCACAAAAAACAACTCTTTAGGCTTTTTTTCGCCTCTTTTTCGGCTCCACGTTGGTCGTAAGGAAGGAACCGTCGCAGCAGCTGTAACGTGGACTCATCCGTTCACCCCGAGTTTAATGATGAATACGTTTGTGATGAGGACCCACCCGTCAGGCTGCTCACAGTGTGAACACGTGTTAACATCAATTCATGGACTTTACATCAGCAATGTTTATTCTTTATGTTGGAAGGTGATGAGAAAATGATCTGAATCAGTGAATAAAGTTAAGATATATATATATATATATATATATATATATATATATTTTTTTATAGGTCATTTGGAGGAATAGATGATTTCAGGAACACCAGAGAGGCCAGAACGATGACATAAAGACGTTTGTTTTAATGTTAACCGCTTTTAAAATGGCTGTTTGACTCAAACCAAATGATTCCATATTAAATGTTCCCTGTTTGGGAATCAGGAAAACGTGCCAGATGTGGCACTTTTTCCTCCTCGGTTCAGATGAAAGGTGTTTCATGTGAAGGCGTGACGCTCATTTTAGCTGCAGGCCTTCTAAACTCTCCTCTCTGAATCACTTCCAATCACAGGAGCCGAAGGCCGAGGGGAGCAAGGTAAGGACTGCATTGTTATTCTAAAAACCGGCGTTTGTTCCTCATTAGACCCCCCTTCACCCCCCTTCACCCCCGCCGTCGACTAACATCATCCTGTGAGAAATCCTTCGTGCCACAAGCAGCGCAGTTTTTGGATTTGAGTGAATCTTTTTCCAAGCAGGCTGCAGAAAACTGAACAAAATGAGGTGGAAGATCTCAGTCTTCTTCCCCTGTTTAATCCACTTGCTGCAGCTTTTTTTAAAGGGACAGTTAGCCTCTTTTGACATGAAGCTGTGTAACATCCCATATCAGCAACATCATTTCTGAACATCTTCTTACCCCCTGCTGCGTCCTGTGAGCAGAGTTCCAGCCTCGTTTTGGTGTTGATGAAGGTAGTCCGGCTAGTTGGCTGGGGTTTAAAAAATAAAGCGTTTTGCTTCTCAGAACAATATGCGTTCAACAGAGTAATACATTTGCATCACAAAATGGTTCTCCAGGAAAAAGTCAGACCTCACAATCGCTTGGCCCTATTTTCTCTCCCTTCGTATCACTGCCTGCTGTGCAGACCGTGCAGAACGAGCAGCAAACACCGGCGCGGCTGTCGGCAGGCGGCAGCAGTGGTTTTCCCCTCTTTCTGTCTTCTCAAACCCCAGCTGGTGGAGGCGGATGGCCACCCTCCCTGGTTCTGGTTCTGCCAGAGGTTTCTTCCTGTTAAAAAAGGGAGTTTTTTCTCTCCACAGTCGCCTTCAGATTGGACTGAAGACAAGTTTCGGTGCAATCTGTTTGTTTCCTTAGCTAGGAAATTGTTTTTGAATTGGCTCTAAATGAATGAATTGGATTATTTTGTAAATAATTATGATTACAATGAATTGAATTCCAATTGGCTTGAATTGGACTTTATTATTTAAGTGCCTTGAGATGACATTTGGTGTATTTGGCGCTTTATAAATAAAACTGAATTGAATTGAATCCAGAAAAAGTCAGACCTCACAATCGCTTGGCCCTATTTTCTCTCCCTTCGTATCACTGCCTGCAGCATATGATATAAATGCCATAATCAGGAAGGTGTTAATGAATGTCATGTGTAATGTAGTGGTTTGAATCTCTGGTATATTAGCGCAGGGACACAACGTGGGCTGCCAGGTGAGCATGTGGTGCCACCGTTCGACACGCACCCAGGTCTGATCAGCCTGTGGTGGGCCAACCCTGGCAGAGGGTGTCTTGTGAGGAAATGGCCGAAACCACATGGTCAGCAATGGCAAATCCCACTCCACTGTCACTTACCATGAAGATGAAGGGACTTCAACACCTAGTCCTATAACGAAGTCGAAGAAGTATGTTTCAAACACCGTAACAGGCGCGGCCGTCGGCAGCAGGCAGTGATACGAAGGGAGAGAAAATAGGGCCAAGGGATTGTGAGGTCTGACTTTTTCCTGGAGAACCATTTTGTGATGCAAATGTATTACTCTGTTGAACGCATATTGTTCTGAGAAGCAAAACGCTTTATTTTTTAAACCCCAGCCAACTAGCCGGACTACCTTCATCAACACCAAAACGAGGCTGGAACTCTGCTCACAGGACGCAGCAGGGGGTAAGAAGATGTTCAGAAATGATGTTGCTAATATGGGATGTTACACAGCTTCATGTCAAAGGAGGCGAACTATCCCTTTAAGCTGAATCGTATCTGGTTTCCTTAAACGGCTTCACTCAGTCCGCCGCTGCGCTGCGTCCACGTGGCCACAGGAAGGATGAAATGTGTGCTCGCTGCCCACCTTCAGGTGTGCCGTTGCTTGTTTTCTTTTAAAGTCGCAGCTCAAAACCTTGAATCCCAACCCGCTGCTACGTGTCGCTGGAATAACAATCAGTCTCATATTCCTGAGAGAATTCCTGCGTACCTGCAGTCGGGCAGCAAGCGCTCTGAGTAATGTGGTCTTTGTGGTTGTGTTCCTCAGAACGGTGCGTTCTGCTGTGCTCTTAACTCCCGTCTGGCACGCTTGTTTTCTTCTTTATTCTGATTTACGAGTGAAAAAGTGGCCGCGGCCTGCAGTTCTCTTCATGCCTGCTGCTGGTAACGGGCCCGGCTGCTTCCTGCAGGTTAGCAGTCGCTCAGAGGACAGTCGGAGGCCAGTTCTTCCTGGATTCAGGCCAGCTGGCATGAGCTGAGTCCTTCGCCTGACCTCGGGATATTTGCTCAAACAGATGACCACAGCATTGACTCACCGATCGTAAACCTTTCTAACGAGCACAACCAAGTTTTAAATGTCTCAAGCTGGGTTGGATTAAGTCCAGGTTTAATGCTTTTTTACACTAAAAGCAGCATCTTAAGGCCGTTCAGCTGCAGTTACCGTAAGATACTCATTGCGCGGCTCCTCAAGCTTTAATTGGCGGCTCACACTCGCATAGTAGCTTATAACAATATGGTAACAATAACAATACATTTATTCAAATAACACACAGCGAGTACTGCACAGGATTAAAGGCGGGGTAGGGGTTCTTTTTCTGGAACATTTTTTTACATATTGCTTGAAATACTCTTCACACCCCCATTGCAACCAATTAATTAAAAGTTTTGACACAAATATGAAAAGTTTTAGTGGCCTCTAGAACGTACAATCTAGGAAAAACAGTATCCAATCATACTGAACTGCAATCTGCTCCCCCCCCCCCCCCCCCCCCTGTGCGCGTACCCTGCTCCGTGAACGAAGCTTGGCAGGAAGCTAAACTAGAGCCAGCTTGGCTAGCACCTAGCATTATTAAACGTATAGTTAGCATATACTAAATACTAAATACGGCAACGATCGATGCTTGCTGTCAGAACAGCGCTCGTGCACCTTCGTGCTCGTGCACGTTCATGTACTCTAGAGGCGTGGCTTCGGGGGGAAAGTGAAGAAAAGGGTTGGGACTTTTTACCTGTGTATTTTCAAAATGCAGCTTCGCTGGACTCCAAATCCAGGATCTCCTACCCTACCTTTAAGTATTTTTATTAAGTTTGCGTTTTTGTAGTATGAAGTATTTTTTATTAATTAAGGATTAATGGTGTTTCCTAAAGGGGGAACTGTTAAACCTGGCAACGCAGCCCGCTTAAACCATGTCGCGGGGGGGCTGGAGCCCATCCCAGTGGTCAGTGGGCGACAGGCAGCGTAACCTCTGGACAGGCCGCCAGTCCATCACAGGGCCACTTTATTATATATAATCTTAAATACAAAAAGATACCACATGTAGCTTACAAAATGCCATGTCAGTGTATATTATAATTATATTATTATTATAATTATATTAGTTATTTAAGTTATTTAATTTAGCATATAGCTCATAACAATAAAAATAATCCACAGTCAGGACTTCTTGTTGAGTTGCAAACACAAACCAGACCAGGTTGCCTTTGGGTGAAATTAGCTGCATGACATGATGCCTCAATTCTAACTCTAGTTCAGCAAAACTAAAAATCAAACACAGTCGTGGCTAATAGCAACATGTTAGCAAGAGGCTAACAGATAGCCTATAGCCTACGTCACTGATAGAACTCTGCATCCCTTTATCTTCTGCCCGTTTCTCCTCTTCTCCTCTTCCTAAACTGGGCACCTGATGGCTTCTTTGGCCATGATGATGATCCATGATGACTCCACATTATTACCTTTGCTTTTCCCATTAACGCCGTCCGTTCACCCGTCAATCAACCGGAGTCACGTGACGTAACTCAAATTAAATCAAATTTGTTTGTAGCACATTTCATGTACTAACAGTTCAAAGTGCTTTCCATAAAATAAAAGCATTGCAGCAGGGAGTGGAAGAAGCATTAAAAGAATATAAAGAGAAACAAATAAAATCCTTTAAATGAATTTAAAAACAAGCAACAGTCCAGATAAGTTCAAAGATATCGTGCAGATTTCATGCATAGACACATGAGAACAGAAATGTTTTTAACCTGGATTTAAAAATGTCTCCATTTGGTGAAAGTTTAATCTCCACTGGCAGTTTGTTCCACTTGTTTGCAGCATAACAGCTAAATGCTGCTTCTCCATGTTTAGTCTGGACTCTGGACTGGACCAGCTGACCTGAGTCCTTGGATCTAAGAGCTCTGCTGGCTTTATATTCACGTGGATGACTGCACAGATTTTAAAAATGTACATTTTTCCACATAACCCAGTTAATTACACAAAGGTATATGGGTCTATGTTCATTTTAGGAATTAAATACAGTTTATTTGGACTGGAAGCAGTTTGTGTCGTGGCCTGGGATCAGTCTACCCCCCCGCCCAGAAGTCAGGAATCTGTGGATGGATTTTAGACCCTGTACGCTCCAAAATGGGCAGAAATACAAATAGATTTTAAGCCTGAAAGTGTGAAATGTAGTTTTTTGTGGACTCGGTTAGCTCCTGAAAGTCTGACTTTGGCCACAGCTCCAGTGGGCGTGTTGCTCTGCTTTATGGGCACCTGATGTGGACACCCGCAGGGAGATGGCAGCAGCGTTAAAAAGCTGAATATTCATATATCGGGTGTGTTGTGTTAGATCGTTTCGGGCTCATTTCAGCACCTCTGAGCCGGCTCTCAGTTCCAAAGCTGAGTCTGACGGGCTTCAGCCAGCTCTAAACCAAGCTCGTGGGGAGGAAATGAAGGACGAGGCGCAGACGCTTCTTTATGGAGCTGCAGCCAGTCGTGCTCTCCCCTCCCGACTCGGTCCAGACTGTAGGTGGGTGGAGTTGGACTGTTGGCAGGCTGATGAGCAGACGAACTTCTCGTTGCTTCACACTGCATCCTCCACATCCCTGACTTAAACTGCCTCATCAAAATGAGTCAAAGAAAAACGGCAATTTGTGTCTAACAAGCTGAAAGACTGTCGCTTTTATCTAATCAAAGGCAGATTGTGCTTTCTGCAGGATTAGCTTTACAATTTAGAGCAGAGATACTCACTATTTATTTCACCAGAGCCACATTGGCAGCAAAATCAAGGGAAGAGCCACTTTTACCACAACATACTAAAGTCCCCTTTTGCAAATATGCATTTCTACATATAAAACATCCCACAAAAAAAGAAACAACACAGCCAATACATTTTCAATTCAGACCACATTCACCTTAATACTGGCTCCATGACTTTCTTCATGTTGTATTTGTAGTTTGTTGTTGTAATCATAGTGAGACATTCAGGATGAGCATGGTTTCTGTGCTGGTTTTTGCCCTTTTTTTTTTTTTTAAACCTTTAAATCTTTATTGCTTTTTGAAATTTTACACGAAAAGCTTTGTACAGAAGCATGAAAGCGCCTTATAATACACAGAACGAGGTGAACAAGCAAACAAGCAAACAAACAACCATACAACAGCAAAAACCCACACAGTGAAAGGAAAGAGAGAAAAAAAAAACAAATAAAAAACAAACAAAAAAGCAAAACCTGACAAAATCTAGGGATAAACAGATATCCAGGTATTGCAGTGTTACTATGTTTTTGCCCTTTTTTAATTAAAAACCGATCCATTGTGCCTGCATCTCGCGCTGGCTAAAGGAGCTAGCGTGCTCTGTGGTTTAAGCGGGCTGCGTTGCCAGGTTTAACAGTTCCCCCTTTAGGAAACACCATTAAGCCTTAATTAATACTTAATAAAAATACTTAATACTACAAAAACGCAAACTTAATAAAAATACTTAATACTGTGCAGTATTCGCTGTGTGTTATTTGAAAAAAAATGTATTGTTATTGTTAGCATATTGTTATAAGCTACTATGTGAGAGCGAGCCGCCAATTAAAGCTTGAGGAGCCGTGCAATGAGGATCTCTGATGTAGAGGAAAGGGACCATCGTCAATCAATTTACTTTGGCAAAGTTATAAGCAAACATGTTTTCTCTTACTGAACAAAAGAGCTGAAGATTCTCAGATTATTTCCAAATGAAAGTATTTATCCTAAAGGAGAACTTTCCTTCTGAGCTGCATCCTTTGGTTCAGCTTCTGATGAGAGCAGCTAACGTGCTAACGGAAAGAAGTAGTTCTGCTATCTGCCCGCAGAGAAACGGTCGTCCTGGTAACCGATGTCGTGTGACCTCATCTCCTCCACGCAGACGTCCAACTGATCCGAATTGGGTTGTTCTCTCTTTCAAGATTAAAGTAGACGACATCACGTCTAAAATCGTACAAAATGTGGTGCAGTTTTAGCAAAAGAGCAGCGCCAAGGTGCCTTTAATGGCACCAAATAAGGCGATTTTTCACAGTTTTTGCTCCGTCCGAAGTGCGATAAATACCCAGAAGCCTCGGCTGAATGCTTAATTTGGTCCCCAACTCATTACGTTCTTTTCTATGAGACGTTCTGGATTTATTTTGATTTGATTAGGGAAATGACGCTCTATTAAATCCCCTCGTCAGCATTATGTCGTCTCCTTTGGGCCTTCAAGGAGAAACAAAACTGAGCTCCAACTTCAGTCTTTGGCTAATCGTCGAGGATAAAGGAATAAAAGGAGAGAAGTTTTAAAAGAATACTGGAAATCCAACATGTGCTGCTCATCTTAATATCCAGACTGAGGCTAAGTGTTTCAGTTCACCAACCTGCTCTTTGGTCCTCTTTTATAGGGTCTGAATCCACTTTCTTGATGATTTCCGATGCTCAGATGACCCCTAAGTCTTCAGATTTCAGAGCATAAAACAGCGATCCGTGCAGGAAATGTGGATAATTAAACATGATAATAGAGTGAGTCGTCAGTGCCAGCTGGAGAGGGCGACCTTTAAAAGAAACTGGCTTGAAGGGGGATGATTCAGAAGCTGTGACGCCCGTCAGTCTGAGCCACACTCACTGTTTGTAATGGACATGAACTAATTGGGAGTTGCTCCAAAGATCTTCATCTTCGGCCTTTTTATTGACGGGGTGACCGACTCCGATGAAGGCTCCGTGACCGCATGCTCAGGCGTATCTCCACCGTGATGTGAAGCCGTTAAACTAGTGAAATACGAGCACTTTTGTCCTCTTTCAATGAGAAAAGAATCTTTTCTTCTGCAGCTTTGATTTTTACTCACTTTCTTCCCCTTAAAAGTGAGTTTTAAATGGCCCAGTGGGTCCCGTTGCTCTGTTGATGCTGAGCAGCGCACGTTCCCACATCAGCAGCCTAAAAATGAGAATCTTAATGAATAGCAGTGGCCCGAGTACTGACCCTGGGGAACACTTTGGTTCATCTCAGAATGACGTTGCTTCAGAATCACATCATCTGCTGCATCCAAGGCCTCGTGGATCGAACCGTGTAAAGCTCCTTCAGAAGGTCTGATTTCCAACCACGACAGTGCTCATCTGTAAGCGTGAAATAAATGAATAAATAAGTCGTTATTTGATCTGAATCCGGCCCAAACTGGACTTTTCAGATGTAAATCTTTCCGTCTGAGCCGGAGGAACGCAGCCACGTGATGAAGTCGGATGGACTTTGGTCCAAATGCAGCTGAATTCCCCATAAAGCTGCTCTGCAGTGTGTTTCTCACATAATCCACAGCTAAAGCATCGGACATCATGCGCTGCTCTAATGTCCAGTTCAACGGCCCAGCTGAGCTGTAACTGCAGCTCATCTGTGCACGTAGCCGTGCACGTTAAATGTAAATGTATTTTATCCATACAGCCCTTTACAGACTATCATTACGGTGTACCAAAGTGCTTTACAGCAGGTAATAAATAAAGAGAAGAATAAGTAAAAACAATAAAAGAACAGTGAAAGCAATAAAATATAACAAAATCGAATAAGATAAAATAAGATAAAAGTGGCAGTAGGTAGAATTTTTTTGGACACGTAGTGTTCCAGAGGTGGAAGTGTTGTTTATTTTCTGCTTGTTTTCTGCTCACTTTCACATCTAAAGTCCAGTTAATCTAATATTTCTTTTCTCGTGTCTATGCATGAAATCTGCACGAAATCTTTTAACTTATCTGGACTGTTGCTTGTTTTTAAATTCATTTAAATTATTTTATTTGTTTCTCTTTATATTCTTTTATGTATTTTTAATGCTACTTCCACTCCCTGCTGCAATGCTTTTATTTTATGTGAAGCACTTTGAATTGTTCTGTACATGAAATGTGCTACAAATAAATTTGATTTGATTTTGATTTAATCTGAGAGCCTTAGAGTTGGAGCACACTTTCTCTCCTCTCGGCGGCCTGGAGGTGGGGGGGTAACCCAAACTTGTGCTCTGCTGTTTGTGCCCTGCAGGACTGGGAGGCAGAGAGCCACGACTGGTACTGCTTCGAGTGCCACCTGCCCGGCGACGTCCTGCCGTGCGACAACTGCTTCCGGGTGTATCATCTCAAATGTCTGTCGGAGGAGTGCAAGCCCAAAGACGGAGGCTCCCATTGGCAGTGTGTCGTCTGCAGGGTAGGTGGTGCGATCGCTTCTTTGGTGTGTGATGGGCGTACTTCTACGTTGTGCTTAATTCAGAAGGCTGTGGAGGATTTAGAGCAGGTTTCCTGCCGGCTTTCCAACTCCTCCGAGACACGGAATCAATGATTTTTAAAAGGAATGTTGATGAACTGAACAGCAAAGTCAATCATTTACATTTAACCTGAATATTTAACCTCTCAAATGGCTTTTAGCAAGCGAGCCACTTTATCAACGTATGGCTTTAAACAGCCTCAGTGCTGTACATTATTCAGCAAAGTTGAGACGGGGACAAAGAAGTGGACACCAGATGTTATTTCTAACGTAAAAGGAATGAAAAGTAAGAATACAAATCACCAGTTTGTCACTCGAGCTTGAGCTGATCTGCAGACTTTAGAGGGCTGGAAGGACATTAAGACGCTTACAAACAACCAGAGGTGGGTAGAGCAGCCAAAAACTGTACTCAAATAAAAGTACTGTTACTTCAGAATAATATGACTCAAGTAAAAGTAAAAAGTAGTCATCCAAATAATTACTTGAGTAAGAGTAAAAAAGGTGAAAAAACTACTCAAGTACTGAGTAACTGTTGAGTAACGTCTGATTTATTTGTTAACACAAGCATTCAATCAGACAGACAGAAATACTAAATAATCATCTTTAGGCAAATTAGAGTTCATCCAATTGATAAAATAAATTAAAATGAATTTATAATTACAAAATAGCTTAAATTAAAATAATCCAGGTACATTCAAGTACTTCAATAAAAAATAAAAGAGACTTAGGAAATGTTTAAAACATATGTAACCCATATGTAACCTAAAAAACAAACATTCACCTATCCATGGGGGAAAAAACGAGTTTAGGAAACTTAGCGCTACATGTTTCCTCAAGTTAGATGTTGAGTTTCTGCTGAAATGTGCGTTTGTTTTGGTTGACACAGAAGACACATAATGTAGCTGCTGTTTCTCACTCTTTGTAAGGTAAACATGCTTTCAGTATGAGGCCTCGTCTGCGTCTTCATTTCCCACCGTTGGTTCTGACATTTTTCATCTGTTTCTTTCTTTGTTTGCTACGACTGCTAATGCTAAAGCTAACCCGTCCCGCCGCTGAGATCGAGTACGGTCACGTGACCAGACTGCACGGCTGCGTCTGATTGGTGGAACACAGTCAGGTGGTAGAGCCTTTGGCGGAAGTCTCTCTCTCTGTCAGAATAAAACATTAAAATGAGGCGTACGCGGGGGGATAAAAATAATGAGGCGTAGAATACCAAAGAGGTAAGAAGAAAAGTAACCAGCTCATTGTAGCCTAATGTAGCGGAGTAAGAGGACAGTTTCTGCTGCACACATCTACTCAAGTAAAAGTAAAAAGTATAGTGATTTAAAACTACTCCTAGAAGTACAATTATTTAAAAAACTTACTCAAGTAAATGTAACTCGTTACTACCCACCTCTGCAAACAAGTGAAAGAATCTTAAAATTAGTTTGTGATGAACCGATGAAGGGCGCCTGAAGTCTGGAGAGTGAGACGGTTCCAGCATATCATATAACGAGTCGCAGTAATCCAGTCGAGAGGTTGTGAAAGCGACAATTACCGTTTCAAACAGTCTTTAAAGCAGAACCTGTTTTACACAGCAGGCAGTGATACGAACCACCACATACTACCATACTCTGTTGGTGATTATTCATTATGTCCTGATATGTAAAAACTGGAACTCAAAGGTTACGAGTCAAAACTGTGACAATAACTTTAAATGAAAATGAATATTTGCTGAAAATTGACCTCATGCGTGAAACGGAGCATCAGTCGAGCTTCAGGACCTTTTAATATAACTACGAACCGACAGTTTCAGATGACATCGTCTCATTATTGAATCAATCTACTCAACGGGAGATATTTTATTTGGCTTTCTTTCAAAACAAACCTCTGCCAGACGTGCACTATTCTGCTGAAAGTGTGTTCATTCCAAAGCTCCTGCTCCTATCATCCTTCATCTTGCCCGGGCTTGCGTGCAGCTCGTCCTGCCATTGGACTCTTTTAGGAAATAAGGCCCCCGGTGTTTGTAATAAATTAAATAAATTCACTCTTGATAAATTGCCGCGGCGAGTCGGACGGTAAATCCCCTCCGGGGCGAAGCGGAGTGATTGGCGTTTCATTTAGAGGCCGACGCCAGAGGTGAGGTGAATCTGCGGGACTCTGCTGACTCGTGTTTTACTCGAGCAGACGTTTAAGTCGTGATTTAATTTAACAGAGATCAGAGGCTCTGTCACTGCTGCTCAGCGAGGTCACCGATGACGCCACATCTGGAAGGACCAAGGAGCCAGATTCAGCCATGATGCCTGCAGGGGAGCAGGGAGTCGTTTAAAGATGAAGGCTGTGTTCGAAACCGCATACTTCTCCCACTACTCCTACTAACTTTTGGAGTTAGTATGCAAGTTTGAGTAAGTGAAAAGTTCCCGGATGCATACTAGATTCTCCGAAATGTTGGGTATGCATCATGAGGTTACTACTCATACTCAAACTACCCAAGATGCAACGTAACGTGACGTCGCCGATTGTCATTTCCTGTTAAAACGGCAGTTTCAAGCTAGCTACAACGAGGGTAGGTTCACTTCCTGTTTTCAAAACAAAAGCACCAATTGTATGGTAATGGCTTTCCCTATGATAAAAGGCAACGGGTATTTTATTTTGTGAAAATAACCGGAAGTGCGTTGCTCACTGCGGCTAGCTTTAGTAGCGCCGAATTCGTGGGAACTAAATTGTAAACAGC